>NW_003852431.1:5367776-5766371 GCF_000181295.1 Otolemur garnettii
AACAAATTGTGGTATATGTACACCATGGAATATTATGTAGCCTTAAAAAAGATGGAGACTTTACCTCTTTGATGTTTACATGAATGGAGTTGGAACATATTCTTAGCAAAGTATCTCCAGAATGGAAGAAAAAGTATCCAATGTATTCAGCCCCACTATGAAACCAATTTATAAACACTCACACTTCCATAAGAAAGCTATAACCCAACTATAGCCCAAGATGAAGGGGAAAGAGGAGGGGGAGGGGAGAGGAAAAGGATAATTGGTGGGACCACACCTATGGTGCATTTCACAAGGGTATGTGTTAAATCTACTAAGTGTAGAATATAAATGTCTTAACAAAATGTGGTGAAGGCTATGTTAACCAGTTTGATGAAAGTATTTCAAATTGTATATAAAACTAGCACATTGTACCCCACAATTGCATTAATGTACACAGCTATGATTTAGTAAAAATAAATAAATAAATAAAGATTTTTCAAATAAACAAACAAAAGTAACAAATCCATACAATTAATGTAGTTAAAGAAATAGTTTAGTTAGAAAAATGCAAGTCCAGCAAGAACCATGACAATATTGTTTGCCTTGCCTTCATGAGATTTATGATTGAAACACTGGACTATGAAATAAATACAGAGCTAGCCTGGAATTCGAGGCTACAAGCTGGAATCCCCACGAAGAAAGGCTTGTAGCCTCCCAACCCCAGCTGCTCCTAAACTGTTTCTTTATGTCTCTTGTCTCTTATTTTCATATTCTTCATCATCTCACCCCACCAAGCCACTGGAAGGGAACCCATATCATGTCAGAGCTGGCTCCCGATAAAGGTGAATTACATTTAATTTTCTTATATACTCTTTTAAAATTGGTGAATGCCTATTATGTAACAAAAAATATTTCTCTAAAATAAGTGAATGTACCTTGTTTTAAAAGCATTACAACATTAAGATCATTATGTGACCTATAAACAGATGGACTCAGTCTTTAACGAAGGGCTTTTAGACTCTTTAAGGACAAATTGTCATCTTGATCAGATACTAACATTTTGTTCAAGGGAAACCAGTTTTACCATGGAATGGCTTAGGAAAGCTTATCTTTTTTTTTCTCTTTTTTACTATAGCAGATTTTTGTTGTGAAAGGACCAATTAAAATATCTGATGAAACATGGTAGCAATGGTATTTGCCAGATGGTGCAAGTATTCAAGATTTATTAAAGAGGATTTCTATTTTTTTAAAAAAAAATCTTTTAATTAATGATTAGAACAGCCTATGAACTCAGTTTCTAGTTCAGAGGGCATCTTAGCCTCAAAGCATCTACAGAGAGTGAAATGAGAATTCAGATAAACACCACAGTTTACAGTTTGAATGTTTTTGAAGATGAAATTGACAAAAGAGTGGATCGGAGAAACTGATAACAAAATTTAATTTTCTGTGAAATTATAATGTTAAGAAATGAAAAAAAATTCTTTCTTGATGTACTAAGTACAAAATCACATGTAAAACTACCTCTTGAATGATTCAATAATATTTTTATAATATTAATAACCTAAATAATAAATAGCATAACAAAATATGCACATAATTCTACAATATGATTTAGATAAATTGTTCTATCCATTTTTTTTTTTTTTTTTTTTTTAGACAAAGTCTCACTCTAACCTCTGTTGTTCAGGCTAGAGTGCAGAGGCTTCATCACAGCTCACTGCCACCTCAAACTCCCAGGCTCTAACTATCTTCTCCCTCAGCCTCCAAGGAAGCTAGGACTAAAGGGTGTGGTACCAGGCCTGGTGAATTTTTTTAAAAATTTTTTTGTAGTGACCAAGTCTCACGATGTTTCGTGTTGCCCAAGAGGACCTCTAACTCCTAATCTTAGGTAACACTTCTCTCTGGTCCTCCAACCTGTCCCCAATTTTAATAAACACTGTAACAATAGGTCCCAGCTTGTAAGCTTTTTCTATAAACTGAAACTTATTAAGTAGTGCAAACATATTTTTACATCTTTATAAACTCTCATATATAAGGAAGAAACTGAGAGTCCTCTCTAGGTAGAATGCCAGTTTATAAAGATCATGAAGCTTCACACTTGCCTCCTGTTCTACAACTATTGCTTCTCTGTCCTTCAAGGAGGGATATGTTCATAAGACATGGTTCTTCAAACCTCAAGATCAAGGAGCTGACACAGAAATTCCAGCTACTGAAGTACATAGTTTATCTAGGTGAGTTTTAAATGTTGGTATAGTCTTGACTTATCTCCTTTATTCTTCGATAAATATAGCTCCAAATATTTGAAAACTTTTATACAATAATGAGGAAACAACTAGTTAGATATAGCAGTGTCCATATTAAATGCCTCTGGGGTTAGGGTGGAAAGCTCAGTAAGTGCTTTGCACAGGACAAGAAAGAGTTTCTATAAACTTAGGTTAGAATACAAAAGTATAACTTTATTTTATCTTTTAGAAGGAGAGAAGGAGTGAGAATGGGGAAAAGAGTGGGGAAAGAGAGAGTACAGAGCAAGATGGTGTGGCATCAGGAAGGGAGGGAGGGAGGGAGGGAAGGAAGGAAGGAAGGAAGGAAGGAAGAAGGGAGGGAGGGAGGGAGGGAGGGAAGGAGGGAGGGAGGGAAGGAAGGAAGGAAGGAAGGAAGGCAAGCAAGCAGGCAGGCAGAGAGAGAGAGAGAGCAAGCTCTTTTACTGAGTTCAAGCAGTTGTTGAATTCAAGGGGGGCAAAAGAAAGATAACTGCTGCCAAATTCACAAAATATTGCCAATGTGAATGATGCATCTGTATTTTCCTCTGGCAAGGTTGAAGACAGACGTTCTTCCAGGTGTTTCCAATGCTGAAGCCTGATGTTCATACTCTATTATTTATCCAGGACTCTCACTCAGGAACCACTGGAAGCTAAAGGAACAAATTCTAAAAGACAAAGGAGCTACTGACTATAAAGTGAATAATTTACATTTCCTTTTTGTCTGCTGGGTTCCTCATTATTTTGAGAAAAGGTAATTCCATGGGGGTGGGGTGGATTCTAGCAAGAGAAATAGAAAGAAAGCAGAAAGAGAGATTGATTTTAGTCCTTAAAACAAACTACGAATTAATGATTTCTCTGTTATTTCACCATAAAGACTGACCATCCTTACAATTGTGATAATTTGCATACTTGTAGATGGTTTGGAATGCCATATTGCAGTGACATCATTTCTAGTAAAAATGAGCACATTTTGCATCATAAATTAAAAAGAACTGTTCACTTTAATAGAGAAAAGTAGGTATGATCTCTTCAGTTTTATCTATGTAAAATAAAAAAAGAGTTCATTACAACATTTTAAAATTAGAGCAGTAAAAATATTTAAACATGCTACAGTAATTAGCATCTATTTTCCACATATTTAATGTATATTGATTACTTTTGAGAGATCACTTTTTCTTTCATAGTGCTTGACTGAATACATCTTTTTCTTGTGATTAGATAATGCATTATTTTGTTGCCCTAAATCATTTTTTTCATATTAAAATTATTTCCCAAGTCTTTTAATTTGTTTAGTCTTCTTAGAGCTTTCAGAGCAGGCTTAGGGTCTAAGAAGGAGACTATAGCAGTTGCTCTTTAGGGCTTTTGCATTGACTAAAAGAGAGCAATCAAACTTATCAGCTGAAAACAGCCTTTGGCTTCAAGCCAATTCACCAGTTCTTGTATAAAATTTAAAGAGTTTGACTAGGGCAGTCCAGCTCCACTATAGAAAAACTACCTTCACAGAACAATACGAGAGTCTTTGATTTCAACTGGACTAGTATTAAACTGAACCCAGGACTTATGGTTAAGGGCCAAACAATACGAAATAGAAGAAATGATCAGTATTTATAGCTGGTGATTTATGATAAACCCGACCTTAGAAAATAATTCCACATTAAAAAAAGCCAGAATCCTGCTATTTGTAACACATTGTTATCGTAGTATGTTGGAGGGGGCTCCTTTGAAATTACACTCATCTTTTAATTCAATACTTATCCTGTACCAGTATATACGGAAACTATATGGTCAGAGAATTAAGTTCATTTCTCTGTTAGTTAAGAGATGTAGAGTTTTAAACAGTTTCAAATTTGAGAATTTACTTCTAATTAGCACACATGCATTCTATAATAATTCAATTTAATCATTTAATTCTTTCAAGGAAGAAAATGTTTCTCCACCAGATTTTATCTTGTAAATCCAAAAATATATCATTAGTGCTCCGTATTTGCTCACCATCCACTGCCTTTTTGTTTTTATTGGCATGGTTTTGAACTTTAAAGATATTGTTAAAACTTTTCAACATCTGTGATCAGAAAATACCATTTTCAGATGTAAATTGAAACTATCCATTGAGATTTCTCTATGAAGCCTCACTGTAATTTCAACTTTTTACCTAAGGGAATTTATTTTTGAAGTGTCTGTGCTTCTTTTTTATCATTTCCAGTCTCTTGTTTTATTTTCTTCCTCTGAGTCTCAAAGTTTCTTTTTGATATTTCTAATTAAGATTGAAGTTTGCTGTGTTTTTTTAATGCTCATATAAAAATTTTTCTGGAACAATGCCATTTTCCTAACCCACAAAGCTTTTGCTGTGAGTAGGCTTGCTCTTAGATAACTCCTTCTGTAGCTCATGATTAATTAGCATTTCTAAAGAAGTAAATGAGCATCTTGCTTTTCACTTTCTTTGCAAAATGTTTGACACAATGTGAAAGTTTGGTTTTACTGTATTTCTCTTAATATATGCTAATTCCTGCTTATAATTTGATAAAATAGCATAGTGATGAGGCAGTGATGATAAAATAGCATAGTGATAAGAATCTGAGTAAAGGGAGCAATTGGCTTTTTTTTAATACTATGGTGACATAGTAGTTTGTCTATTATTGACAATGATACCATAACAATAATTTTAAAACTGAAAATAAACTGATTGGTTCACTTTCTTCTCTCTTGGAAAGTAAGCATTTTGATTCCACTATGCATTCTTAATTATTCTTAATTATTCTTATTGCAGGAGAAATGAGCATATCCAGACATGCTGATGTCAAAGTTTTAGAAAATGTACATGCATTAGATTTAGTTTCAGTGAGCACTGTCATTTTTTAATTTTTTTAATTGTCACATCTCCAATTACTAAAGAAAAGTTACTTTTCACATTGAAAATATTTCACCTGTTTATACCTTATATTGTCAAAGTTACATAAAAATAGACAAAACCAATTTTAAAAGTAAGAAGTACTTTATAAAAATAAATATGAGCAACTGATCTCTGACAAAGGCACAAATGCAATACAATGGAGAATAAAAGAATCTTTTCAACTAATGATGCCAGAACAAGCAAACATCACATCCAACAAAAATAAAACATATGTACATATTTTATATAAAATTATACATATATACATATGTACATAATATAGGCATATACAAACACAGGTGTAGGCCTCATATCCTTCACTGGCATTAACAAAATCATAGACCAAATTATAAACTCAAAAAAAGTATGAAATATAAACTCAAAAAGTATGAAACTCCTAGAAGATAACATAGAAGAAAATTCATATTACTGTGGTTTAGGGCCATGATGTTTTAGATAGAACACCAAAGGCATGATCCACAAAAGAAATAATTGATAAGTAGAACTTCATTAAAATTTAAAAAGTTCTCTGTGGAAGGCACCAAATGCAAAGATTACCACAGACCAGTGGAAAATATTTCCCAAACACACCTGATAAAAGAATACTGTTCAAAATATACAAAGAATGCTTAAAACTCAATGATAAGAAAGCAAACAACTTGATTAAAAAATGGGCAAAATATCTTTATGAACCCACTAAAGAATATATAAAGATGGCAATAAACATATGACAAGCTGCTCCGCACTATGTGCTGTTAGGGAAAAGCACCATGCATGACATACCATTTTGCTATTCTTCCACAGTAGGCCATCACCCCACCTCTCAGTGTCGTAGCCAGTGAATCTACTCAAGGAAGATTGAGGACATCTTTGCCAGGTCAGTCTTGCTCTGGTCCCCAGAGGATTCAATTATGCTATTCAAGGGCTTTGAAACGAGTGATTGTCTAAAATAGTCTACCACCACTGGCTTCTGAACACTCTCCCAGGAGTTTACCTCAGGATGCAACCAAGCCAAATGGCCAGCAACCCCAGGGAATACCTAACTACATGATCCAAAAGGCAAGGTACTTAGCCCTCTGTACTGTGCACAAAAGAGTTACTGGCAGAGAAGAGGTGAACTACAAAACCGTCTGTTTTGAGCTGGTGGAACAGGCCCCAGATGAGAAGGAATCAGCCTCAGAACTCTGGCAATAGAAAATTTAGGCTGCTTTGACGTCCTTAAAGGATCTCACCAGCTCTCCAGCAATGGCCTCCAATCAAAAGAATGTTTTTGAAATATCAAATATGTAATTCAAAATGTGGATCATGAATAAGCTCAAGTGTATCAATAAGAAAGTTGAAACCAGCAAAAATTAACCAAAAAAAAAAAATTATTCGGGGCATGAATAAAAAATTCACTAAAGAGATAGATATTTTTAAAAATATACAATAGAACTTCTAGAAATGAGAAACTGATTTAGAGAATTTCAAAATGCAGTGAAAAGTTTTAACAACAAATTAGACCCAGCAAAAGAAAGAATTTCAGAGCTTTCAAGTTTACCCAATGAGTCAAGAATAAAGAAAAAAATAATCAAGAGAAATGAACAAAATCTCTAAGAAATATAGGAATATGTATAATGTCCAAATATGAGAAACATAGGTATCTTTCAGGGAAAAGTAAAAGAAACAAGCATGGAAAACATATTTGAGGAAATAATGGAGGAAAATTTTCTGTTTTTGCTAGAGATTTAGGCTTCCAGATACAAGAAGATCATTGAACTCCTGTGACCGAAGTCACGAACAGAGAACTCTTATACACTGTTAGTTGTCTTGAAAATTAGTACAACCTCTAGGGAAACAGTGTAGAGATTCCTCAAAGAACTAAGAATAGATCTGCCATTCTATCTAGCAATCCTGCTACTTGGTATCTACTCAAAGGAAAAGAAGTCATTACGTCAAAAAGACACATATACTCATGTTCATCATAGGACAGAACACATCTTCAAACATAAGGAATTAACTTGAATGTCAATCATCTGATGAGTGGGCAAAGAAAATATGGTATATATACACCATGGAATACTACTTAGGCTAAAAAAGAATGATATAATTTATTTGTCACAACTTAGATGAAACTGAAAGCCCTTATCCTAAGTGAATTATCTCAGGAATGAAAACAAAAATAGTCCATGTATTTATTTCTAAGTGGGAATTAAGTGATGTGTATGAGAGAGGATACCCAGGAATAGTCTGTTCTGATCTAGAAAGACAAACGTCATCTTGTAGAATCTCAAAGACATTTCTGCAAGGTCCTCCCATGGTAACTCAGCTCTTGAGAATTTGTACACAAATTCCTTAGCTTCCTCGAACCTTGAAACTAGTGCTTGCTTCTGCTTCTATAAATCCTGCACATGCTTTGAAACCTCTAATGAGGGACAATATAATAAATCCTTTGTCTGCCTTTCTGTAAACTCTCTAAATCGACAGGGACAAAGCAGGCCAGGGACAAAGCAGGCTCGGCCATTGTGAACTCTAGTCTGTCACGGCTTTGCCGGATGAAGTAAAACCTTTCCTTTTTCAAACACAGGTGTTTGGGTGAATCTTTCTCTCCATTGGGCCTTGTATTCCTGCTACGAGTACATGTGGTCATATGGAGTAATATCATGGACTTTTGTGTCTCAAAAGTGAAGAAGGTGGGAGGGGGTAGAGGAAGAAAAAATTACCCATTGGATACAATGTACACTTTTTGGGTAATGAGTACATTAAAATCCCTGACTTCACCGTTATACAATTCATCCTTGTAGCAACAACCAAAAAAAACAAAAACAAAAACATCTTGCACCTCCTACGTCTATTGAAACAAAATAAAATACTGACAATTCCCAGTTCAGGTGAGGATGCAGAGCAATAGAAAGTCTCATTGCTGGTGGGAATGTAAAATTTCTTATAAAATTTAACCCATTCTTGCCTTATGATCCAGAAATCATATTCCTTGGCATTCACCCAAATGAATTAAAACTATGTCTACAAAAAAGCTGCCTCAGGATGTTTATAGCAGCCTCATTTATGATTTCCAAAACTTAAAATCAACCAAGATATATTTCAATAAATGAATGGAGAAGTTATAGTACATTCTGAAAAAGACTTATTATTTAAAGCTAAAAGGAAATGAGCTATCAAGTTGTAAAACAAAACACAAAGGAAATTTAAACATATATTTCCAAGTGAAAGATGTAAATTTGAAAAAAGTACATAGTGTGTGATTTCAAACATATGATATTTTCAAATAGGCAAAACTATACAGACAGTAAAATGAGCTGTGGTTGTCAGGGGTTTAAGAAGGAAGGAGAAATGAACAGAATATTTAGAGCAGTGAAAATACACTGCAAGATAATAAAACAATTGATACTTCAAATATACATTTGTAAAAACCCATAGAATGTATAACAACAAAATTGAAGCTCAATGAAAACTGTGAACTTTGGGTTATAACGTAGGTTCCTTGATTGTAACACATGTTCCATTTTGGTGGGGGATGTTTCTAGTCAGGGAGGCAGTGTGTGGGGGCAGCAGACAATATATTGGGACTTTCCATAGTTTTGCTCAATCTTGCCATGAACCTAAAATTGGTTTTAAAAATAAAATATATGAAAATAGAAAGCAGAATATATTAGAAGTCAAAATATTTGTAAGCCCCTTTACACAGTTTAGAGGAAAAAAAGACTGCAAAGTGCTCTGTGATTTGCCCAAGAAGACACAGATAATTGGAGACAAATTCTAGAACAGAAATTAGATCAGTCATAGTGGTTTCACTTGTATACCTAGTGCATTGAGAGACCAAGGAAAGAGAATCACTTGATTCCAGAATTTTAAGCTCTTCTTGTGTAATGTAAAGTGACCCTGTCTCTACAACAACAACAATAAATAAACAAACAAATAGAACTTAGTGGGGTGTGGTGGCATGCACCTATAGTCCAGTTACTGCTGAGGCTAAGGCAGAGGATTGCTGAAGCCCGGGAGCTTGAGGCTGCAGTGAACTTTGAGTACACCATTGTAGTCCAGTATGAGCGATGGACGGAGACCATATCTCTAATTAAGAGAAAAAGAGAGAGAAACTTGAATTTGTATTTACTTCTCCACTAGTCCCTGCTCACTACCACCAGGAGACAAACTTTGTTAAATATTTTTCCTATAGTGTTTGTATTCCATTGAACTTCTAGGCCAATCCTTATCTCTGTGATTCTAGTATACTTGCCAAAGTGGTATTATTCAACACTGATTTCTGTTGTTCCTGATCACCATAGTGTTTATACTGAATATCATACAGCTCAGGAAATAAATTTAATTCAATTGCATGGTTTATGTTATGTAATCTTTTCATTCTTCAATAGTCTGGATGCAATATAAACTGTTTCCAAAATAAATAAGCTATTTTAAACATGGGGTCAATGGGTCCCAAACTTTATTTTATTAAATCATAGCTGTGTACATTAATGCAATCATGGGGTACCATGTTCTAGCTTTACACACAATCCGAAATGCTTCCATCAAACTGGTCAACATAGACTTCATGGCATTTTCTTAGTTATTGTTTTAAGACATTTATATTCTACACCTGGTAAATTTCACATGCACCCTTGTAAGTTGTACTACAAGTGTGGTCCCACAAATTACTCTCCCTCCACCTATCCCCCCTCCCCTCCCCTCCCGCATCCCTTTCCCCTTCTTCTTGGGCTTCTTATGAAGCTATAAATAGGTCTCATAGTAAGACTGAGTACATTGGATACTTTTTATTCCCTTCTTGAGATACTTTGCTAAGAAGAATATGTTCCACCTCCATCCATGTACATTAGCCCACATCACAAAATTCCAAAACCAGAGATGTTGGCGTGAATGTGGAGAAAAGGGAACACTTCTCCATTGCTGGTGGGAATGCAAACTAATACATTCCTTTTGGAAAGATGTTTGGAGGATGCTTAGAGATCTAAAAATAGACCTGCCATTTGATCCTAAAATTACTCTACTAGGTATATATCCAGAAGACCAAAAATCACATTATAACAAAGATATATGTACCATAATGTTTATTGCAGCACAATTCATAATTGCTGAGTCATGGAAGGAGCCCAAGTGCCCATAGCCCCATGAATGGATCAATAAATTGCAGAAAAATTAGCTAGGCATTGTGGCAGGTGCCTGCAGTACCAGCTACCGAGATTGGGGGCATGCTGAAGCAGGAGAATAGCTTCACCCCAGGACACCCCAGGAGTTTGAGTTTGCTGATACCATGACATTCTAATCTATGACAGTAAACTCTTGCCTCAAAAACAAAAACAAAAGAGAGAGAGAGAGAGAGAATTAGCCTGTTTTACAACTGACTAACTTTTCCAGCTACTTTCCATCATCCTTAAAAGATAGGAGGCCTAGATTCCTTTTGTTTTCTAATAAAATCTATCCTTTTTATTCCAAGGTGTTGAAACTTTCATCAATACATTTTTTTTTTTTTTTTGAGACAGTCTCACTTTGTTGCCCATGGTAGAGTGCTCTGACATCTCTTCTTTAGACAGGCAAGGCTGCTATTGGGCAATGCCCTTAAGATTCTCAAAATACATTCAATCTAACTGTAAGGGCAAAGTACTGCCTTAAATATTCCAAATGTTTTAATAAAGGACTTGCAGCTTCAACTTGTAGTTTTTTCTTTATGTTGAATCCACATTTTATTAAGAGTACTTTGAATATATAGTATAATGCTATCTCTTATTTTAAGAAAATTTGTCTATTAGGAGTAGCAGGGGAAAGAAATAGTATTTTTACACTTAACACTCTTTAGGCATAGAATATTTCCTCAAATTTCTGCTTTAAATTGAATAATCTTTTTTAAAAATTCATCTCTCTCTTAGAATACCTTTCCATAAAGGGCACGTATAATCCAATTGGCACATTGAACATTATGCCTTGCAACATGTTAGTACTCTGATACATTGGGCTTATTTTCTATTTTACTTTAGTCTCCAAGAGCAATAGCACCATTGAATTGTCTGTTTCACTAACAGTCTTCTCACTGTTTTTGTAGCTATTTTTGCCATTTAATTCCATAGCCAACACAACATGCATTACAATTTTATTAAAGCAACAACTGTCATGGGGGAGAAAACAAATTCACCCCCTAGGTGAACTGGTAAGTGTATAGAAACAGAGAAAAAAATTAATAAAGGTGATATTTGCAGGCTATCTGTGACATACATGTTCTATGTCTGTGTATGTGTTTTTCTCTTGAATTTGGTGATATATAGAAAAGTGGGCCTGTAAGACCGAAAGCTAAAAACTGCATATTTGGTAAGCCAGGGTGTTTAGAATGCAAGGATAACCTACCTTTTATTCCCCCCATATGATGTTCTGTTCTTTTAAAATATTAACTTTTACATGGATGTATTATCTGTATATACATATAATAACATAATAAAGCATGGATAAATAGTAGTATTCGATTAATTTTATCTCATATTTCTTATCGTGGACTTCTGAAGTCAGCAGCGCCTGGTTAGATAAAAATGGTTGTTCAGAGTGTGAAAAGAAATTCTTCTTTTTTAAATTTTGTTGATTACATTGTGATATCCATGTGAGTTTCATGTACACTAACTAGCATGAATGCCTATCTCAAAGCCAATGTAAGTCCTGACTGAGGTGACTATAGCACAGCAGTGAAGATAACCTGATTTTAGATCACATTTTCTCTGTTTCCTATTGATATTGCTTTAATCAGCTCTTCAATGCCTTAGTGACACTTCATTCAGAAGGTTTATTTAAATGAAACATACTGTTTGATACTTCACTTGATTATTTAGCTGTTGAATAAAATCAGGTACTCCTACTGGAAAAGAGAAACCACTAAGCATTATAACCTATGAGACTATCTCTAAAAATACTTTGAAGTATTTTATAGGAAAATTGGTTAAATAATGAATATGGAAATATGAATATTTATAACACATCCTTAATGGAATTTTAAAACATGTCTAATATTTTATAGAGTATTTCAAAATACTGATTTATTTAAAGTAATATTTGAAAAGCCCAAACATGTGAGTCTGAACAGATATTGATAGTACTTTAAACTAGAATATGTCAGAATTTGAGTATATACTTTTCCCCAAAGCAGAGGCTGAAATGATAAATATAATATTTAATTTCTGTGCTCAAACAACCTATAAAAAG
This sequence comes from Otolemur garnettii, assembly GCF_000181295.1. Taxonomy (NCBI): domain Eukaryota; kingdom Metazoa; phylum Chordata; class Mammalia; order Primates; family Galagidae; genus Otolemur; species Otolemur garnettii. The sequence continues at coordinate 5,380,104 of NW_003852431.1, forward strand.
AAGCTATCTGTTGGGATTTCACTGCTTTTGCAAAATTATCGTGATTTTCTAATGTGTCTATTCTAAATATGAGCTAACATAACTGCAATGGAAGTAATTTCAACACATTTTTTAAATAGCAATACCATTACTTGTGATCCTTACCAGTGACTTAAGATATGGCATGCCAGCCACGCCCATAGCTCAGTAGGTAGGGCACTGGCCACATACACCGAGGCAAGGCTGGTGGGTTTGAACCCAGCCCAGGTCTGCTAAAACAATAATGACAACTGCAACAACAACAACAAAATAGCAAGGCATTGTAGCAAGTGCCTATTGTCCCAGCTCCTTGGAAGGCTGAGGCAAGAGAATCGCTTAAACCCAAATGTTCTAGGCAGAGGCAGGAGAATCCCTTGAGCCCAGGAGTTGGAGGTTGCTGTGAGCTGTGATGCCACATCACATCACTCTACACAGAGCAACAGCTTGAGACTCTGTCTCAAAAAAAAAAAAAAAAAATTTGTATGCCAATGATTTCTTCAATATTTGATAGAATTTCTCTCTTGACATCAGAAACAATTTATCTTGACATAATCATTGTCTTTTTTTAAACTTATATTGAGATTATATGTCCTAAAAAATCCTCAACTATACTACAAGAAGTTTCTACTTTTCCTTTGAAAATTTCTGACAGTTTGGCTGATGTTATTAACTAATCCAATTAGCAAATTTGGGGACTGTGATACAGCCATGTTAATGTAGTCAATATTTGAAATGGATAAATAAAGAGCAACTGTTCTCATTTCCTATGAAATAATATCAGAGAAAAAGATCTATTAGAGAATAAATATGAAACTTGGATTTTCTGAATCTTCACTTTTTGTGGATTTTTTTCTGAATTTAGGTTTTGTAACAGAGTTCTACTTAACTTTGTTTCATGATATTGTTCCATGCTATTATACCTATGTGATTTGATAAAACTTAGGCAAACTAAACATTTGCGTTGGTTTAACCAAATTTGCATGAATTAAATTTTTCTAACATAATTTTGAATTATAAGCACACGCTATTAAATTTTCAAAATTAATCAAGTATAACATAGATTCATAGAATAAAAGTCATACAACAAACCCGGAACTCAAGGAAGGTAATAGTTTAATGAACATTGTAAAGCAGACATTGTATTTTATTGAATTAATTAATCAATTTTTCAGGCTATATAGTATATACTTAGAGATTAAAAAAATATGGCAGCATACTTTCTGGAGAAATAAATAGAATAATTTGGAAAAGATACATTTGATCAATTCAATTACTTTTAAATTAATTCAATTACTTTAAAATTATACTTTGGATCAATCTTTTTTGCTTATTTGTTATGAATGATACTAAATTTGACTGATGTTTGGAAACCAATTTGTGCAAGGTATTATGCTTGAAAGTCATACCAAATCAATCAAATGTGTATAACATCCAAGGTCAAAGTTATCATCCTCTTCTTGATGAAGAAGCTGAGGTTTGAGTTGACACAGATGAATTTCATAGTTTATTGAGTAATACTTGATTCAGTATTTCCAGAAAATCTGTATAATACATCAGGGATAAAGAGGGAAATAAATTTAATGCTCCATAATTTGGTACTTTACCTTTCTACCTTCAGGGTGGGGGCTAGAGATTTTCCCCATTGGTTATTTTCTGATTGATTCATGTAAAATTTAATTATCGAGGCAAAATCCTCTGCATGGATATTTATAGCAGATTTTTTCATAATTGGCAAGATAATCTTTAGTAGATGAATAGATAAACCATAGCACATCAAGACAAATATATTTTCTTTTGTTTAGTACTAAATAGAAATGAACTAGTAAGCCATGAAAAGTCATGGAGGAAACTTACAGGCATATGAGGGTAGTTGCAAAAGCTTTGAGATACTCAGAAACTGATAAACATAAAATCTATATGGATGAAGCCCTTCCAGCAACACTGATAAGCCGAGAATGTTGACACTTAGTCAGGTGAATCAGAAAAGACGCTCTCAACTGTGTTTCTTGGAAGTGAAATAATTCACCACAATACAGTCTGTCTCAAAATTTTCATAGTGAGTCATGTAATCCTAAATGAATGAAGCTAATCTGAAAAGTCTATATACTGTATAATTGCAGCTATTAATATATAACATTGCAGAAAAGCCAAAATTATTGATACAGTAAAAGATCAGTGGTTGCCAAGGCTTGGGGAGAATGGAAGGGTGAATAGTTGGAATACAGTATCTTTAGGGCAGAGGAAACATTCTATATGATTCTACAATGACAGAATGTATGTTATCACACCTTTGTAAAAAGTCTTGGAATGTACAGTACAAAGAGTTAACCCTAAGTGAAATGATGAGTAAATGTTGATTCATTGATTACAACACATTTACCACTGTGGTAGAGGAGGCCATGTCTAGGTATCAAATGAGGTATATGGGAAATTTATACTTTCTACTCTACTACAAAATGAAAAACATTCTAAAAATAAATGTATAAAATAATGTAATGCAGAATGAAAAGGCTATAGTAATAATAATATGAAGTCTTATCCCTCTGGATAAAAATAAATAAATAAATAAAAACTTGGAATTGGGTGTTCACAAAGGAGTTTAGTAACTGTTGGCACTTTTAGAAGCTTCCAATGTGAACTGAAATGTCAATTGCAGTAGAAGTATTCTTGAGTAATGATGCTTACTTCTCATAATTTCTGATAGTTTCTTTATTGGAAGGCCAATCAGAATTTAAAAACTACATGTGTTTTGAATTCCAATATGTTATAGCAATGGATAAACCATGGAATGCTAGAAATCCTTACAAAACATCTATTCTTCACAGACAATTAACCTTTTTTCCCTGAAGTTCAATCACATTCTTACTGGTGTATTTTTTTAAGTGCAATCATCTTCACAGGAAATTACCACCAGCACTTTTACAGTTCTTCATATATCACTTAAAAATCTCCAATTAAGATTATTAAAATACACATACTAATATTTGACAAAGACAAAACAGAGATGCCTTGCCATTTGCATTGTTGGTTATACGATCCCCATTTTCCCCAAAGCTTGCCTTCACATATCTAAGTTCTCATTATTATTTTCAACTGGTGCATCATTTCATTATTATATAAAAGATGATTTTGAGTTTGACCAGACCAGGGTTCTAGAGTACCTAGGGACAGCTGAAGGGCTCCACCTCCTGGCTCAGGCAAAGTCTTAAATGGAAATTTTATGTTTATTACAATTAGGTCAGGAATTAAAGCTTAAATATTATTGTGTCCTAAAACATTGACATTTCTCCTTGCTTCCTTTTTTTCCTCCTACATATGCAGGTACACAAAGCATATTTCGTGGAGATTAATTATCAAAACCTAGGTAGTAACTGCAATCAAAGCAATATGTTTTCACATTTAAATTATCTTAGGTTGATAAGCTCTTTTGACTCCAAACCCCAACGATTTAGTCACTAACGAGGATTGTTTTCTCTCCGAGGACTGTAAGCCTAAGTATGTCTTTATGTAGCTGATTTTTTTCCCTATTTTGAAGCTCATTAATTAAAAGCTGACTTCCCCCAGTTGTAGCTTTTTAATGTGCTGCTTTAGAAGAGCTTTCACTGCTTAGCATTAAAATGTCACTGGATCCAAACAGCTTTTATGTTCATTTAAAGAAAGCATTTTATAGCAAGTGCAATAACACAGTAAGCAAAAACATAAAAGAATAAATTTTGTGTTTCTGAATTCCATATTCAACTTTTATATTTTTTTCTTATTCTTTTTAGAAGAATAGAATAGAAAATTTTTTTTCAACTTCAGATTTTTCTTATTAACATAAATCTAGAACCAACATATTCTGGCCAACAAGTGCCCTTAACCTTCAAATTACCAACAGTTACAGAATTTTGGTATATGATTTCTGTAATTTTCAGTTAAGCCCATCAATAGCCCCTGTTAAGTGCTTACCACACTCATAGATCATCAGTTTTTATTTTTGTAAAGTTTATCATAAGCATGTTTATAGGGGGTCTTTAGGCAAGTGTATACAATCATATGCTCATGTTCACTGCCCAACTTTACTGATATCTTGGGTTCCTGTTGTGTTTTATTTCACTCTCAAATCTCACTCCCTGTCCAATTCCTCTCTCATAAACAACTATTGGAAACATGCCTGATGTGTGTTCCTCTAGTCTTCTATGTCTTTATAAACATATGGTGCACACATTTTAAACATTTCTAAGCACACCAGTATGTTTTAGCACTATATCCATGGTGCTATGTGTGCATTCCATCACTTCATACTCTGCTTAAGCAGCCTTCATATTTGACTTCCATAATCCTCATTATTGGAAATAATCTTTCTCTCCAACTCCCTATGATAACACACACACAAACTGCTCTGTGATAAATATTCATTTACCTTTACTCATATGGAGTGCTAGGAAATTTTCTCTGTGATTCATATGCAAGAGTGGGTTTGTTAGTTCCTAGGGCAGTGGTTTTCAACCTTTCTAATGTTACAATGTATTTTCATTGTTAAAAAGGGATCAGGACCCACAGGTTGAGAACCACTGTCCTAGGGTTTGGGTTTTAACACTACTAATCTGAATAAGCCTTGCTTTCCAGAATGGCCAGAACACACAAGTGTTCTATAAGCACATGAGTACTGTATCAGGCCCATATCTGCATCATTTATCATTTCCCAGACTTTTATTTTTAGCTAAGAACATTGTTGTGTTAAATTAAGGTGACCAGACATCCCACTTTTGGCAGAACAGTCCTGATTTTTAACAATTTGTCCCTTGTCCCACAGCATTTTTAAAAAGTCCCGATTTTTGGAAAGAATGCATGACAAGCTAGGGAATGGTGGTGTTGCAGGAAGATGAGGCCAAACGGAGAGAAAGAGCACTCAGACACCACATTTATAAGAGGAAGGGCTTTATTCATCGGAAGCTTACAGCATAGAAGATTTCCAAAATGGCCACACTCCCCAACTGGCTTGGTCTTTTTCCTTTTTTTGACAGTCAGAAAGTTCCACCCCACTAATGGGGTACCCTTCCCATTAGCCAGTTTGAATCAAGCAGGAGATGCTAGTCCAGCCCCTACAGAACTACAGGATTTCACAGAACTTGGAAATTTCTGGGTTACAAATTCCGAAGAGCTGAGTCACCATGGAAAGGACCCTGCAGGTATAACCTCATGATCTCCTTGAGAAGACCTGTTCTCCCAGAACTCACCCTTCTTGGGTATCCTCTCTCAGCAGGAGAATGGGAAAGGAATATATGGTTTTCAGCTATTTTGCCAGGATATAAGTTTTATATTATTTTTGTTAATTTTATAATGTTAAACTTTAATAATAACAAATAATTGTTGAGAACTGATTATCGAGAACTGCTTATCAAAGTTCCATTGTTGATCAGTTATTAGAATTTGACCACCATTATTTGGACTTAATGAACAATGGCATATTTTGGCATTGGCAACAATGAAAACATTTTGTAACTGTCTCTCAGATGAGATACATTGTACTGTGTGCATGCTAGTGCTAGTTAAACAAGTGATGTCAACAGTCAACAAATCAGCTATTCAGATAATTTAGGTAAGTAATTTATTTATTTATTTCATGAATTTAGCAGGCAGTACTCATATTATTTATATTTTATAGTGGTGGCAAAAACTTTAGCGCCAGTCTTGAAAGTGACACAACTTATGAGGTATCATTATTAAAAAAAAAATATTGATAAGGAAAAGGTTAACTCTTGGGCATCAGCAAAAATCACAATAGAGAACAAATGTTTAGAAATATTTCATCATTTTGAAATAAGCCATGTTCCATACAATAATGCACTAAAAATTGTGGGATGCACACTGTCCTTACCAGGAACTAATGCTGAGACTGAACGCGTTTTTCCTACGGTAAATAAACTGTGGACATCAGAAAAATCACAATTAAGTGTTAAGACTTTGAAAGCCATTTTGTGTGTGAAATATAATTTTACAAATTCTTGTGAAAAATTTCATTACCTTTTAAACAACAACAGCAATCTAGTAAAAAAAAATTGAGAAATATGCCAAAGAATAAAATAATACTATACATAATTTTTAATGTATTATATTTATAAATTGTATGTATGTTGAAATTTAAAAATATATATTACAATACTATTTTTGCATTCTATGAAAATTTTTGTTGTTCCATATAGACCAAATGTTTAATTAAGAACCCCCCCCCCCCCCCATCAATGTTATCCTGCTTTACCAATGTTATAATCTGGTCACCTTATGTTAAATAAGTCTAAATACAGGGCATCTTTTTCATGTTTATTAAGGAGTAACTTAGGTTTTCTCTCTTTTTATCTTGATTATATCTTTGGTTTACTTTTCCAATAAGCTCTTGGTCACAGGAGTTTCTTGTGTTTTCTTGGTGTCAGTCTTTTATTGGACATGTTGAATGGATTTTCTCCCAAAAGTCATCTTTGTTGTCTTTGTTCTAGGTGTTTTTCTTTTAATTGGGTTTTCTTTATTTCAATGTGTTAAATATGCTACTTTTTATGATACTGTTTTTAGAAGATGTAGTTCTTTGCCATAATTCCTTTATCTCTACAATTTTAACTTTTTAATTTAGATCTTTAATTATTTGAAGTCTACTTTACTAAGCTGCTCTGTGAGGATTAATATTCTGTATCAACAATAGTGCAAATAGTAAATTTTTTTAAAGCACAAGATATAATTAAAACTCTATTAGAAGGTCTAGACTAGATTAGATATCCAGTACTCACTATTTTTTAATATTAGAACATATATTGCTAGTTTGTTAAAAAAAAAAAAAAAAAGAAAGAAAACCCTTGGTAGACTGCAGTAAGATTTTTGAGAAAAGTTGAGGCAAGTATTGAATTTTGAAACTGAAAATTAAGAGCAAGTTCAAAATAATAATATATAAAGTAACACGAGTAATCTCTAATACCTCAAAATTACATTCATTTTTTGAATTAGAATATTAAATGCTCTTGCTGGTTACTCACATTGTGTAATTTTCTAAGAAAAAATGCCTTAATCCTAAGTGTTAAAATCATAGGATGTTACAATAGCTGTACAACTACTTCTAATCACCCTGAGTTGGTGAAAAGTGGTTATTTAACTGTATGCATGTTTACAGTGCAAATTCTGATCTTTACCCAGTTACTATGGTTTTTATATAATTTGAAGAAGGAAGTAGTTGGTTATTATGGAGCGGGAGAGCACATTTATATTTTAAAATTCCAAAATAAAATTCTAAACAGCACGAGAGAGCATATAAATTATTGACGTATGAGGATGTACGAAGTATATTTGGTAGATTATCTTACACAGATGTTGCCACTCCAAGTCCTTTGAAGAGTTTCTGACACTCGAGGAATCTAATGGTATTTTATACCAAGGATATGTGAGTTAAACCATAAGCTTTTAGCACAAGATTTGTATGGGACTACTCATACTCACAACAGGCAGTAGGGTAACTTTTATGTAGTCATTCATGCATTTATTTATCCATTCGATATTTTCATTAAAATCTGTAACATGTCAAGGATATTCTTAGGTCATACATACACAGAATTTTATGAACATATATAATTTTTACTACGAAAAGTGTATCTTCTAGTGTTAGAGAAATATACAAAAAATGCATGGATATATACTACTCAGGTTTTTGGGTTTGGGTTTTTTTTTTTTAATAAAACTGAATGAAGATGTATCAAAATGACCCGAAAAATGTTCAGTGATAAAACACAGTCTTTAACCAGTTGTCACAACCATCTTAATTGCTAAAATCTACAAATATGAAAAGGTCATTTGTTAATTTTCAATAGTCAATGCATGTGAGGTAGAATTTCATCTTTTCTTTAGATTCTGTTTAAAAATTGCTAGGGTAAAAAAACTTAATAGGAATAAAGGATGAGGTCTAGAGTGATCTTCTGATAACTCAAAATTAGTATGATTTGAATAAAAACTGAAGACTTTATCATGCTAATTCTTTGGTCCACTTGAGGTCCCTGTCTACATGCAGACACTTGTCTCAGTCTGCAGAGAAAAGTTGGGAATTAATTTCTAGCCTTAGTCTTTCTCTCATTTACACAATGATAGATCTCATCACTGCTTAGGAAAAGACCAACTCAAAACCCAACCAGCAAAGTCAGTGAAAACAGGTTTTGGCAAAAACAGTATCTTTATCTCTGATGACTCTTGCTGAACCAGATGGAATATTCAATCTAAAATATGTGCATACGTCTGAGTCCTTATTTAGGTAATAAAATCTGAGTCTGATAGAACAAGTTAGTTTTTACTTTACGACCACTGTAAATTGTGTAATAATTTTCTTATTCCTCATATTTGCATTAGCTTCTGTACAGAACAGAGACAAGTTTGTAGCCTCATTAAAGCAAGAGTAAAACAAAGCCAAATCGTAGTTTATTTTTCTATATCAATCTCAATTCGAATTAACCTTTTTTCCTTCTTCTGATTTCACATGTCTCAATTTTTAAATTAACAGTATAATAAAAACTCTCTTTTTAAAAACAGCAAAAAGAATACTTACTAGATTAGGAGAAAAAGGTAGAGGTTGACTTTGTGTTCTTATATTTGGTGAACAGAAGCTAATATCTAAAGTCAGCCTTAAAAATGATCTTTAAGATTACTTTGAAAGAGTTTTTTCCTGAGGTGAAATCTCCTGAGAGAACTTATTGAAGGCATCACAAATGTTTCTGTCAGATTAAATAATTTAATTGAAGTCTCATTTTAAAAGTGATTGATGGTCTGAATGTACTCTCCTTTATCTGATAGTTCTTAGTTTTTATACTAATTAAAGAGTTTGTGTTGAGTGCAAAAATAAAAATACAGATGAAAGTTACTTTTCCTCAGACTATGAAGCAATTTTAATATAAACAAGAATATGCAAAAGTTATTTCTTCCATATCATATTTACGACAGAGCAAATATCCCCATTGTTTACTTTCAATATTACCAGAAACAGCCTTGTAAAATAAGCTGACTTATTATATTTCTGTCTCTTAATCCCTCAGATTTAATTTTGGATATGTCAGTATTTGAGTCCATTTTAAAAAGCATGCATAAAGCCAGTTTCAGCTTTTCCTTTAATACAAAACTTCTTTTAAAAGATGAGACAATTTGATTATTCCCATTGAAACGTTTTTTCTAAGTCTTCTTAAAACCTTGAAAATGTGTTTTGGGTTTTTTCTTTTAATCTTGGTGTTTATCATTATCATGAAACAAGGTGGATTCCATCAACAGAAATAAATGAGTAGATGATAGTTGTTAAATTCATGAACAGATTATTTAGGCTGATTTACATAATGACCGCTAACTGGTTCTCTTGAATAATTCATAAATAAATGCCTGGGTTACTGAATTTTTGTTAAGGTTTCCTTTGGATGTCTGAAATCATGTACAAATATCTGTTAAGTTCAGAATTTTGAAGTTGTTTATATGAAAGGGCCAAATCTTTTATTGTGATCAAAGATAACTTCTTAATCTTTTGAACGTTACACATTCCTTTTTAATTCTGCTTTTGGTATACACCGTAGCACAGGAAGATCTACCCTTTACCTCCTGCTTTGAAAAAAAATAGTAATTATATATGTGTGTGTGCATATATACATATATATGCTCACATGTGTATATATATACCTATATATATAAATGTATAAGTATTTTCTCTCCTAATCTAACAAACCTTGAATCTTCCTCCTGATGTATTCACTGTTTATGTTGGATGATTTTACGATAACAGTGAAAGTTTACTGGGCATGTGCATTATTCCAAACACTGTTGTAACAAAATCTTCACAACAGATGTTATGAGAGCAGGACTATTGTCAGTGATATTTCAGGTGAGAAAACTGGAGTGCAGAGAGTTTAAGTAACTTGGGGAAATATCAGAAGGATTTGATTCAAGTCCATAGGCTAAATACCCAATGGTATCATCTCTCCTTAATTTCTGTGCCCCTCAGGTACACCGCCAGTGCTCTACCATCTATAGCTCAGGAACAAGTAACACAGACACTCCTCCTGAAGCTGATTCCCACAAGCCCGGGGCTCTCCTCTGCAACTCTTTTCCTGTACTCCATTCCTCTGTCTTAGGTATGTTGAATAATGAATAAGAAATGTTAATGAAATCAAGTGAGGAAAATCAAAAAACCTTTTAACTCAGTTGGCTTCCTCTTCAAAATCTATAGACAAATGAACAGATACAAAATTACAGCATATGCAGAAAGGTTATCCTGTTCCAAATCAAACCGAAGTATTTACGAAGGAGGTTTACATCAGAGAGAAAATGAATAAGCATCTATCTGAAGATGTAATGAGGTAAAGTAAATTTTTCAAAATTACTGAAACATTCAGTGTCATAACAAGACTATTGCAGCATCTATTTTCATGAGTCCTACCCACATACACTCTCTTTCTCTTCTTTATTCATCATACGACAGTCATTCTGTTTCTTCCCATTCTGAGGTGTTTCCATCTAAGGGCACTTGCATAATTTTGAAAATACCAGCCTAAAAATTTTGCTTTGCACGTGACAAAGAGTGACAGTAACTAGGCAACTCTCTCTTTGATTGGTCTTGAAGTAATTTAAATGTCTCCAATAGTAATGCTATTGGAAGCCAAACAATATGCAATTAATATGCATGCAATTTTCAGCAGTTATTAGCTCCTCAAGGACACCAGCCGTGGCTTTTTGTATGTGCTGTATCTTGCAAAATACCCAGACCATAATAAATAGGTGTTGAGTAGGTAAATTTAATAAATTTACATTTACCTAGCTGTGTTTTAATAATAATAGCTCACCTAATTTAAGCTCTAAAAGATATATTGCTAATGAGAATTTATATTGTGTAAAATTAAGATGGCTCGTGATGATACATAATGGTTATGAATCTTAGTTTGCACACTTGCACAAGTACAACATGCATTAAGAAATAGATAAGTCGATTTAAGGCCTTATGCAAAGTTCTGTAGAAAACAGAGCCTGAACGAAACATTCAGATTGTTATAATTTTACTGAAGGGTGCAATCTCAGTGAAGCAGAAATGGGGTAAGGAAAGGAATGTGGCTAGAAAGGGTAAAGACTAACTAGGAATGAATGGATTAGGGAGCTGCTTCTCCTGTCGATCACAGATGTTTGCTTGACCCTCAGTGATGTCTCCATTGAGTCATCACTCCTTTGTAGAATACTCCACAGGTAAGAGGAAGCAGAGGCAATTCATCCTCTTGGTACTTCCTGTTGTGTTACTTCGTTCTTTTCTATCAGTTGGGATTTTACTCAAACGGTCCTTAAGCCATGCCTTACAAGTTGTGTCATTAAGTCCTTAAATCAGTTAGTTCTTTGAGTCCAGAGTATGGATTTTATCCAAGTCCAGAAGCAATGGAAGAGTCAATAGTTGATCAGTCTAGTGTCTGGCTCCTTCACTATTTAAGAAAAACTCAAAACATTATGGGGGCAATTAGAGTTTTTGAGTGATGGATATATAGAAGTCACAACTTTTTATTGTTGTATAGTCTTGCAACTTTTTACTGAGTATATTGTTTGAGAAAATGAATGCATTTAAACCAGTAGTTCTCAACCTTCCTAATCTTGTGACCTTTTAATACAGTTCCTCATGTGGTGACCCCCAACCATAAAATTCTTTTCGTTGCTACTTCATAACTGTAATTTTGCTACTGTTATGAATGGTAATGTAAATGTGTGATATGCAAGATGTGTTTTCATTGTTACAAAGGGGTCGCAACCCACAGGTTGAGAATCACTGATTCAAACAATCTAATACATATATAAATATAAGAAATTTCTATGGAAACAGTCATTCTGGATTGCTACATTTTCTATATTCTATGTTTGAAACTTCGATCACTTAGGTCATACAGAAAAAAATTAGAAATGTAAAAAATTTTAATACATAAAAAAATTCTTATATTAAGAAATGTACACCATAACATTCAAACACATACCAAGGTATAACTAAAATTAATTCCCAAATGTTCTTCTTCAATATTTTTTTAATTGCCGACAAAAAATTACATGTGGTAAATTTTTCAATTTTTTTCAGAACTACTGATTTGTTTCCTTTAACTTTTTAAACACTTTCAAACTTACACAAAGTTGATAGAGAGAGAAAGTAAGGAAGATAATATGTGTTTTATGCTAGAAAATAAAAGAGGATTTTGAGAACCGTTTCTCTGTGGTAACATGATAGAGTTGGTCATAACTCCCTTTATGTTACTAGGCTACTATGTATACTGTAGTGTGCTACATGGAATTTTATCAACCTGAGATAGTCTCTGCTTCTCTTTGTATAATTTTATACTGAGAATAGCTTTGCTACATGGTGCCATAACTTACATAAGGTCCTTCAACAGTAAAATCAGAGACCTAGTCTTGTATGAGTCACTTCTAGATTTAGCCTATTATAAGTTCATTCAGTGTGCCCCTGGAAATGGAATAGTAATTCTCTATTACATTTTATGATGGTGTTCAATCTCACTATTACCTGAAAAAGTCATACTTAAACTGTTTAGAAAATTAAGAGTTGAAAGCAGATTCCCTTTTATTACAGCAATAATTATCATACAGTACTTATTAAAGGTCTGGTGAGTACTGACTAATGTCCCTGGTGGTCTTGCTTCTGCCATGTAGGAAAGTGCTCTTGTTTCAGGAAGAGAGAGAAAGAGCCCCCAAACACCATGCTTCTAAGAGGAAGGGCTTTATTTAGCATCGTGGAACTTACAACATAGAAGAATTCCAAATGGCCGTGCTCCCCAACTGGCTTAGTCTTTCCCTTTTTATTGACAATCAAAAAGTTCCACCCCACAGGTACCCTTCTTATTGGCCACTTTGAATCAAGCAGGAGATGCTATTCCAGCCCCTACAGAACTACAGCATTTCACAGAACTTGGACATTTCCAAGTTCCAGGAATTTAAGTTTACAAATTCCCAAGAACTGAGTCTCCATAGAGAGGATCCGATAGGTATATCCTTGTGGTCTCCTTGAAAAGACCAAATTTTTTTTTTCTGAAAAATGATAGAACAGTGGTTAGAGCTTGTGACAAAGCCAAATTATATAGTCTAATGATTAATGCTTTGATTATTGGTTTTTTCAAAAGTAAACTTATTGTTTACTTTTTTGTTGTTGTTTTCAGAGTTAGTGTAACTTAGTACTAATTAGTCCACATCAGTAACTTACAAGTCTTTGAAAAGAAATCTTCTTCGTTCGCTCTCCTTATGCAATCAATTAATGTTTTCTAATAGTGCTGCTTCAGTATCTCTGTGATATGGTTATATCACCACTTCATAAACACACCAAATAGCTCTCCATCATTTAGTAGGTAAAACTTAAATATTTTTAATTGGTGATGGAGGCCTTTTATGATATGCACTGGCCACTTTCTCCTGTTTATACCCCTGTCACCAATACTTACTGATTCTTAGATACAGCAGAGTCCTGCCTGTCTGCTTTGGCATAATCTGTTTCATGTACCTGGAATTCAGGTCTTTAAACCAGCTAATCTTCTGGGTGGCTGCCCTTCATCCTGTGAAGTTCCTCCTCATGAACCAAGAAATAGTTTATGCATCTCCTTGTAGACTTACATAATGCCCTTATGAAATATGACCATCCTTCCTTTTTTTTTTTTATTAAATCATATCTGTGTACATTAATGCTATCTTGGGGTACAGAGTGCTGTAGCTATATACAATTTGAAATACTTTCATCCAACTGGTTAACATAGCATTTATGTCATTTTCTTAGTTATTGTGTTAAGACATTTATATTCTACATTTAGAGATATTCACATGTACCCTTATAGGATAAACCATAGGCGTGATCCCACCAATCACCCTCTGTCCACCCATCCTTCCTCCTCCCCTCCACTCCCTCTGCCCTTTCCCCATATTCTTGGGCTAAAATTGGGTTGTAGTTTTCCTATGAAAGCTATAAATTAGTTTCATAGTAGGCCTGACTACATTGGATACTTTTGCTCCCATTCTTGAGATACTTTGCTAATGACCATCCTTCCTTTGTAAACACCTCTATTTAATAATTGCTTCGTGATACTGAAATTTTGCATGTGTTTACATGCTACTCTCGATTACACCTCTGAGCCTTTAAGGACAAACATTAGTTCCAATTTATCTCTGCATCTGCAGAAAAAGAGAAACTACTTTATCTAGGCTGTGTGCTCAGAAAATGAATGAATATATTAATTTAGAAAATGCTTATCAGGTAAATGCGTAGAGAAAATAAAAAAAAATAAAATTGAAGCCCTGTTAAAATAGGACCCCCCTCCCCAAAAGAACAGAGGTAGAGAAAACTGAGTTGTTTCAATCTTATCAGTGTAATTTGAATGCTGATGCTCAGTTCTTTAGTTTTATTTATTTTTAAAGAAATTTAACACTTAAAATTAACACCAGTGATAAATCAATGTTGGAGAAAAATTATCATCAGGATAAAATGCTGCAGCTGACCATCAGTTCTATGGGGATGTTACACCATAAAACATTATTCTGTTGAAGAACATTATATTATGATGACAAAAGGACAGTTTTTAGCAATTAGATGTTGATTCAAATGTATTTATTCTAATAAATACATTCACCATAATCCTTTCTTTTTCAAGGAAATACCAACATGAATCATTAAAGTTTATTGAGCTATTATTCTGTGCTAGGGTTTGTGCTTTGTCCTAGTATTTTTAATCTTCAAAATAGCCAGTGGAAGAGGTGATGTAATTATCCTCTGTTAACATATGAGGGAACTGAGAAGAATGTGAAATACACTTCCCTAGGCCACAGAGCTTGTCAGTAGTACTGCAGCTTTTTAACCAGGCTAAATAGCTCCAGTGCACTTGACCTTAAGCATGAGAGTTCTAGAATATTGCAATAGCTTAAGGAAAAAAAAATGTAAATCAATTTTCAACTTTATTACATGTTAGCAATTAGCTCATTTATGGCAATTTAATTTTTTGGTGTTAAAAGTAAATGACTTACAGGTTTTCCACATATAGCTAGTTTTTTTTCCTTAGAACAGATTTATGAACATCTTGTTTTTAAGTGAGTGTGTGTGTGTGTGTATCCATAATTTTCACTTCATGGATAAGGAAATACCACTTTTCAAAACTGTATGTTTTAATGAAATATTTTCCTTATCAATCTATATAAAATAAACCATATAAGTCTGGCATTCAAATTTCATTCCACATATAGCTTTTCTACCTCATTTTATCAAAATCCTGATTTTCAAGATTATTTTATGCTTATAATTTTCTCTGTAATGAAACCTTAATGAACGTATGATAAATGAATTACTGGAATCTCTGATTCATCCATTATTGATGAAAAGGCTTTCCAAATTTTTGCCTCAATCTAACACCCAAGCCCTGGAAACAAGATTTATGATCCACTGTGCCATTTAACAGAGAATGTCTAATATGCGTCATATGACTTAATGACATTTCATAATTTAACAATTTTTTCTCATATAATAAATAGATAAGCAAATGAAAATGCAATGGTGATATATTGATGTCAGTTTTAGAAAATACTTTAGTCAACCAAGCAGTTTTTGAATATGACTGAGATTGTTTGTCACATATAGTTCGTAAGCCAGCTATTATCACTTTAAAATGGGAGACTCTGGAACTTCTATACAATTTCCACTCTTTTAAGTGTATTATTTAATGGAGTTGATGCTATTGCCTTTATATTTTGAAGACAGATTCCCATTTCAAAGAAATAGGTAAAGCCGCAAAAAATATGTTTTTCCCATTCCTAGGTGCCAAAAAAGTAGAGGTTGGTGTACTTTATCAGTCAATATACCTGCATTGACTCCAAAGTATCAATATCTTAGAAATGCCAAGTTTTATTCCTTTGTTGCGTTATGCACATGCTAATCATAGGAAATATCTCTTAAATACTTCTGTCTGTGTGTACCACGTGCCGCTGCTACTCTGATTTCACTGGGCAGAGCACGTCACTTGGCCATACCTTGTCAAAGTAATCGTGACATGTCAATATCCTGGGGAACAGAGGGGAACAAGAGAATGACAAACAGCAGTAATATCTACCACAGCCACCACCATTCTAGGGAAGGGCATTTGTGCTAGGCTCTTAGTTTGTTCCTGTTAGGTCTTTTCTAACTTTTTGATATTTTCATCTTTTTGTTTGGTAAGATGTATATTTATTTAATAAATTTATATTATTGCTAATCACCAGTAACTACATGATAACATTGCAGATTCCTTTCTTTTCTTCCATTTTTGAACTGTTCTTCACTTATTGAAAGACCCAGGAGAAACACAGAAGTGTCACCTATGTTTCTAAAAGGGGGAGACTTTTATTTGACTTAAAATATTTTTAAAGGAGTATTTGCCACTCTCGATGAGTTGGAATTTATTTAATAAAGTATTTTCACATGTTATTTGCTATTAATGATTATTCAGAAGGAAGAAATATTAGAGACCAGAAAATCAACCAAAATTACTAGCAACATAAAAAGAATATTATTAGAGACTAAAGAATGTGTTTTGACAGAGGAAAGAAGCAAATATAAGATCAAAAGATAGAGCAGGAGTATAAATTTACTGCTAGAGTTAAATCTTAAGGTTAAAAAATAGGAGAAAAAAGTCCAGGAAGTGTCCAACAGCATGTAAAACATCTCAGTAAATGTGACTAAGTGCATTTGGGGATTATCTGCCTCTTACGTAGTACTACATTCTTTCTGGACCCTGAAGCTTTTTTTCTTTGTTCTACTCTCTCTTGCATAAGCAAAGATATGCAGGAATTATCAAATAATATGCTTTTTACTTTAATGTGCTTTATTGTTAATCAGATATAAATACTCAAAGTAAACCCAAATCTAAGAAGGAAGCTACACATTATTTCAATTAAATCAAACCACTTAATTGCCCTTTAAAGTGTGACCTCTGGCAATCTACTGTACACAGCACATATAATTGACTTACCCGTGTACATAATATCAAGGTTACTTGCTGAGCTAGAGCAGTCTTCACAGAATGCTGAATTGATACAAATAGAAGCTAAGGGAAAAATAAAATAAAATAAAATTTCAGTTCTAAGTACACAGATATCATGTCCCTCTGAGGCTCTTAAACACTCTCACCATTTCAAAAGTATTTTGCTTTATTCTCTGCATAATATGAATATTATATTAATAGCTACAGGGTTATAAATGTATCATGCAAGGCCAGCAATACAAACTCAAAAGAATAGAAAATGCAAGTATTAAAGAAAACAATATATTTAAGTTCCTTTTTTACTAGAATATTGCTTGGTTTAATTTTATTGAAACTCAAACTGTGCTCCAGGCTGAAAGCCAAACACAATATTATTTATTTAAATATGATGATGTATCATTTAAATAAAATTGTATGAAAAAACTAAAGCCTACCTTGACCTGTTTACAAGAATTAATTTGCTTTACAGTTATAGCTGTAGTGCTATTAAGTACAAAAGAAAATTCTTAGCAAATTACAGCAGAAATGTATTATAGCATTGGAGTGTCTTATGTATTATTCAGGGGGTTGATGACACATGAACCCATGCCTGGGCTTTATCACAAAATTTTGCCTTGGAGTCCATGTCATGGTTACTAAGTATGAATGATAATTATAAATATTGCCTATAATAATAACCTAGGCTATTCCAGAAATTTATTCCCCGAAAGGATTAATACACATCTTCTTATTGAAATCTCTCAAAGGTTAAAGAATTTCATGTATTTAGATAATAAGTTATTGTTATTTGTAAACAATCACCAACTATTCAATGTATGGAATAACTTACGTAAATTATTTAGTATTTGTTCTGTGTAACTCCCCTTCCTCCTCCCAATCTCTCTCTCCCTCTCTCTGCTTCTATTAAAATGTATGCATGAATATGCCAGCAATTTCTTTAAAAAACAATTCTTGAAAATGCTAAACAACTCTAAGCTGAAGTTATGAGTTCTTACAAACAATCAGAAATCTGAATATCATATGGATGTGACTCAGTCCATTTAATTTCTTTTGTATCTTAACCAATATAGATCACGAATACCTTCCGCTCTGTATCTAAAATAAACTTAAAACATATAGTACCTCTAGCAGATTTCATAAGTATCTTAATCTATTTATGTATAGATTTATATGTATATATTTATTAGTTAAAAAAGGGGGGGGCATTTTTAAAGGTAATATTGTAGTAATTTTGGGTTAAAAAAAGTAAAAGGAAAACATTACCTCAAAAGCCTTCCTGCTAAAATATTCTTAATCTCATATGTTATAAAAATAAAATCTCTTTGTGTTTAATCTTCTTACTTAAAGCTAGAGACATCATTGAAGAATAAATATAATAAATCTCAAAGTCTGTGGTCTGAAAGACCACCTTCTGGTGAGTGAACTGCAGCAGAAATAACAAGACCCGGGTAATTAAATCTAAAACATATAACTTATATTTCTTTCAATAAAAATATTAAAACCATTTATTTGCAATTTCTTCAGAGTGTTTATCTTTTCTTTGTTGCCCTGAAAATTCAAATTTTTAAAAGAAGATTGAGCAGGCTAAAATGACTGAGAATGAAGGTTTTACGGTTGATGATGAGGCTAAAGGATTCAGTAGAACAGTGCAGCTCTAGAACCATTATTTACTCTTGGGTACAAAATGATATACCGGTAAGTGCAAAATGATGTTTTCCATGAGCTAAGTTTCCCAGAGAAAAAATTATAGCAAAATATGTTCTACTTAAAAAAAAAGTCACCCATAACACTTGTCCCTTTTTTAGATAAGGCCATTTTTTTTTTGTTTCTGTTTTTGCATTTGTTTTTTAATACCTGCTTTGACTAATTTTAAGGTTTCCACTTGAAGGTGTCTAGCTCTATAATAGTGCTATGAAAGATTTACATGTAGTTGAGTTTTTAATTGTCACATTAGTCAAAATTGCATAAATATCCACATAGTTGTTTCTCTTTGTATTCTATAACGTGTTGGTACAAATTTGGCTCCAAACTCAGAGCTAAGGCCAAGGTTCATGTTTTAAATACTAAGGTCACCACCAGATATTGCCACTACTGGTAGAACATTCTTACCTACTAATACCAGGTAGAGGATTGTATAAAGTCTACCTGCCATCTTGTTAACCTACGGCCCCATTGTTAAGTTTTTTTCTCTCCTCATAAAACTCATTGCCCTTAATAAATAAAGATATCCCTTGAACAACACAGGTTATTGAGTACATATTGACTTTCCATGTAGTCAAAATCTATGCATAATCTGTGATTTTCAAAAAAAACATAATTGCTTATTAGTTGACCTCATGCTGACCAGAAAACTTACTGACAACCTAAAAAGTAGATCGACACACATTTTTGGTTACACGTATTGTATACTATATTCTTACAATAAAATAAGATAGAGAAAAGAAAATACTAGGAAAATCACACTAAAGAGAAATATATTTGCTACTCGTTAAGTGGAAGTGAACCATCCTAAAGGTCTTCATCCCATCTTCAAGCTGAGTAGTCTGAGAAACAGAAGGAAGAGGAGGGCTTGGTTCTGCTGGCCTAGGGCTGGCAGAAGCAGAAGAATATCTGCATATATGTGAACCAGCATAGTTTAAACCTGTGTGGTTCTAGGGTCAACTGTAACAGGTTATTGAGAATGACAGGAGTAATAATCCTCTAATCATTTCTCCAACATGAAGTTGGTTAATTTGGGGAAATATTTTCTAATATTTGTGTCTTCCACTGGAAGTTTAGCTTTTTATTCATAAACTGAATTAGCCTAGGAAATGTCATTTGGCATTTTAGAAACAAGGAGAAAAATTAGATCAACATTTTCAAAACTGGTGTGTTTATTTGATACAGGATAATAGTTCTTAGACACTCCTTTCATTTAAGGCAATATTTTTACTAAATTTTTGTCAAATAAGTTTGTGAATCACTGTATTGTTCTACACCTTCCTCCTGAAAATTCAGTGTGTACATCAAACTAGTAATGGTCCCAATATTCCCTATAGCAAAATATATCTATTGACTTTCACCTCAGATTTCCCAATCTTATTTGAATATGGAAAATTCTTATGAATAATTATTTCATGGACAATGAATTCTGACTTAGATTGATACATGTACTTACCAATGGCAAATATCAAGAGATGACATAAAATTAAAATTACAGTTTCTACATATATTGCAGGGAAATATCAATATTCTCATGATGTATTATTTTAACATTTACAAATATAAATTTTCCCACAAAAATTGATAAAAAATTCTAAAAGTCTATGGATATTTTTAAGAAGAAAAGAGTGAAAAGGGAAATTATAGTCAATACGAATTTAATACATATTTTACTCCTTAATGTGGGAGTATAAAACACACATATTTCATCTGAATAATTTTTCCTAGAGATGTATATAAGAGACAGGAAAACAGAAAAAAAAAGGAAAATATATAGAATTTTGTTGGATAGTTATAAGATTTTTTTGGAAAAATGCTGAAGATGGATTGCAAAGTATGAACAAAGATTAAGGGCCAGAATATAAAATTTATTTGGTGTTAGTCAATGGACTATGAGGAAAAGTGGAAATAGTAGCAGAAAACTACAAAGTTAGTGAAGATCAGGTCATGTAAGGTCTTGTTTACCTTTCCAAGGCATCCTTTCTCCATCCACAAGGCCATGGGGAAAAACTCAGGGGTTTGGTAGAATAACATGAACAGCTTAACATGTAGAATAACATGACTTGTAGAAGAATCACATTGAAACCACCAAGGTGACTGCTGAGACAAGAACTGTGGTTTCAGAATTTATTGAAATAGTGAACCTTGTGTATAGTCAGAGTAAGCAGTTTTCAGGCCTAAGGAAAAGGGAAAAGCTCTGGATCTACAGGTTAAGTGACTGACTGCACCTTAGTACTATTGATGAAGATAAAACTAGGACATAACATAGATTTAAGGTAAGTAGAATAATGATATTCAGTAAGGTTAAATTCAACTTGTAACATGTTGTGAAAACTGTAGACCATTACTTGCCAACACATAGCGATTTACTACCTAGAGAACTATGTAAAAAATTAGAAGGAAGATGTAACGTAAGTATTACCAACACACAGAGTATGACTGCATAAATAAAACACTAGGTCATGATAGTAACAGAAGGAAGAGGACCAGAGTATCAAAGTTGGAGAAGTGTTATAGACAACAGCTTGTGAAGCCATCACAACAAATGGGTCAAGTACAAAAAGTTGAGAAAGGAGTAGTTGAATTTGGTAATCAGATCCTGCTACATTCCATCAAGTGGTTTTGGTTCAGAAGTTAAAAAAAAAAAAAAAAAGCGTCCAAATAGATTAGGTCTTCACCCTTGAGATAAATGTACTTCTCTCAGAAAAAAAAAAAAAAAAAAAAAATCCTAATATCTATAGAACTAAATGGATTTTAAATTCTAAGTTTAAAAATGTTTACAATAGAACAGATTAGATGGTAATTTTTTGGTTCATCTATTGGTTGTCATTTTAGTGAGTGAAATTGAGAACTATTAAGAAAAATTACTAAAATAGAATAAAGATTTAGAAGAAAATTATAGAAAACACTTTTTTCAAACCTTTGTTTGTCCAATAAGGAAACTGATGACTGATGATGTGGAAAAAAACAAAACAAAATAAAATTTAAAAAAAACAAAAACAAAAACCTTGTTGTTATTTTGTCTTTTTGGACATGGATGGTTCTTCCTAATACTTTAATATATTGTGAAATAAGCTAAAATTCATTATTAAAACATATAAGAAATATAATTTTAATTTCATTCACTGACATACAAGATTTGCCTCAATTCTATCATAAAAATTATATTTGATAACATCAATTTTTGTTATTTACCAAAATTCCTTCATATAGTCAATTGTAGTTAATTTTTAATGCACTAATGTGATTATCAAATAGTCTCAAATGCACTAATAAAAATTAAAATTGTAAACGATAGTTGTCTTTCTGAATTTTTCCCCAACTAAACGATATAAAAGGCTAAAAGAAAAAAACAGAAAAAAAGCCACTATTCTTGATTTGTAATAAATCTAGGTTTTATGTCTTGTATCACTTTCTACATGGAGTGATTTTTCTTTAGTGGAAACAAGAAGCAATAAAAAAATAGAATAGATAGTCTTTCCCTGGAGTAGCCAAAAAGTGCAATTCACTAGTGGCCACTGTAAATTGCTTTAGTACAATAAAGGATGTTGATTCATTGGTGCTGCACAAAGACTGAGGACTCACAGCAGTAAAACGCCAGGAAAGGAAGGGTGATATGATGGAAAGGGAATAAGTTCGGTAGTAAAATGGAATGAGGAAAAGTACTAATATAATATTTTGTGTTGTAAAACTTCAGACCCGATGCAGCATTTAAAAAGTAGTGTGATTAAAAAAAAAAAAAAAAGTGCCATAGATACATAAGGCAGAAAGTAAGCCACATACAAAGGAAGAAAAAGCATCCAAACCAGGCCAAAAATACAAGTGGATTCTGGTTATGGGAACTGAGAAAGAAGAAGCTGAACCAGGCTGACAGGACAAGGATAATGAGAGGTGAAAAAGGGGTGGGTAGCCATCAATAAGAGACTGGTAGGTTATAGGAGGAGGGGAAATGATGGATTTATTTAAAATAAGCTTCTCTTTCTTCTAGCAGTAGAAGGGAAAACATTAGCACATATTCCTGGGGTTTGCTGCACATATACAATCAACATGGTAGGAGATAAAATGCACATTTGGAAAATCTACTTATGAGCATATCTAGTATTTTTTTGGTGCATGTGCAAAATTTAATGTGGTTATTACTAAGCCTGACTAAAGAAGCCATGAGTTACAACATATTTTAAGGGGGGATTTGAAGTTTATAAGCATGTAAAAATGATTAGGTATGGTAGAAAAGGCACATTAAATCAGCTGAATTTCCCCAAAGTAAAATAGTTTCCATGGAGCCACCTAATTATATCTGGACCCAAAGTTGAATTCAATTCGTTTACTTTACTTCTTGTTTAGACATGGGGTGAAAGGAGGTTATAGTTCACACTTTCAGACCTTCAGTGGTTCCAATTCAGTTAAAGGAGTTTACTTTTTCCTTGTGAAAAAAAAATTTTTTTCTGGCTTGCATGACACTGTTTTTTTTTTTATCTTTCCCCCCATACTCCTTTCTGCTACTCTGACTATTACCTCTATGTTCCCCTTCTCTCTGCATATATTTGTATGCATGTATGTGTGTGTACTTTGAAGCAGTAATCTATTTTCTATATACTGTCTTCTATTTAGGCTCATCCACTTTCAGGTACATAATACTTTATAAAAATAAAATCTCCAAAATATTTATCACTATCTGTGAACTTACTCTAAATTTTCTAAGTAACTGGCAGAAAATTTTACTTTTATACTTTTACTGTCGTGTTGACCATGATAGAGATAATTCTAAACTTATTTTCTTTACAAATTTTTCTACTCTACTTACTGTTTTTACTCTTCATTTTTCTCCCATTAATAACACTGGTGTCATAGCCATTGCCCAGACTTTAAAACTTCACTCTTCATCACATATCTCAAAAGCCAACACTTGAAGGTATTGGCCTGGGGAAAGACTTTATGAAGAAGACTTCAGTGGCAATTGTAAGAGAAGCAAAAATAAACAAATGAGACTTAATTAAACTGAATAGCTTCTGTACAGCTGAGGAGACAACAACCAAAGCAAATGGACAGTCATCAGAATGGGAAAAGACATTTGTATATTATGAATTAGTAAAAAGATCAATTACTAGATTCTATAGAGAAATCTAAGTAACATAAAAAGAGCCAATAATATCTTATTTCAATGGGCAAGAGAGATGACCAGAAACTTTTCTAAAGAAGACAGATGAATGGCTAACAAAAGTGAAAAAATGCTCATCATCCCTAATTATTAGAGAAATGCAAATAAAAACCACCCTGAGATACCATCTAACCTCTGTGAGAATGGCCCACATCACAAAGTCTCAAACCTGTAAATGTTGGCATGGATATGGAGAGAAGGGAACACTTTTATACTGTTGGTGGGACTGCAAACTAATACAATCTTTTTGGAAGAAAGTATGGAGAACTCTCAAAGAACTCAAGCTAGACCTCCCATTTGATCCTGCAATCCCATTACTTGGCATCTACCCAGAAGAAAAAAAAAAAAAATCTTTTTTAGCCGGGCGTTGTGGCGGGCGCCTGTGGTCCCAGCTACTTGGGAGGCGGAGGCAGGAGACTCGCTTAAGCCCAGGAGATGGAGGTTGCTGTGAGCTGTAATGCCACGGCACTCTGCCCAGGGGGACAGCTTGAGGCTCTGTCTCAAAAAAAAAAAAAAGAAAAAAAATCTTTTTGCCACAAGGATACTTGTATTAGGCTGTTTATTGCAGCTCAATTTACAATCACCAAAATGTGGAAATAGCCTAAGTGCCACCAATCCAGGTATGGATTAAAAAACCATGGTATATGTACACCATGGAATATTATTCAGCCACTAAAAAAGAGGGATACTATACACCTTTTGTACTAACTTGTATGAAGGTAGAACAGTTTATTCCTAGTAAAATATCACAACAGTGGAGAAGCAAGAATCCAATGTACTCAATTTTGATATGAGGACAATTAATGACCTAGTACATGGTGGAGGGTGGGGAATGTGGAAATAGAGGGTAGGAAGGAGGGATGGGTTCGGGGAGTCATGGTGTTTGGCACACCTCTTGGGGGAGGAACACATCTAAAGAGGGACTTTGCTTGACAAATGCACTTAGTGTAACCTGGATCTTTGTACCCTCGATGAATACCCAACAATAAAAATAACAAAAAAAAAAAAAAAATACTTTGTGTGGCCAGGCTGGGAATTGTATGAGTCTGGAAATTTCTCTTTCCTCAAAGAAAGCATAGGAAAAATGCTGGAAGGTATCAGCATGGGGAAAGACTTCATGAAGAAGACTGCCATGGCAATTGCAACAACAACAAAAATAAACAAATGGGACTTAATTAAACTGAAAAGTTTCTGTACAGCTAAGGAAGGAGACAACAAACAAAGAAAATCAACAACATATACAATGGGAAAAGATACTTGCATATTTTGAATCAGACAAAATTCGATAACTAGGATCTATACAGAACTCAAATTAATCTGCAAGAAAAAAGCCAACAATCCCATATATCAATGGGTAAGATACATGAATAGAACCTTCTCTAAAGAAAACAGACAAATGGTCAAAAAAAAATGTGGAAAAAATGTTCATCATCCCTAATTATTAGAGAAATGCAAATTAAAACCACCCTGAGATACTGCCTAACCCCAGCAAAAATGGCCCACATCACAAAATCTAAAAACTGCAGATGCTGGTGTTGATGTGGAGAGAAGGGAACACTTTTACACTGCTGGTGGGGCTGCAAACTGATACAACCATTTTGGAAGTATGGAGAACCCTCAAAGAACTCAAACTAGACCTCCCATTTGATCCTGCAATCCCATTACTGGGCATCTACCCAGAAGGAAAAATATCCTTTTATCATAAGGACACTTGCGCTAGACTGTTTATTGCAGCTCAATTTACAATCGCTAAAATGTGGAAACAGCCTAAATGCCCAGCAACCCAGGAATGATTAATGAGCTGTGGTATATGTACACCATGGAATACTATTCAGCCATTAAAAAAGATGGAGACTTTACAGCCTTTGCATTAACATGGATGGAATTGGAACACGTTATTCTTAGTATAGCATCACAAGAACGGAGAAGCATGAATCCTATGTACTCAAATTTGATATTAAGACAATGACAATGATATTTTGGGGCAGAGGAAGGGGAGAACAGAGAAAGAAGGGGGAGGGGTGGGGGAAAGGAAGAGCAGAGTGAGGGAAGGAGGGAGAGGGTGGGGTCTCGGTGTATGCCACGCCTTTTGGGGGCAAGACACGATTATAAGAGTGACTTTACCTAACAAATGCAATCAGTATAACCTGGTTTCTTGTACCCTCAATTAATCCCCAACAATAAAAAAAAAAAAAAAAAGCTAAAAAAAGAAAGAAAGAAAGAAAGAAAACAGTATGGTGACTTCTTAAAAAGACAAAATTAAGACTACTATATGACCTGCTGTTTCATTACTGCATGGCTATCTATGTATCAAAAAGCAATTAAATTACTATGTGGAAAAGATATCTGCACTCTCATGTTTATTGCAGCCCTATTCACAGTAGTCAAGATATGAAATCAAACTAAATGTCCATCAATGAATGAATAGGTAAAGGTAGTATTAACACACAATGAACTATCCCACAATGAAAAGGAAGAAAACTGTTTTTTGTGACAATAGTAATGAACCTGAAGACATTATATAAAATGAAAGGAGGCAAGTGAAAAAAGAGAGTTACTGCATGGTCTCACTCATTTGTAGAAGCTAAGCCTGAAAGCTTACTTCAGTTCACTTATTGTAAGATGGGCATCCTTTACAGCTGACAGTGAAGTCCATCAGCCAGTGTTTATCTTCAAGATTTAAGGCTTCAAGGAATGTTCATGAATATTCAGTATACACTACTTAATAAAGCACAG
The DNA here is from genome assembly GCF_000181295.1 of Otolemur garnettii. Classification (NCBI taxonomy): domain Eukaryota; kingdom Metazoa; phylum Chordata; class Mammalia; order Primates; family Galagidae; genus Otolemur; species Otolemur garnettii. The sequence goes on from NW_003852431.1 coordinate 5,406,720, forward strand.
ACTATATTTCTATTTGAAATAGTAAAATAAAATTAATTCTTAGTAATATAGATACAATTAAGAAAATACATCTATGTTTATGTGAACATAAAATTTTATAGAAACATAAAATTTTAGTACTTCAGAAAAGTATTAGTGGTTATTCAGGCCAATTCCTTCTTATTAGGAGCAAAGAAACTGAGGCCCATAATGGAAACACAAATTGCCCAATTCCGCAAAACAGTGGGTTGCAGAACTAATATTCTAAGCCGTGTTGCCCTCTCAATGACTAATAGGTTTTTACTCTTTTTACTCATACTTACTATGTTTCTGGCAATAGGCAGCATAATCAAGTGTTCACAACAAAGCCAGCCTGATAGGTTCTTTCCTTCCATTGAAACAGCCAGTCCGCCCTCAATAATGAAACAAATTTTGGTTCAGTACTCTCTTCATGTATCCTGCCATCCCCAGGCTCATTTTTTTCAAGTTGAAACCTCTTATTATTGCCCTTGAATAATACTTCCCCCAATAGAAATTAATAATGGTTGAGCTTAGATTAATATAAAAGGAGCAAAGCTGCATTTGCCTCATAAAAGTCAGAATTTTTAAAAGTATGTTTTTATAAAACAAGATTCAGTCAGGCATATCACACCATTTTATTAACACGCTGTAGGAACTGCATTTCGGTATGAAGCTCAGTTGGTAAGACTCATAATTTTTAATAGCTTTTGTAACCAGTATATTGAACTACAGCTTATTTAAGCCTTTCGTTGTAAATCTACATATACTTTTATTTTTAAACATTTCTAGAAAGATCACCCTTTGGGCCAGAGTGTTTTCTTACTTCTTACCTCTTTAATTATAAATACAGAATAGAAATTCTAACTTTTTTTATTTATAATTACTAAGAGCTTATTACCAATAAACTTTCATTAACATTAAATTTCTCAATAAATCTATATATTCCCAATAAGATGAATGGAGATTTATCAAGAGGTGTTCTCAAAAGGATCAAAAAAAAAAAAAGAACAGTTTATCACTAACCCATCCATCTACAGGATAAAATCTTTGAGTTCTTCCCTCTAGCATCAATCTTCCCTGGTTAATTTAGTTGGCTTGTAGTAAATGACTTGAAGGCTGACCTAATCTCTAAATATTGCTTTGTGAAATGTTCTGTACTTTGTGTCTCCTATTTACTTTTGCAGAGTCGATATTTCTCTACTCAACTGCAAACCTAGTTTTGTATTCCCTAGTTACCTTCCTTAGCAGAGCAAACACTATATTATTATTTTTTTTAACTGTAATAGTTGACTGCTGCCCTGAAGCCCCTAACCACCTCAATTCCCTTTGGTTTTCAAAGGATAGGATTGGAAATTCACATAACTGTAACTTTCACAAATTTATCGAACCTGAAAAGCTAAGAAAACCTTGTTAAATGTTGAAGCAGCGTGCAAGAAAAAAATCTAAAGCAGTTCAGAAAGAAAACATAAAATTAATGCTCTCACTGCATGGAGACCAAAATTCAAAGCTGAAGAAAAGAAAATGTACCTGAAATAGAGTGGAAAGAAGATAAATATATTTTATATTGGTTTATTAAAACATAGCTTTCACCTTTGTAATTTTAATATATATATACGCACACACATATATAGATAGATAGATACACATATACACAAACATGCATCTAAGTGAGAATGCTTGCATTTCTTTCATTTATGATGATTTTTAGCTATGGAAGGTGTTAGACTAGGTTCTTGTTTCCTATAATCATCCTTATCATGACTTTGGATATAATTGTTTCTCAAAATAATGTTTTACTTCCTCATACTTTAACAAAAATTCCATGGGTAGATAATATTTCAGAAACTGATTGAATTAGGAAAAAAATCATAGTAATTTTTTTCGGAAAAATATTTTAAATTTCGCTGGAAATTGAAGTTTGAGGTGAATCCTGAATAAATCAGAACCATTTGAAATTGGTTGAGGAGAACACTCCCCACACCCAACAGCCTTCTTTAGAATTCCCAGTATGATATATGCAATTCACTTATTGCACGTTTTCTATTTTATCTCATCTTCTGTTATTTTGTATTTTAATACCTATACTTGAACTTACTAAGGGCAGGTGTGATGCCTGGTGTCTCTGTCTGTGTTCTGCAGCTTTTAGCATGGTGCTAAATGTTTATACGGAGAATAAAATGAGCAAAGAAAGGACGATGGGAAAGGAGGGGGGAAGAAGAAAATCATGTTTGGATAATTACATGAAAGTACATGAAGGGAAGGGTGGAATCAGGACAGAAATCAGGGAAGGTACTACACAGACGTTTGAGATGGTCTGGAGAATAATTCAAGCAAATACCCTGTTTCTGGGATTGTATATTTTCAATGTCTGTTTTTGAGATTTTCTTACTTCAAAAAGCTATCAAGTAGAAGACAGTATATCTGACTATTACACCCTGACCTTTAAAGGACTGGCCAGAGGATAAGCCACAAGCAAATTGAGATGGTGTTATTTATTTTAAACACTGTATCATGACTAAGATATTCAAATTACAAGTAATAATTGAATTAAAATGGTTATTTTCCTTCCATTTCATTGGGAAATACAACTACTAACAATAATAAGTCATGCTGCTATTTTATAATGTGGACTTAATGTGGAAATAACTATAACATGCATTTACAATTAATAGTAAGCCAGGGTCATTTTTTTTATTTCTTGAAAGTTTTATCATAACTGCTGAAAGAAAAGCCACTTAAAATGATTTCTTTTTACTTTCAAAATTAACTATATATCTGTGAACATATATGCACACTCACATATATATATTCTGTTCCAAGTAGCATATATATTATTTTTAATGTTTTGTAATATAAAATAACAGATATTTGTTACATGGGAAAGAGAAGAAATGTTAAAAGTGGGCAATAATACATTAAAGCAACAGCAATATAGCTATATTTGCTTCATAAGTTTCAGGACTTTAAAAATTCATGCTAAGTAATATTCATTATTTTAATGGTTTAAGCATATATTAAGTTCTACTAAGCATTATTATACTTGTATTACATATGTGTTAAGTATGTATTGAGCTGACTCAAAATCAGAGCTTTTTACTTTACATCTTTATATATTTACATCTTTATATATTTGCATTTATCTTTTAAGACTAGTCAAGTTATATATTTACATTTTAAAAATGTAAAAATCTGTATGAAAAATCATACATTTAAAAAAAAGAAAAAAGAAAAATCATACATTTGTCTAGGGTTTATCTAATCTCCTTTATCATTTTTAATATCACATATGGGGGGGATTCTAACTTATTTATAATCGCCATAGATTAAAAAACCAACAATTTTCCATTCATGCTTTGTTAGCAAATGTATGTACCTTTATATAATACTAGGTAATAATTCTCAAAGGATAAAGAGAAGTGTGGTCTATTACTAAATTGTCTACTCATAGAATACCAGCTTAAGTTTTTCACTTCAAGTAGTGTTAGTTAATGTAATCATGTGATTCTCTCATGACAAAGCTTAAGAATTATAGATTACATTGCAGGCCATCAAAGCATTTTTTCTTTATTCATAAACTTTATAGTTCTAGAAATTATAGGGTTATGTAAAAATTGTGTAGAAAGAAGAGAGGGTTCTCATAGAGTCCTCTACCGCACCATCTCTCTCCTCTAACAAAATCAGGAATTAGTGTGGTGCATTTGTAACAACTGGGGAGCTAATATTTATGCATAATTATTAACTGAAGTCCATAGTTTATATTAGGATTCTCTCTTTGTATTGTGCTGAATTTTAACAAATGCAAACGGTCGTGTATCCACAATGAGAGGGTGACACAGAACAGTTTTGTGGCCCTGGGTATCCTTTCCTCTCCACCTATTCATCTCTCCCTTCCCAGCTCCTGGAATCTTTTTGGTGGCCATTCATCTTTTGACTGTCTCCATAGTTTGCTTTCTGGAATGCCATGAATTTAATCAAAATCATTGCAGTACCCTGCCCATTAGGATTGCCTTCATTCAGTTAGCAGTATGCATTTAAGCTTCCTCCACGTTGTTTCAGGTCTTGATAGTTAATTTCTTTGCATAGCCGCAGAGCAGTCTATCACAGTTTGTTTATCCACTTATCTGTTTGAAGACATCATAGTTGCTTCCAATTTGGGGCAATTATGAATCATAGCTTAGATGAACTGTTACATACAGATGTTTTTTGTAGATAGAAGCTTTCAACTCATTTGGGCAAATTCCTACAAGTGTAATTTCTGGATTTGTATGCTAAGCATATTTATAGCTTTGTAAGAAGTTGCCATATTATCTTCCCAACTGGTTGTGCCATTTTACCTTCCAATCGGCAGTGAACCATAGTTCCTGTTCTTCCGGAATCCCCATCAAACTTTGGCTTTAGTAGCATGTTAGATTTTATTTATTCTAACAGATATACAGTGACATCTTGTTGTTTTAATTTGCAATTCCCTAATTACATATAGTTTTGTGAAACATTTCATGTTAATTTTTCACCTTACTATATTATTTGGAAAGGTGTCCACTCATTTCTTCTGTCCACTTTTTACTTGTTTTTCCTTATTGGTGACTTTCATATACCTTGGTATATTTCATACACCTTATCCTTTATCAGATATGTGCTTTGCAAATATTTTCTTATAATCTGTCTCTTATATTTTCATGTTGTTACCAGCATTTTCTACAGAGTGATATTGTAAATTTTAATTAAGTTAAATTTATCAATTTTTATTTTATCAATCACACTTTTCATATGTACCTAAACTGTCGTTGAAAAATCCAAAGTCAGCTAGATTGTTTCTTATGTTATTTTTCTGGCAGTTTTATAGTTTTGCATTTCACATGCAGGTTTATGACATATTTAGAGTTAATTTTTGTAAGAGGTATAATATTCAATTTTTTTAAAAGGTGTAAAAGGTTTGTTTTTTTTTTTTATTTTTATGTGTATATTCAGTTCATCAAGGGCCATTTGTTGAAAAAGCCATTCTTTCTCCATGAAATTGTCTTTAATCCTCTGTCAAAAATTCATTGACTGTATTTGCACAGGTCTATTTCTCATTGATCTCATGTCTATACTTTCATCAATGCCATATTATGTTCATTGCTGAGGCTTTATAATAAATTTAACTGTCAGGTATCTTAAAATAATTTTGATTAATAAAATAAAATTTGAAACATTATCACCATATGTGCCATTTTTTACTGAATGGAAAACAATTCCAAAAGATCAACCCTGTCTCTTGGAATTTAGATTTAATGACTAAATTTAGTGGCTGAAACATATTGTACTTTTTTTTTTTAAATTAAATCACAACTGTGTACAGTAATGCAATTATGGGGTACAATGTGCTGGTTTTATATACAATTTGAAATACTTTCATCAAACTAGTTAACATAGCCTTCACCACATTTTCTTAGTTATTGTGTTAAGATATTTATGTTCAACCCTTAGTAGATTTAACATGTACCTTTGTAAAATGCACAGTAAGTGTGGTCCCACCAACTACGCTCCCTCCATCCATCTTCCTCCCTCCCCTCCTCTCCGTCTCCTCTTTCCCCTCTCATCTTGGGCTATAGTTGGGTTATAGCATTCATATGGAAGTGTGGGTACTTGTAAATTAGTTTCATAGTAGGACTGAGTACATTGGATACTTTTTTCCATTCTTGAGATATGTTGCTAAGAAGAATATGTTCCAGCTCCATCCATGTAAACATGAAAGAGATAAAGTCTCCATCTTTCTTAAGGCTACATAATATTCCACGGTGTACATATACCTCAATTTAGTAATCCATTCATGGGTCGATGGGCACTTGGGCTTCTTCCATGACTTAGCAATTATGAATTGGGCTGCAATAAACATTGTGGGGAAAATATCTTTGTTATAAAGTGATTTTTGGTCCTCTGGATATATACCTAGTAGAGGAATTGAAGAGTCAAACAGCAGGTCTATTTTTAGACCCCTAAGTGATCTCCAAACATCTTTCTAAAAGGAAGGTATTAGTTTGTATTCCCACCAGCAATGCAGAAGTGTTCCCTTTCTCCACATCCAATTATCCTTTTCCTCTCCCCTTCCCCTCCTCTTTCCCCTTCATCTTGGGCTATAGCTGGGTTATAGCTTTCTTATGGAAGTGTGAGTGTTTATAAATTGGTTTCATAGTGGGGCTGAATACATTGGATACTTTTTCTTCCATTCTGGAGATACTTTGCTAAGAATATGTTCCAACTCCATTCATGTAAACATCAAAGAGGTAAAGTCTCCATCTTTTTTAAGGCTACATAATATTCCATGGTAGATTAACAATTTGTTAATCTATTCATAGGTCGATGGGCACTTAGGCTTCTTCCATGACTTAGCAATTATTAATTGGGCTGCAATAAACATTCTGGTGCAAATATCTTTGTTATAAAGTGATTTTTGGTCTTCTGGATATATACCTAGTAGAGGAATTGCAGGATTAAATAGCAGGTTTAGTTTTAGATCCCTAAGTGATCTCCAAACATCTTTCCAAAAGAAACATATTAATTTTCATTCCCACCAGCAGTGTAAAAATGTTCCCTTTTCTCCACATCCACACCAACATCTATGGTTTTGGGATTTTGTAATGTGGACTAACCTTACTGGAGTTAGATGATATCTCAAAGTGATTTTGATTTGCATGTCTCTGATGATTAAGGATGATGAGCATTTTTTCATGTGTCTGTAGGCCATGTGCCTATCTTCTTCAGAAAAGTTTCTCTTCAAGTCCCTTGCCCACATTGAGATGGGATCACTTGTTCTTTTCTTGCTAATATATTTGAGTTCTATGCAGATTCTGGTTATTAAGCCTTTGTCAGAGATGTAACCTGCAAATATCTTCTCCCATTTTGAAGGCTGTCTGTTTGCTTTACTTACTGTGTTCTTGTCTGTGCAGAAGCTTATTAGTTGATCAGATCCCAATAATTATTTTGGTGTTGCTTCAATTGCCTGGGAGTCCTCCTCTTAAAATATTTTCCCAAGCTGATTTCTTCAAGAATTTTCCCTGAACTTTCTTCCAGTATTTTTATAGTTTCATGTCTTAAGTTTAAATCTTTAATCCACTGAGAGTCAATTCTTGTTCATGGTGACTGGTGGGGGTCCAGTTTCAGTCTTCTCCAGGTCACCAGCCAGTTCACCCAGCACCATTTGTTAAATAGGGGTCTTTCCCCCACTGAATATTTTTAATAGGTTTGTTGAAGATGAAATGATGGTAAGTAGCTGGGTTCAACTCTTGGTTCTCTATTCTGTTCCATAAATGTACTCCTCTGTTTTTGTGCCAGTACTATGCAGTTTCGATCACTATTGATTTATGGTATAATCTGAGGTCTGGTAGTGTGATTCCTCCTGATTTGTTTTTTGTTTGTTTCTTAGTAATGTCTTAGCTATTCAAGGCTTTTTTTGTGATTTCAGGTAAAACAAAATATTATTTTTTTGAGGTCTTAAAGTTTGACAGTATGCAATCCCTTTAATCGGGATTGCATTAAAATTGTAAATTGCTTTGGGTAGTACGGACATTTTAATAATGTTGATTCTTCCCAGCCATTCGAATGGTATGTTTTTCCATTTGTTAACATCTTCAGCTATTTCTTTTCTTAGAGTTTCATAGTTTTCCTTATAGAGATCTTTCACATCCTTTGTTAGGTAAACTCCCAAATATTTCATCTTCTTTGGCACTACTGTAAAAGGAATAGAGTCCTTGACTATTTTTTCAGCTTGACTATTGTTCACATATATAAAGGCAACAGATTTGTGAGTATTGATTTTGTAACCTGAGATGCTGCTGTATTCCTTGAGCATTTCTAAGAGTTTTGTAGTTGATACCCTGGGGTTTACCAAATATACAATCATACCGTCTGTGAAGAGCAAAAGTTTGATCTCCTCTGTTCCTGTTTGGATACCCTTGATTACCTTCTCTTGCCTGATTGCAATGGCTAAGACTTCCATTCCAGTGTTAAAAAGCCATGGTGACAATGGGCAACCTTGCCTGGTTCCTGATCTGAGTGGAAATGATTTCAATTTACCTCCACTCAATATGATATTGGTTGTGGGTTTGCTATAGATGGCCTCTATCAGTTTAAGAAATGTCCCTTCTATACCCATCTTCTTCCATGTTCTGGTCATAAAAGGATGCTGGATATTATCAAAAGCTTTTTCTCATAATATTGTACTTTGATAATACATGAATTTTTTGCAAAATTCACTTGCCTATTAATTCTATATCTTTGTGCCCTAATTGTTTTAGTAGTTTTTATTTAGCTTCATTTTTGAACATCTTATTTCTATAGCCTTATTTTATAAGAAGGAACAATAGTGGCTATATAGCAAAATAACCTGTGATATATATAGCATAAGTATACATTTATGTATAAAATTAATATGTATTGGTATATAAATCTAATTAAAGTAATGTGTCTTTAAGTTAATGTGTGTGTGAGGCAGTGGGGGTGTAAATTACACTTAGACACATTTTCCCTGATCAAAGTAGAGACAGGAAATAGGAAAAACTTAAGAGATAACAGGAATCACCCTTGCAATGTAATCTCAATAATGCAATAGAAATGTAATGAGAAAAAGTGTTTTATTGATCATGAACTATTTATTTTCTTGAATAAAATTACAGACTAATGATACAAAGAAAGCATTAATGGATCATTTGGAGGCCGATAATTATGGTGACTTTATGTTTAAGTGTAAGGCTAGTTTACAGCTGAGGATTGTGTGGGAAAAGAATAGATAATTAGAAAGAGTATAAATCAAAAAAAAAAAAAAAAAAAAAAAAAACCAAAACCAGAACACAATAACCCTCCATGGATGTTCTGTTAATGGTCGAAAGCCAAAATGCAAGGCTTTTGCCTTATAGCTATATCACTAAGCAGGCAATTTCCTTCTCAATCTCACACAATTATATTTCTTTTCCACATTTCATGGTGTAATGACAAATAATTGTTCCAAAGTCTCACAACAGATTTGCTTGTCTCGTTATTAAAGCACGCATAATTAAATTGGGTTAATACAGGGTGGCCATAAAGTTCATGTGCAATTTATACTTGGCCATCCTGTAATGGTCAAAATACTTGAAAATCTATGGCCAGTTTTTCTCTTATACTAATCTGTTAATGTTACATTAAATATCAAATATTAATCTTACTGTAGCCTTTTCCCAAGCATAACTTGTCAAAATTTCCATATTATGAAAAAGTTAATGGCTAATTATTGCTAAAGGTAATATATTAGTGCATAGTCTTTTATTTTTATTATAGTAATTTCATTATAACTTGTCATAAGGTTATGTAACAATACTTTTAAAAAAACTTTATATATTTTATATTTTTCTTAAGAACAAAATAGGTGTATGTACATAGGATAATTGATGAAAAATTATATTTGGTGATGAAAGTTTTTGAATTCAGTTATTTTAGCTTTAATATTTTAATAGATATGAAAAACAACTTTTTTAAAAAATGAAATAGGTAGACTTCATTTTTTGTGACCAAGTGTATTAAGTCATTTTTGACAAGGAATGGAATGAACCAAGTAACACAGAAATGCCTGTTAGGTGCCAGTCTGTTCTTGGTTCTTGATGTTCTCTTGGCCAAAGAGTAACCAAACACACCAAAAGCAAGCTGAGCATGAAACAAAGTTCACTGAGAAAAGGCAAGACAGGTTTATAGACCAAGAGCAAGATGCACTTGCCGTATAATAAATAGGTCCCTGTTGCAACAAGAGGCCATGGGCCTTCCTCCTGGTTCAGATGTCACTAAGGAACCACTTCAATGCCATGATAATTACCCTTAGGTTACAGTAGGTCACTTTTCAAAGACTATGGTCCCTGGGCTGCCAGACTGCAAGCCAGGGAATTTCCTGCATTCTTATGTAGACTAGCAGGATATTTACCTCCTTCCTCTGGGTAGGGCAGTTGTTTGGGGCAGGATTGAGGTGGGACAGCACCAAACTTGGGGCCTGTCCTTGTCCTTCTTCCCAAGCAGTTCAATTCCTCCAGGCTGCACCAAGGTGGGGCATCCACTTCTGTCTCTAAACGAATGACAACAGTCACACCTGGTAGAATGCCAATTTTCAAAAAAAAGCAGAGTTCCCCAGCCAATGGGCCAGGTAGCCCAGGGTCTGGAAAGTTACCTAAAGCAACCTAAGGTTAATTAAAAAGCCAGAGTTCCCCACTATCTACCTAACATGCCTATCTATGACATAAACAGAAAGTGATAAAACTTTCACAAACTTCCATCATCCCTTCAACGCATTCAAGATATGCATGAAAGGTATACAACAGACATTAAGTCCAAAAATACAATGCAGGAGGGCAAAAATATTATGTTAGGAGAGGTGTGCCTATCCCATAAAAAGGATCATGTGTCCTTTAGAAGTCATTTAGTTCTTAGATCCTCAATTCCTTTCTCTGTGAAATAAAAACTTTAGCATAGAATATTTTGTTAGCTAGTCAGGACCCCCTGGCTTTCCTAGGGACAAAAACAGCCTTCCAATCTTTGTGCTGCCTTGCAATTGCCACACCTGGGCAGTAAGGACAGGGTGGACAACTGGCCTTGATGCTGCTCTGAGCAAATGTCACACCTGGGGTAATGCCAGTTTGCAAAAGAATGCAGGGAATTCCCTGGTCCAAAGGCCAGGCAGCTCAGGCACTGTAGGGTCTGGAAGGTGACCTAAACAACCTAAGGTCAATTATCATGCCATTAGCTTAACTCTGCTTTGCAGTTTACCCCCTTCTCCCCTGAACTCACACACAGTGGGCTTTCAGAAAGGTCCTGGGAGATCTGCTTACATAGTAAGACTCAGTCTATGTAACCCTCAACTGTCCATCAAAGCGGTTAGATGGTAACCTCTGAGCTATGAGGAGGGCCCAATCTAGACTATATGAAACAGGACCCCAGACCATAACGAGGGTCTCTTTTTATGATAGGAGACCAGCTGGTCATCTGTGAAAATGTATCTGGCTCTTGCTCTATAAATCTATCTTGTTCTTCCTCAATAAACTTTGTCTCTTGCTGGCTTTGCTTTAAGTGTGTCTGGCTGTTTTTTCAGCCAAGAGCACACTGAGAACTGAGAACAGACTGCCAGCCCCACAATTTCACAGCCTATTAGAGTCTTAAACCTCTTCCTGTCGTCAGAAGTACAAACTTATGGCAAGAACACATATATTCATAGATTGGTTTAATACTGAAACAAAATAAACTGGCATTTAAAAAAAATTCTTTTTCAGGACACTTATTGTATCATTTTTAAAGATGAAATGCTAGTTTTAATTGTATTCTCTGAAAAAACAATATTAATGTCTTCTTATGGAATGTTGACTTTTAATGCCCTAAAAAGATTCTTGGAATCCCGTTCAGTGACTTTTACTGAAACAATGTAACAGGTACATCTATGATGTTAGGAACGAAGTTAAGTTTTTACTTTTCCCTTTCTTTTACTCCACTGGATTTTATGGAACTTGACTTGATGAAAGATAATCACACCCACCAGGGAATTAGAAGCATTTACTTGCTTAGTAATTCTCCTAATATCTTTGTGCTCTGATTGTTTTAGTAGTTTTTATTTCATCTCATTTTTAAATGTCTTATTTGTATTGCCGCATTTTTATGTAGAGGAACAGAAACAGCAAGATATAACAAAACCTTGTGTAATTAGTTTGATAAGTGATACCTTATAAAAACTGCTAACCAAAGAAAATTTAAATCTTCTTATAAATTAATCTACCGTGAGTATCACCAGAAGGTCAGAATACATATTAGTTTTCTTCTCCAATTTTTAAAATTAATTTTGAAGATGATTTTTGAATATGACAGAAATGATACTTTCATTATGTTTAGACTCACCTTGTTCTTGCTCTAGAAAATATGTTAATAGATGGTTTTACCTATTAGCGTTATTATGTTCAATAAAGTGCCTCTTCAACTTATACTTTATTATGAGTAAACACACTTTCTTCTCTGTGTTTCATGCTTGCTCATCCAAAATCCATGGGATTTTATTGGACACTGTGAATATTAGTTCATTCCATATAAACGGATTATAGTTCAACTGATAAACATGAACTTTTCTGAATAGCTATAATGTATCAGGTGTAGAAAAAGGCAATACTGGAAACCATTTTATCAGGATTAATGGGCAGTAACTCATATCCATGAACCTCAAAGCTGTTTAAATTATATCTTATAAAAAGGCTGCTCAGAAAATTTTATTAATCATTTACAGAAGATACTTACATTAATGTTTTAAAACTGTATATAATTTAAAGAGATGTGCTTTAAAAACATAAACATCTTTTTTTTTTCAATTCTAAGAAGCTAAAGTTACACAAGTGTATATAATATATATATTTGGAAAAGGTGATCTTATATTTTAGCATTTTATATGACCAAAATGTGAGAAATCTTTCTCATTATCTGTCCTGTGAATTAGAAATGAAAAAAAATATTAAAATACAAATAAGCTTTTGGGTATACAAAAGCTTAAAGTAAATCAATATCATATTTAAATATATGATAATCTAATGAATTTCCAGGTAAGCCAGAAATAAAAGGCCTAATGTTATATACTGACAAATAAAAGAAGAGAAAGCTTTTCACCAGTTTTTACTCTGTTTCTGGTAGTGTCTTACATATTTTATATATAATTGTGAGTGATTTGTGAGTCCACTTCAGAGTCTTTGCTCTTGCCTGTCTACCTGGGATATTATTTCCCTATTCATGTGTATCTTAGGGGTCTCTATCCCACGCGTACCTGAGGGAATATGTATTACTCACTTTGATCACTCAGTTTCTGGTCAAATGGAACCTGATACATTTCTTCATATTCTCTCTATAATAATATTCCTCAACATGCTAGATTCTATTGCTTCACTCTTTATATTTTTAAATAAACTTTTTTTTATTTTGAAGTAATTACAAAATTGTTGCGAAGTCGGTACAGCAAGTTCCAACATGCCCCTTGCCTAGCCAGGTTCAATCCCTGTAATATTACCTGGCATTACAGACAGTAGTACATTTGTCAAAACTAAGAATCTAATGTTAGTATATTGCCATTGACAAAATCCAAGATCATGCCAACTTCACCTGTTTCTTCATGACTGTCTTTTCTGCTCTCCCTTTGCCAGCGCACCGTGTTACCTTGCGTTGACTTGCCAGGGTTCTGTGCTCGCCTCTTGTTTCTGTCAATCTCTCCTTATATTTCATGGTCTTGACAGATTTGGGGGTAACTTAGCAACACTTTGTTTCTAAGTGTAGATTTGTGTGAGGTTTTTCTCATGATTAGACCTCAGTTATTATTGTCATTATGTTGAAAAAATATACTATAAATGTGAAGTGTTGGATAATTCATATTTTTTTATCACATCATATTAAGGTTACATGATATCTCATTATCATGGGGACTAACATTGGTGATCACTTTAATCACTCAAACTAAGGTAGTGTTTGGCAGGTTTCCTTACTGTAAAGTTACTATTTTTCTTTTCAATACTCCATTATTTGGAAGCTAATTCTACATATAAGGTGGAGTTGGAGAAGGAAATAGTTTTTACTTCCTTAAAGTGAGAATTATCTAGAAAATTCCCTTAAAAGAAATTTTCATCTTCTTCATTAACTTCAGGGATTGATTTAGATCAGTACGGAGTTTTGAATAATTTTCACTGTTCAATTTACACCTAACACTGCACCATTTACCATGTTTCTCAAATCTCTGCAACTTGGACAACAGAAGCCCTTTTGGGTCCCTTGAGTCTCTGCAACATGCCCTTATGCTCCAATATTTCTTTCTTTTTAAAATTTTATTTGGAGTACTGCAAGTTGTTACATGCTCATCTTGTAATATCCTTGTGTGAACCCTATAATTAGCCAATTCTTTTTATTGAACAATGGTACGAAGAAACCAAATTCTTGGCCTTGTTAGTGGGGTGCGGTTTCTATACCTCGTCAGTTGACAGAGCTGAGTAATATGACATGCTTATCATGTAATCACAATTGTACACAAATATCTATGAAGGTTTTTGTATCTATGTATGTATGTTAAACTAAGCATGACTTTGTCCTGATGTCTCCTCTGTAACCTATTGCTCTGTGGGCCATTCTATCCTTCCCTTTTTGGTTATCTGTGACTTTCTTTCCAATAGTGCAAAGTGTGGCTCACCACAATCCAGTATACTGTATTGGCATTCCCTTCATTCCTAATGTCAATATAAAATGATTTTAGAATTGTTTGCATGTAGCCCCGTGAGAAGCAAATTTAGCAACTAAGATGCAGGGCTTGTGTGCCGCCCTATTGTCCTTACTTAGCCTTAGTGTTTTTTAGTCAAAGCACCATTTGCCAAATTTCCATAGCTTAGCCCTTATTTTTCTCCCACGTTTAACATTTTAATAGCATTTCATTTTTCACAGTCTGGATTCGATACTTGGATCCCCTAGGCATTATCATTTAAATTTTAGAAAAAGTTATCATTGTATACATTTATTTGATATCTAAATACTATATGTCTTCACCTTCAAGGAAGAAATTTTTTCTTTATTTCTATTTCTTTCTTTATCTCTTTCCTTGCTATATCCATCTCTCTTTCCCTCTTCATCATATAGTATATATTTATATATATAAATATATTTATATGTTATATATATGTATTCATCATCTGTATATGTATCTCCCTTCCATTCATGTGATTAATCATACATATATTTTTGAGGATTTTATGTGTCAGGGTCGTGTGTACTTGCTAGGGATGGAGGATAATTTCCAGTTCTAAAATTTCAATGTTTACACATATAAATATTGTTTAACACGCCCCATACCTTAAGTTGTTTACAATGAAAATGATGCTTAACCATTGGCACCTCAGCTTCATCTCACCCCCGTTCATTTATTACTTTAATAAAGCCTTATGTATTATCTTTAACAGTTTGTGGACTCAGGAGTAAGTCATTTTTATTGCTGTAACTGTTTTTAGATTGCTCTACTGCAGGCATCCTCAAACTCCGGCCTGTGGGCCATATGCAGCCCACCAAGGACATTTATCTGGCCTGCCAGGTGTTTTTGCTGCCCCTGCCTGTCCTGCTTAGCAGCCAGCTCGTCCCAGGGCCTGCAGTCCGGCCCTCCAGTGGTCTGAGGGACAGTGAACTGGCCCCCTGTTTAAAAAGTTTGAGGACCCCTGCTCTACTGCTATAAGGGGCACATTGTTAAGCCTTTAAACACAAGTCTGGTGGTCTTCTGGTATTAGATGCCTGATTAGTCTACTTTTCACCTTACCCATGGCCCACCACATCTCTCTTCAGTGGACGTTTGGCATCTCACAGATTGCTTCAAAATGGTCTAAACATACATTCTTAAATTCTGTCCACTTCTATCTTCAGCTAATATTTGTCTACACATATTGAATTTCCTCTAGTTCTTTATCTTTGCTTGCTGATCTCCAGATTGGAAAGCCTTGACTGCATTTCTAATTCTATGCAAAATCCAGACTTTTGTTTGCATTCCACTTTGCCTTACTTGTTTGCCCCAGTCCCATGACTGCTTCACTCCTGATCATGACAAGTCTAACAATCTTTTAAGGGAATATTTGTGTGGGACACAGAAAGAAAAGATGAGATGTGCGTCATAAAATGCCAAATAAATTTACAGTCCTTTATGATGTGGCATATAAACAGTAGGGAATAGCATACTTAAGTGGCATAAAAAAAGTCCATCTAGGTTTGAAAATTAACAAGGGTCTATCATAATAAGAAATATTAACTGCAGCTCAGAGGAGAAGGGTGCCAGCCCCATATGACAGAGGTAGTGTGTTCAAACCCAGCCCTGGCAAAAAAAAAAAAAGAAATACTAACTCTATTCATCACCATACAGATAGCAGAGGAAGATATCTATGACACAGATATTTCAAGCTGTAAAAGAAAGTGAGTGTCTAGTTTAGTTATCTGGTTTACTAAGCAATAAAACTGAAGTTCAAGGAGGCGTATATGTGTATCAGAGGGCAAAGGCTCATTGCCTACTCCTGGTGATTCCTGCACTGTGTGAGTGATGCACATTAGTGCCAGGCTGCACTGCAGTTCTCTTTTCAACTACTTACTAATTTCTCCTCTGGGTGTTTAGAAAAATTCAACTGAGCATGATCATTTCAGCCCTTTTTCACTGGGGGACTATTTTCTGTTCTATGTGGAAGTTTTAGAATGTCTTTAATTGTTAAATTCAAAATCTCTTCTAGAATATTTTAGAAAATTTTTTGTCTATTTGCAATTTTTTGCTAGCTAATTTCATTACTTTTTCCTCTTTCCCTTCTTTTCTCTTTATTGTTGCTTATGCGTATTAATGGGGGGCATATAGTTCTTGCTGCTTTGCCTTAAATATCCACATACCCTAAAATGTTACTGTGCCATAGTGGCTGGGAATAAAGTCTCTGCAGTTGTGAACTGTAGGAAATGGAGGCATTTCCTTTTTTTGTTTGTTTATTTCATTTGTACATCTGTAAAGTGAGCCTAATAAATGTAAAAATAAATAATTTAAAATTATGGGTCACCTCTCTCTCTTCAAGCATGAATAGTTCCTTCCATAGCCTCTAAACACTAGCAAATGAATGATTTTAGGATCTTTCTAATATGTTCTCTACCTTAAGGATATAGTTGTATTTATTTTTTACACTGTGAAGAACTGAAACAAATGAATAACCTCACTGGCATATTAAAAATTACTGGGCAGGAATATTTTTAGAATTAATAGTGTATAAAAATTATAATTTTCCAAAAAGTGCTTTATTCATATGCAAAGACAGTACTCATATCTATATTACATTGGAGGTGTTTTGTTTTTTTTCCCCAGATGGTTCACTTAATTTGTCAGATATATTATACCTCAGAAATCATTTGCCTAAGACAATATGCCAAATTACATACCAAGATATTATGCTCTAGAAAGTGGTGTGATTCTATGGTACATATGTGGCTCTTAGAATTAAAAAAAAAAACAAGAACTTTGACAAGGCCTTGGAATGTCTTTATGATTCCATATAGAAATATTAATAGTAATATCTAGGCATTGCTTTTCTCTTTCAGCAGCCAAAAGAAATAATAAGATTACTTCCTTTGTTAAGAATAATGTTGCTTGGAAAGAACTCCAGGAGTGCATGAAAAACAAGAATTTAAAATCAAAATAGTAGAATCCTTTCTTGTCTTTAACTATATTCTTTTAGTCTTTGTTGGCCATTAACTAGAGTTAGGAATTTCTTATTGTTAACACAGTTTTATTGTTCTTTGTGTTGATAAAGTTTAATGAGAGATATAATAGAAACATTTTCTTCTTTCAGAATAATCTTCATGACACTTTTTAGAAATGGATCCATGTCAAACATGACCTCCCAACTATGACTTTCAATACTTACTAATGATGTCAGGACAGACATGATCATCTTTAGAATTCAAAATACAATTTAGGGATTAAATCCTTCCTAGCATTTGCTTTCTAAAAATAAAATTCTCAGTATCTATCCAAAATAATTAGAGCCATCTAATAATGAAGCCAACCTATGTGCTGTAATCGATCAGCAGCCTGGCAGTAATGGTGACTGAAGGAAATATATCAAACTAATGAACAGCTAAGAGACATGAGAATAACTCTCATTGCTTCACTTCCAGACTCAATAGCTGTCTGAAATCCTTCAAAGACAAAGAGGATTAATTTTTTTTAATAAGTTCTTAAAATAAGTGTCTTGAATATGTTATATTTTCCTTATAGTTGAAAATCACATTAAAGCATTTTTAATTAAAATATTGATTGTGGAAACAAACCTCTGTGAATATAGGAAAGCGAACCCTTTCGTACTCTTTTATTTCAATGACTTGCTAGATGAATATACTGTGGGTGGAATAGAGGCAGGGAGAATTTCCTAGTCTTTCCCTTTTTCACAATTCTTACAGAAATACATAGGTTAACTAGGACATAGCAATTATGGTTTACATTTTGCATGAGTATTACAATTATTCAAATTTCGATGTAGGACTGCTAGTCTAATATGTACACTGATCTACATATATATCTAGTTACTAAAATTTATTCTTCTTTTCTATTTTTTCTTGGAATAATGCTATATTTAGGGTTTAGGAAGACAGTATTAGAGAAGCCCTTGAATTAATTAATGGAAATTATTGTCATTATTCTTATTTAACATGTACAGAAGGTATAGAAGAATAATAAAATTAATTAAGAGTTAACAGTTTTTGAAAGATTTGTATGTTCCAAAAGGTATTCTATATATATTAAACTTAAACAACATATGGACCAATGGAAAACAGAGAGCCCCCCCACAAAAGTCTACATACAGCCTACTGATCTTCACTAAAGGTGCCAAGAACACAATCAGGAAAAGATAGTTTATCCAATAAATTTCATTGGAAAACCACAATTTTTACATGGAAAAGAATGAAATTTCACCATTATCACACACTATAGACAAAAACCTAAAAAAAAAAAAAAAACCTCTAATAAAAACAACAAAAACAACAAACAGGAAAGAAAGCTTCTTGACATTGACCTTGGCAATGATTTCACAGATGTGACACCAATAGCACAGGACACAAAAATGAAAATAGACAAGTAGAATCTGATCAAACTTAAAAGCATCTACACAGCAAAGGGGTTAATCAATCAATAGAAAAGGTAGCTTACACATGAGAGAAAATATTTGCAACCATGTAGCAAATAAATCAAAAATATTCAAATTGTTTAAGAAACTCTCATGATTCAATAGCA
Source organism: Otolemur garnettii (assembly GCF_000181295.1). NCBI lineage: Eukaryota > Metazoa > Chordata > Mammalia > Primates > Galagidae > Otolemur > Otolemur garnettii. The sequence goes on from NW_003852431.1 coordinate 5,425,504, forward strand.
ATAAAACCTTATTAAGAGCTAAATATTTCTCCAAAGATGACATATAAATGGTCAATAGATATATATAGAAGAGTTTTTAACACAACTAATCAACAGAGAAATGAAAATTAAAACCACAATAAAATATCCTTGTTAGGGAAGCCATTACTGCTATTACCAAAACAATAAAACAAAAACAAAACAAAACTCTCAAAAAACAAATTTTGATGAGGATATGGAGAAAAGAGAACCCTCGTATGCCATTGATAAAAAATGTACATCAGTATAGCCATTATGGAAAACAGTACAGTAGCTTTTTAAAAAAAATTAGAAATAGAACTATCATATGATCCAGAAATCCTACTATTGGGTTTAGGCCAAAGGAAATGAAATCAATATTTCAAAGAGGTATCTAGTCTCATGTTTATTGCAGCATTATTCACAGAACACAAGACATAGAAACGACCTAAATGTTCATAACAGATGAAAGTAGAAAATGTGGTATAAACATACAACAGAGCATTATTCAGACTTAAAAGGAGGAAATATTGTCCTTTGCAACAACATGGATGAAGCCAAAGGAAATTAGGTTAAGTCAGTAAGTCAGACACAGAAAGACAAACACCATTCATGAGGCATATGAAGTTTCAACTTCACAGAGCAGAGACTAGATCAATGGTTACCAGAGACTGGAGTGAAGGTGAAATAGGAAGGTATTACACAAATGTTACGAAGTTTCATCTATGCAAGATAAATAGGTCCTGGAAATCTACTGTAAACAATAATACCTATAGTTCATAATACTGTATTCTGTACTTAACATTTGCTAAGAGGTATACCTTATGATAAATGTTCTTAGCATACACATGTGATAATACTAATTGAATCAATAACTTAATCCGTAATTAGGATGGGAAAAAAACTGTGGTGACAATTTCATAGGTGTCTACTCATCACATTGTATATAGTAAATGTGTATAACTATTTGTATATTGATTATGCCTCAGTATTTTTAAAAACCTCAAACAGCCTTATAATATAGCTACTATCAGCATTTCATTTTCTTTTCATTGAAAAACAGAGATTCACCATGACAAAGTAACTTTGCCAAAGTATGCCAGAACATTGTGGAAGTCAGGATTATTCCTGTATGGTCTAGTTCATGCTATGCTTTATATAATTATTCCATATTACCTTTTATTAGGCATAGCTCAGGAGAAACTCATTCAGAGTTATCATTTGAGAAGCCTGAAAGACAGTCTCCTTTGCAATTACTAGAATCCCTTCAGTTATTTCTACCTTAAAAGTCATGGAGGCTGGGCGGGCCTGTGGCTCAAAGGAGGCGGAGGTGGAGAGTTCAAACCCAGACCAGGTCAAAAACTGCAAAAAAAAAAAAAAAAAAAAAAAAGCCATGGGAGCTTGGGCAGCACTGTCCAATCGAGCCTTCTGTAATGATAGAGCTATTTTACAATGCGCACTCTTCTATGCAGTGATTATAGCCCGAGTTAACAAGTAACTACCGCATATACCCAGGAGGCCATTTGTAGCCTAACAGTGTCTGAGCTAATTTGCCTTGAAATTCATGCTCCTACTTGTTGTGATAAATTTGAGTCTTGTTCCAGAAATTTCATCCTGATTGCAGCTCTGACCTTTTTTAAAATTCCCTTATGTGCGATTCTGACAATTTAGGATTCATATTGATGAAACTGAAGTTCCAAGGCAGCAGTTACGGACTAAAGACAGGGGCAGGTTTAAGTAAAAGGAAAGTTTAGATGAGCGCTCCTCAAATTTGAGGTCTGGTGACTTTAAGTGCTAGGTGCTTCTGCCACTCCGCGCTGTAAGTGGCCAAACAGTCCTGAAGTCACATATTCTCATCCTCCGTCTCCCCATTCGTTATTTGCATCCACTTCTATTTTCCGTGCCAGTGGCACATGCCTCAAACCAGGCTCTCGACAGTGTAGAATTCAGTCGCATTAAAAGTCATGATTATATAAGTTAAGGAAATAACATGCTCTACTTATGCCTATTCCTGGTCACCATTTTTCCCCTGCCTTATAGAAAGGAAAAAAAAAAATAAAAAGATTGAATAAAAGGGGTTTATTTAGGAAAAAAATACCTTCCTGTGACTGGAGCCCAGGCCTGTCTTTTCCCTTTCCTACTATTAGGGAAACAGAAAAGAAAAAAAAATAATATTTCCTTTTATATTACATTTTTCTATTTTTATTTTCACATAGGAAGAGCCTAATTTACTCACGTACATGCATTCTAAGTATTACTTTGGGTATACGTTAAATCTGAAAAAAACTACTACATATATTTCATGTGAAAACCAGCCTCAAGCAGATGTTAAAGCAGAAGAGAATTTAAGGATGATTGGAAAACTACAAATAATACGCCTGAAAAGCATACCTGTGATAATAGCACTGATGAGGAGGAATGCAAAAAGGTGAAAGAACCCTTCCCATGTTTACCCCTCCAGTGACCTCACCCATCCATCCACAACTCAAGGTCAGAAGCCCTCGAGGCTGGGTCAAAGTGTCTGCCTAGCAGGAGTGAGATGTTTTGAAGCCAACATTTATTAAGACAGAAGCAAATAAGAGAAATGACACAATGAAGCTCAGAGAGGTGTCTCAGCAATTGTCTGCCATAAATGGTTCCATCTCAGATTTCAGCCCACTAGCTTTTTTTTTTTGCAACCATTCTTTTATTTTATTTTATTTTATTATTTTTTTTATTGAATGGTAACTATGTACATTAATGCACTTCTGGGATAGCTTTTTATATCAAAAAATTAGTTCCATCTAAGATCTCTGGCTCCTACATGAACAATGGCAGTGCGCTCCTACTTTCTAAACACTTCCAGTCCACGCAAGACAGAATTTACTGCAAGAAAATAAATAACGGAAGTATGTGTAGAGAAGTAGAGTACTGACTTTATGAAGGAACAATAGGAAGAGATCAAATCTACTTATGGCTCAGAATCACAAATGAAGAAGGATGCTGAATTTGGATAGGCAAGGACAAGATTTGGACTTTCATTACCAGCTTTCAACTGCTCCAACTCAGCAATGTACTCTGTTGTCATGCCTGTTCCAGAGTGGAACCCTAGATTTTTTTTTTTCTTTCTAAGAATTTCCCAGTCAGTAAGACTTGACTGCTTTGGGGCAATCTTCACAACATGGGATTTGAATTTGCATAATTTGTCAAATAAAGGATAATTTTAACTGCTAAATTGAACTTGATTATATAAATCAGTGGTGTCCAACCTTTATTTTCTTTTTTGCTGCACGTTGAAAGAATAAGAGCTGTCTTGGATCACACAGTAAATACACAAATACCGATGAAATCTATTAGCGATAAAGGTCCATGCGTCCTTTTTGCAATTATCAGATACCACAGACAAGCAAAAAGTCCTGACAAAATCAGCATGCCTCCCATGGGGACACAGGTATAAACAATGAAAATACCTTTGAGAAAGAAAGGGTTCTTCCTTGTGTTACATTGCTATGTGAGCAAAGACTCAATTGTGCTGTTTTCTATGAAAAACACATGTATTATTTATATATATAATTTATATATTACATATCTCTTATATATAGGATGCATTTATTTCAAAGAGGACAGCATGCTGCAGAGTTAGATGAGTGTTTGCTCGTGTGGAGATCTATGTAGACGGAGAGTTGTGTACACACCTGTTTATATACCCAGTGTCTTGACACAGAGCTCCTAAAACCCTTAGGATTTTGTAAGTGATAGGGCTACTAGAAACTTCTTTTATTGTAATATTTGATCTTTGATCCCAATACCTGTCATAGAATTCCTACATCACTTGGAATTTCCTGGGAGATACACTAAGGAGTGTCTTTGTTCTACGGAGGTACTTGTTTGTGGACTTCTGTATAGAGGCTGGCCACCAAAAGGGACGAGTGGTGATTAAAATCTTGAAACTTCCATTTCTATCCCCCACCCTCTGTGAAGGGGAGAGTGGCTGAAGTTTGAAGAGATAATTGATCTTGCCTGTGTGATAAATCCTTCCTAAAAATCATTTTAGCACAGAGTTCTAAGAGCTTCCAGGGTGTGGAAACGTGGAGGATGGCACAGTGGAGGGGGCATGAAGCTTCATCCCCCTGCCCCCATACCTCGCCCTGTGCACCTCTTCCATCTGACTCTTCCTGAGTTGTTATATCCTTCTTCAAGGAACTGGTAGTTAGGTAAGTAAACTTATTCTAGTTTGTAAGCCATTTCAGCAAATGAAACTAAGTTAGGAGTGGTGGAAGCCTGTGATTTATAGCAGGTTGGTTGATAAGCACAGGTGCCAAGCTGGATTTGTGATTGGCATTCAAAATGGTAACCGTGTTGAGGAATTGAACCCCTAACCTGTGGGATCTGACACTATTTCCCGGCATACAGTATGAGAATTGAGTTAGACTGTAGGACAGTTTTGCTGAGAACTGGAGGACTGAATTCTTTTTTGGAAACCCCCCCACACATACAGTGTCAAGTTATATTGTGAGTATTGAGAGTAAAACAATGAGATGGGAAAACAACTGGTTTCTTTTTCTATTCTTAACATTAATTGCAAAGTTTACCAAAAATTAGGAAATGTAAAATTAAACTCAAGATATTTAAAACCAGGAAGCAAATTTATAAGACCAAAATAAATATTGAGGGAAAGATGAAACACCAATATTTTGGAAACCTAAATTTCCCTGTCTTCTTTTCCCCCTCTGTCTTAAATATTCATTGTTTTTATTTCTCATCTTTTTCCCCCACAATAAATAATATTTTCCATTTTTAGAAATGGGAAGGACATCCACAACAAAAAGTCCTGTGCCTATTGCAATTATCAGCCTAAAAATAATGTACATTTTTCCACATAAATTGAACTATTTAATAATCATGGTCCATACCAGGTGCAGATTATGCCTTTGCTGGTCTTTTTCATTGTATTCTAAAAACAGAATAGACAAAAGTATTTGGAAATATGAAGATATATGGAAATTTTCCCAGCCTCCCTGCATGTTACTCTTAGGTAATGGAATAGGGAAGTCATCACGTTGAAAGAAAAACCATTTTGCAAAAAAATTTAAATAGGAGAAGCATCTTATTACAGTTCTCTTCTCCAAAGTTTTTAGCTATGCAAATTCTAGCTGCCTTGCCCCCACCCCAACCTCTGAAATGTGTGATTTCCACTCAGCAAGGCACTTGCCTGAAGCACAGATAGAAACTGCAGGCAGGACACTTGTGTATTAATATTTCCCGTGTTTGTTTTTCTTTTCTAAGAAATCCTAAATTTCAGTGTCCATTTCTCTTTTTCTGGAAACCAATTGCTTCATATTTTTGTCTGTCTTTGTAGTTATATTTAGCAAAAGAGTAAAAACATTACCTGTTCTCCATCACACCTAGATGTAAAATGCATAGTCATTCAGTATAAGCAAACTCCTGTAGATACCAATTACATATTTATTTATTAGGACAACTATAGACACAGTATGTTGATTTTTAGAGTCTAGAATAAGAAAGAGAGATATATCTCTGATAAATTATCAAATAAGCTCGATGTGTTTTTGTATGCCCCATATATATCCAGGTAGTGAATTACTCTATGTTTAAATTACCTCTTTAACGTCTGCCTCATTCACTGTGATATTTGTGGTAGTCCATCTGCACTGCTATAACAAAATACCATAACCTGGGTAGCATATATGACACATAAATACATTTCTCATAGCTTTGAAAGCTGATAGAATTGGTGAGGCAGCTCTCTGGGGCTCTTTTGTAAGTGTGCCAATCCCATTTGTGAGAGTTCTGCCATCATGACCTCATCAGCCTTGAAAAAGTCACAATTCATTTAATATCACCCCATCACCCTGAGGGTTAAAACTCAACTACTAAATTTTGAGGGTAGGCAAACACTCAGACAATAGTGACAGTAATTATATTTATGATTGTATTCCAATCTCTTGGCATACAGCTTTATGATGGTATGCAGTAAGTGAGTAAATAAGGGGCAATTGATAAGGGGATTATAGTTACTCTATTTTATAAAGAATAATTCATAGCAAAACAAAACCATAATCAAAATAAAAAAGAGTGGAAACATATCCTCCTCTTAAGACAACAACTTCTAACATTTACAAGATCAAGACTGAAAATTATGAAGTAAATGAGGAAATGAAGGACACTCTAGTCACAGAAAAAATAAGCATAAATGCTTTTTTATTATATAAAGAAAGACACTCAACTTTACATATAATCAGAGAAAGTCAAAACAAATGTATAATTTTTCATCTGTCAGAGAGGCAAAAATCTCAAGTGTGACAATCTGCCTCATACATCATTGATGAAAATGCAAAATGGCACAAACCCTGTGGAGGGGAGCACAGTGACATCCGGGGAAATTACACCTCCATCTATTTTTCAGCACAGCCATCCCATTTCTAGAAATTTATCCTAACAATACACTTGCAAAATGGCATTTTTTGTAGTAGCAATGTTAGAAACAACCAAAATGTGCACCCGTAAAGGACTGAATGAAAACAAAAATAAACAGCATTCTACAGTCGCAAAATAAGAGTACTAAGCTATTGTAAAACTATATAAGCAAGGGCTGTATGCAATGATAGAAACTGGTCGACAAGATGTATCGTTAGGTGAAAAAAGGCCATACACAAAGCAGAGTACATGCTGCTTTTTGAAAATGAAATTGAAAAACCAAGCACACACATCAGCCATGATTGCATTTGCAAAAAGGTAATGAACACTCAAAAAAAAAAATGCTATAAATATTTATTACTTTTAGGGAGAGTGTGGAACAAAATGGAAAGAACAGGGATAGAAGGAATTCCTGTGAATATACTGTCATATAATTTTAATATTTCAGTCATATAAATGTTTTATAAAATCAAAAAACAAAATGAGGAAAAAATAAAAAAAGTCTTAGAGTAATATAAAATGAAATAAATATAGCTAATTGCATTTACTGTTGGTGATATAACCTCATAGGAGAAAAAATATTGATTCAGTTTTTGAAAGTCTCAAAGAAATAGATTAAGGAAAAAGTTAATGCCATGAAATCTTAAACTTCATCCAGTTATATTATTATTGTTAGCGTGAATGTACTTCATGTGTAACTTTCCATGTTGTAGGATAAAGGATACAAGTAATTGTGCTAATTCTGTTTAGGAAATCAGCTTTTCATGAAAGAATAGTAATCTCTATGTGAATTTAATAAAGAAATGCAATTTTTTAAATTTTCATTTTCTGAGATGGGTTCTAAGGTCATCTATTGAGAAAATGTAAGAGCAATAGCATCTCGGTAGCAATAAACACGTTTGGCAACCAGGTCTTGTTCACCTTTGATGTTCTGACATCAAAGTAATTGCCTCTTTAGAGAGAAAGCTTTTTGGTGTTTGGCAGGACATTTTTGAAATGAGTTTGGTGAGTATTGTTGGGTATTAAGATGGAAGTTGTTATGGACTGAATATTTGTATTCTCCCAAAATTCATAGGATGAACTTCTGTGCTGAATATATTGGTATTAGGAAATGGGACCCTTGGAAATTACAGGTCGTGACTAGGTTGGTGCCTTCATATGTAGAAACACAAGACTCATGATTTCTCCCTTGGCCAAGTGAGGATACAAAGAGGAGAAGGCTGTCTGAGACAAGGAGGAGGCCCTCACCCAGACTGAGACTACCTGCACCTTGCTTTGGACATTCCAGCCTCCAGAACAGCAAGAAATAAATGTTAGTGGTTTATGCCATACAATCTATGACAATTTCTTATAGAAGGCAGAGCTGAATCAACACAGAAAGCTACAAATGGATTATGAAGTCCATTTGAAAGGTTTAGGACACAGTGTAAAGCTGCTCTTACTGCTATACATTAAAATCTTTGTGTTTTAAAAACAATGATGACTACAGTCACTTGAAAACCCTAAGCATATAATGTCTAAGAGTGTGCAGAAATATATGTATATGTGTGTGTCCACATACATGCACACACACTTTCATATATGGAGGGTGGCAAAAGATGTGTACACATTTTAAAGAAGAAAAACCATACCAAATTTAAATACCCAAGTTGATGTTTGAAATGGTAATAGGTGCTCAATGTGGCTTGTATTTATGTTTTCTTATCAGCATATATTAAGTGTTTCAATTTTAATACAGTTTTTCCTTTCCTAGAATGTTTGCACAATTTTTTGGCACCCTATGTGTGGGTGCGTGTGTGTGTCTGAAATCAATCCCAGAGAACTAAAACAAGGCTTATCATCATAGAATACTAGAATTTTCCAGGACGCCAAATGTTACAGTGAAAATTAATGGTTAAATGAGAAAAATTAAGAATTTATTCTGTAATTACATATGGACTACATTTCCCGCTTATCAAACCATACTCGATGAAGGAGTAGGAGAGTTAAAACAGAATAATTTTTACTAATAAATGAGACTAGGTTGAACAAATTAGAAAAATACAATTTTGTAATTACTCATAGAGTAAGTGATTCGGACAGTGATGTGATTTTATATTACTTGTTGATCCAACTGTGGAAGCACCAAGAAATCAAGAATCTTACCCCAGTGTACAAAGTAGCAGAGCATAGCGATTTAAAATGAGGCTAATTGTATAGGAGTAATGTAACACAGTAAAGACAGAAAACAAGAAAGAGTTAACTGCATTCCCTCCTAAGGGTTTTAATATATTTTGAATTTAAAATTAAATTCCTTTGCTTGTGAAAAGAAGTTCTGTGCTCCGCTAGGAGGCTGCTATGAAACATTAAACACTGTCACTTCTAACTGTGATACTGCATTAATACTGCATAGCATCAATATTTTATATTAAGAATGTTAATTATCCCCGAGTTTCTGGAATGCCTAGCAGTGCTAAAGTACTAGCACACTGATTTTATTTTTAATTCATTTTCTTTTTTCTATTGGCTGTTCTCCCTGGATCCAATTCTTCTCCCTGCAGTGAGAAATGAGTTAAATCAGCTCTCACTGTCAACTGGAACAGCCTTGGAGTTGAGTTAATTCATCACCTACTGACAAAAGGTTAAAAATATTGAATATCAATATCCAGAATGTTTTCCAACTCACAGCAATTGTTTGGCAGGGCTGACGTCTGAGCTTTGGAAATAAAGTACAAGATTTTGGCCTTCTCTGTGTCCGTGAAGTTACTTTCTTGATGGGCTTTGTTTATGAATACGGTGCAAGTTTTCACTCTCATTTTCTTTCTGTATAGTTGATACCAAGGATACCAGGGATATAGAAATTTTGATGGCAAAGATAATATAATATTGGAATGTATACGTTTAGTTTCAAATGAATGTAAACTTTCACAACTGTTTTGCAAATTACTAGCTAGACCTATATTGTATAAATTCATGTTTATTCATGTACATCTGATTACATATTCATATTCTAGCTCTCTACAAAGACTAAACAATAGCACCATTATTTTCGGAATGAAGCTAATACGTAAAAGACTATCTTGTACACTACTAGAACTAAGACAGCTCCCGAGTTAGAGTAGTTGGACTTAAGACTTTTTGACTTAATGATGATGCATAACCATGACAATTTTGATAAAATCTATGACGTTCAACAAATTACATGAAATATTCACATTTTATTTTAAAATAGACTTTGTGTTAGATAATGTTACTCAACTGTGGGCTAATGTAAGGGTTCTGAGCACAGAGTAGGCTGGGCTAAGCTATGATATTTGATGGGCTAAGTAGATTCAATGCATTTTTGGCATAACAATATTTTCAACTTACTGTGGATTTATTAGGACAAAACCCTATAGTATATGGAGAAGCCTCTGTACATAAAATTCTGCTTCTGAATTCAGAGGCTCAATATTGTAGCAGTTGAGCATAATGTACATTTATGTGTGTGCTGAGAACACACACACACTCATGCATTATAAAGTACAGTAAACATCATAAAAAATATTAGAAAAATATGTTAGCTTAAAAGAGGGAAAGTGTAAGATAATGATACCTGCAATTAGGATAAAAAGAGAGAGAAAAAAATGAGAATATGTGTACATAAACATATGGTATGTGTATGCATAAACATACACACCATTGTTATCCATGTAGAAAAATGTCTATATGTGCTCAATGTTTAATTAGTAGTAGTCTCTACAGAACATTCGAGTGATGAGATATAGAAGTCAGATGGTAGCTGTGAGGCCTGACACTGTGATTAGAGGATTCTACTGGAATCAGCAACAAAGAAAACCCAGTAAAAGGCATAACCTTTACTTCTTGAAAACTGAAATCTCGTCTTAATCAAAATTGAAGTAAACTTTAACATCTATATTTCATGGCTATTTTTCTCTCCCCTTTTTAAAAATTTACATAGAAAAATATTTTACATATTTTTCTTATTGTATACAAAAATTAATCACTGTTTCTTTATTATATAAAGTTGGACAAGCTCCTATTTAACGGGGAAGTTTATAATACTCGTGGTTCTTTATTTTATTTCCCTGAATATCTCGATCAGATTCTTTTCTTTTTTTATTAAATCATAGCTGTGTATATTAATGCAATTATGCAATCAGGTACTTAAGACAATTACAACACTGAAATTGGCAATTGTCATTTATATGATGTCCTGCAAATCATTTTAGCATTGTGTGGAATATTTTATGATTATTTTTTAATGCTACATAAGATTTTAGTTAGTGTAAAATCAAAATAAACACATGAAAGGATAAAATTTAGGTTGTTTGAAAACTTGTCCTGTGCCATTATAATGTATATATATTTTTGTATAATGTTTCCCCGTGCATCTATGCCAGTATTTCTGGTAATATTCTTCTGAGTCTAATTTATGTGGTATGCATGTCATCAATTTTATTTAAAAATATTTCTGAATTAAAGAGGTGTTCTTTAAATTGTTTGTGATTCTTTTTATTTTTTTATTAAATCATAGCTGTGAACATTAATGCAATTATGGGATACAATGTGCTAGTTTTTTTTGCTGTTGTTGTTTGTTTGTTTTCTTTGAGATAGAGTCTCAAGCTGTCACCCTGGGTAGAATGCCATGGCATCACAGCTCACAGCAACCTCAAACTCCTGGGCTCACAGTATTCCCCTGCCTCCGCCTCCCAAGTAGCTGGGACTACAGGCGCCCATCACAATGCTCAGCTATATATATTTTTTTTGGTTGCAGCTATCATTGTTATTTGGTGGCCCAGACTGGATTCGAAGTGCCAGCTCAGGTATATGTAGCAGGCCCCTTAGCGTCTTGAGCCACAGGTGCCGAGCCACAATGTGCTAGATTTTTATACAATTTGCAATACTTTCATCAAACTGGTTAACATAGCCTTCACTGCATTTTCTTAGTTATTGTGTTAAGATATTTATGTTCTATCCTTAGTAGATTTAACATGTACCCTTATAACACTTCCAAATGGAAGCTATAACCCAATCGTTTGTGGTTTTATAATTCAAGAATACAATGTATATTTGTTTTATTATTCCATAATTGTTCTGTATTTTTCTAATTTATTTTGCATAATTTATTAAATTGTCTATAATGCAATGAATTTATTTTAATGCCATCCTTGTCATATAGTCAATTGCCATATATGTCTAACCTGTTCCTTAGATTTGGCCACATTATTTTTAAAGATTGAAAATATTATGAAGACCCTTAAAATTATTATATATGTATTATTGGAGTTGCACTTTATACATAGGTTAAATTTCCAAAAACAAAAAAACAAACAAACAAACACTTTTTGGTAGCGTTTTCTCACCTATGACTACAGCATGTTTTCAGATTGATACAGGACTTTTGCACATGTTCAGGTACTGTCATCAATATCATAGTGAATTTTTCTTTTCCTTTTTTTTTTTTTTAGTAGAGACAGAGTCTCACTTAAGAGTCTCACTTTATTGCCCTCAGTAGAGTGCTGTGGCACCATACAGCTCACAGTAATCTCCAACTCCTGGGCATAGGTGATTCTCTTGTCTCAGCCTCCCCAGTAGCTGGGACTACAGGCGCCCATCATAACACCCGGCTATTTTTTTGTTGCAGTTTGTCTGGGGCTGGTTTGAATCCACAACCCTAGGTATATGGGGCCGGCACCCTACCTACCCACTGAGCCAAGGACTCTGCCCCAATATCATAGTGAATTTTTAATGTTGTATCTTGTTTCATGGTCCAATATTTGGTCAAATTTTATATTTGTTTCATGTAAGTATAGAAATCATTTCTATTCTGTATTTGCAATGTGCAATGCCCACTAAATCAGATTTAATAATTTTGAAATTACCTTTTTGCATTTTCTCTGTAAATGAATGCAAAAGGCGAATTGAACTCTCATTTCCATTATGTGCCTTTTAACTTCTCCTTATAATTGCATCCTTTTTAGAATTTCCTTTTTAGAATTTATAGTTCTCAAATAAAAGCTACAACCTAATTCTAGCCCAAGAATATGGGTGGGGTAAGGGAGGGGAGAAGGGCAGATGGGTGGTGGGAGGGTGACTGGAAAGATCACCTATATAGTCTGTCTAACAAGGGTACAAGTGAATTTTTCTAGAACTAGAGTATAAATGTTTTAACCCAATAACTAAGTAAATGACACAAAGTCTATGTTAACCAGTTTGATGAAAATATTTTAAATTGTATATGAAAACACTACACTGTACCCCATGTTTGCATTAATGTACACAGCTATCATTTAATAAAAAAAATTTCCTTTTTAGTTTTTGTCTTTAATTTCAAAATATTTCAGGGGTATATGTATTTTTTTGTACACAGATCACTTTTATAATGCTTGAGTCATGGTTGTAAGTATGTCTATTACCCAGATAGTGATCCCTGCACCTGTTAGGTAGGTTTTCGTCTATCCCCCATTCCCCTTGGCCCCACTCAATTACTGTTGAATTTTACTTCTTTCTAAGCACATGTGTGCTCACTGGTTAGTTCCAGCTTATAGGGAGTGCAGGTGATGATTGTTTTTCCATTCTTCAGATACTTCACTTAGCATAATGGTCTGCAGTTCCATCCAATTTGTTGTAAAAAACATTGTTACCATTCTTCATGGTTGAGTAGTAGCCTTTTAGAGATTGAATATTTTGGAGTCATTCTAACTAGTGTACAAAATTTTAAAAATGTATATTCCTAATGATAGGGTTGAGAACTGGAAATTAAAGTCTACATTGCACGATTTGAACAAACCCATCAGCTTTCTCTTTGTTCACATTTGTCAGGGGTTCCTTCATCCATCCTTTACTTTCAAAACTTTGCTTTATGCTTACAACATTGTAAAGTAGCTTTATTTTGATCTTCTCTGGAAGAACATTCTTGAGTACCTGAAATGTTTTCTCAGTCTGCACACCAGTTGGTTTTGTCCCTCCATCCAACTTGACAATACTCATTGCATTTTCCACGAGGCAAAAAACATGGCTGAATTATTTTTCGTTTTTTTTCTCCACTAGTTTGAGATCCATAAGGAAGTTATTTATTTCTGTTGTTTTCTACTATATCACTGGCTTCCTAAAACAGTAGCTGTGTTGAATACATTAAGATTTGATTGCATTTTACATTGTACCCAATCCATTTGGTAATTGGCAAATTGAGTCAACATGCTTTGTAATAATTTAAATCTATATTCATTTTTGCAATTTTATTCTGTGATTTCAATTTTAATTTCTATTTCTATAAATCTTTATTTTCTCTTTATTTTGCAATTTTATTCTGTGATTTCAATTTAAATTTCTATTTCTATGAATCTTTCGTTCTTTTGTAATGATTGAGTTTCCTTTATTTCCCTATTTCACTTTCTATTTTATATCTGCCCTTTTCAAGGCTACCTTTAACACTTTAATAGACATACATACTTGACTTAATATTGCCCAAGTTCATCACTGCTTATCTTAAATAACACATGATAAGAATCCAAATATTCCTCTCCCATTTTGTATTTTGTTGTTTGGTATTTTAGTACCAATATGATAATTTCAGATTAGACAGTGCTGTTGTACCTTCAGCTTGTCATTACTATTTGTATTGTTTTATATTTTAATACATTTTTCACTAATTTACCTATCCACCTTCTTCTTGATTCATCAGACATTTTTCAATACCTCAGTCCTTTTCTAATTCAACTTCTTCCAAACTTTTTAGCAGGAATTTTAACAAGGACTCTTTAATGATAAACCCCTTTTGTGGATGACTGAGATAGAGACATTTTCCTGATGGTGAAAACTGAAAAAAATTTTGCTTTAACATTTAGCTCTTTTTATTGATTTTGAAAAGAAACCAACCAAACCAAACAAAACTTTTAGGTTTTTTTCTTACCACCTTACAATTTTTTGTACATTTTAAAGAGATTGCTTATAATATGTTTTCCTTATTTCAGTGTGTATTGGAGGTTTGCATTTTCTGAGATAGTTTTCTTTATGTCTCTACCCTTGAGACGCATGTACAAAAGAGTTGGGAATATATAGTCATAGTCATCCCAATTTACAATTCATGGTGAAAATTGTAAAGTCAATTAAACTAACAGATTGAAGTGTATCTTAAATAAATTGATTTGATTAGGAAATTAGTAACTCAGAAAAAAATCAAATATCCCCAATAATTGGTGGGGATATAATTGGTGACATTTTTCTAAATGTTCTTTTGGCTTCTTAAAAGTATATATTATGATCAGTATTTTTTTTGAAGAATTTATTCCAGTTTACTTTCTTATAGTAATAGAATGAGCTCAAAGAATATTTGAAGGCTTTGATATTTTCTTTTCTATATGCACTTCTGCTTTACTCTGGGAGTCTTTTATGAAGTGCTGGTGCAACAATACCAACTACCCTAGGCATCTACAGGACATCTGATTCAATTTCATTAATACTTTTATTAAATTGCACAAAAATTTAAAAAAGAATACTTATTTTTGTTCATTTAACTTTATCTCAAACCTAAGAATGTATCTCAACGATGCTTTTTAATTTTTGTTCTGGTTTAAGAAATAAAAATTGTGACAAATGAAGAAAAGCCATACAGAGAATGAGACATCTGATAGATGTGTCACATCATTGCAAAAACAAATGTCAGAGTGGTCAATATTTGAAAATTCAATATGTTCTGCTTCCCAAGGTGTGGAAATCAAAGGAAAGGTTATTTCTGAGAATTAAGCAAAACATACAACATCTAATTGATCATAACCAGAACACACAAAATAATCCTAGGGGAGCTTCTAAGTTGGTAACATTTGACTGTACCTTTCATCAATGTATGTGTAATATGTCTAAAGAAGTAATTCAGCAATAAATAATAGCATCATTACCAGTGAAGAATAAATTATCAAAAAATCTTTTATATTATATAAAAGCTGTATCCAGGAAAGAAAGTCATAGAATATTATAGTTTATGAACATAGTTATATAGTATAACTATAAACATAGCAACAGTAATTAACAATTTAACATAACTAATCATAAGGATCGATTACATTTAATATTAATTTAATTCAAATTAAATTAAATTAAAATTTTAATTAGTTATACTATTTGTATCATAAGTGCTCAGCAGTCATGAATGCTTAGTGCTTACAATATTAGACAACAAAAGAAACATTTCTATTATCATAGAAATATTTACTGCATAATGCTAGTTTACACAAAAGGTTTCAATATTTAGATATCATGGTGGTAATAATATACTAAGTTATAGCTAATTAACTTGCAGTATTCTATCACATTTCTAGAATTATTGTCATCATAAGTTAATAAATCTATCTTATCATGATGTGATTACCTATTTGAGACACTTGACTGCTCTTGGTTTAAACCATACCCAATAAACAATCCTCATATCTTCAGATAACTTTCCAGGTGAAAATTGTGACAATCAGAATAGAATGGACTATCCATGCATACTCAGTTATGCCAATCTTTATTAAACTATTGCTCATTAAAAATGGATAAATTAGTGATCTGCTTTTATTTAATTTTACAAGTAATTTTATAGGTAAATAATATGTTGATTATGCCAATACATAATATTGTACCCAAAGCATCAGTTCTGTTGTTAATTGCAAATTAAATCATCTTCCTTTTTAGCTTTACACATTAGTCACGTGTGGTTGGTTTTCACCAAGTGCATCCGAGACACTGTGCCAGTTCTCAAAACACGTAGCATGTGATCATTAAAAATTTGATGATTAGGAACAAGTTTTATGCAACTTTGCAATCATTAGATATTGACAAGATATATACATTTACATAGAGGTGCACATATGCCAGGCTCTTCAGCTTAGTTCTCCTTTATGAACAACTAACTACGTTTTCAAAAAATCAAAATACTAGATGAATTAGGTTTTTTTAATTAAACAACAAGTATCACAGTGTAGCACAAAGATAAACAAAAACCAAAAAGAAAAGAAGCAAAAAATACACATAACTTAAGCCTAACAAACAATTGTGCTCTTCCATTTAATCCTGGGTGACATATAAGAAGGTACTGAATCTCTCTGTATTTCTGTTTCCTTACATACAAAATGGAAATAATAATAGTTTCTGCCTCAGAGGTCTACTTTCATAATTAAAGTAATGCTTAAAAGTACCTACATCTTACCAGGAAACAGTCAACATTCAGCAAATAATGGTTGTTATTATTAGACCACATCAATGTGTTTATCATAAACTGTGTTTTAACATGTACTTACTTGAATGTTAATGTGTGGGAAATCATTTAAATATCAATTAACAGTAAAATAGTGAGAGAGAATCACTACAATTGTGATTTGTTCATCAAAAATACATTCGCAAAGTCTATCAAACAGTGGAGTAGATGGAATAATTGAATGAGAGATATTTTGCTTTTAATATCCTAATAAAAATCTATCAACATCATTCATTTCATATATCATAATGAAGGAATTAAAAAAATGTAAAAGATTATATTCTAAGATTTTGGGGTGAGAAAAGCTAAATGACATATTAGATTATATATATATATATGTATATTTCAGAATATTAAGAGGTACACTGTTTTGTTTATAAATTTCAATTTTGAAAGATTGAGTCAAAGTTATACGTGTGTCCTTTACTTTTTACTTAGTGTACACTGTGCCTAACCGGTGTGAACATAGCCATCGTCTCCTCCTTCTCTCCCCAGCTTGATTAACATTGAGATTCACTTCCATAAGTGTACTTCATGTTGATATTTTTAGTACCATCTTGGTAGTGAGTACCTGTGTTTGCTTCTACATTCTTACGTTTCACTTAGAAGAATGGTTTCCAGTTCCATCCAGATTGTCACAAAAGATACTAGATTGTCATTTTTTATGGTCTGACAGTATACCATAGTATGCCTATGGCACATTTCATTATTCCATTCATGTGTTGGTGGGCACTTGGGTTATTTCTTCACAATTGTGAATTGTACTGACATAAACACATATTTTTAAAAGGAACTAGTGTAGCAAATTGTGCAAATGGTGTTGTTAAAATAATTCTTTAGAGTCTCTCAGTTATTCCATTATTTTCTCTTACTTCTGAATATTCTTCATTTTTCCTCAAGGGTCTATCTAATTTAATGGAGCTATGGTTGTTCAAGAATTTCATCTCAATGACTGGAACATGCTGTTCTCTTTATCTGCACATATCACACCTATTTATCCGACATATTCATAGTTACCCTTCAAATTTGATTAACCATAATCCCCTCAGTGGTCATCCTTGACCATCTTCCTTCCCACAATTTGAGTAAAGTTGTTCTACTTTGCATTCACTGTGCATCTGTTCTTCACAAAATTTACTTCATACTGATTTAGTTTTGTGAGGAATCATTTAAAGTTCATTCCTTGCTCATTGAATATTTATTATTATTATTAATATGTACCTTTAACTATATTGTCACCTCAGTGATGTCAGCAATATTATCTCAGATTTAGGGCTGATAGGAACAGTAAATATTTGGTTGGTGCATTAATAAGGCAGGCAAGAACTAGAAATATAATAAATAATGACAGTGAGATGCAGCAAATCTTAGAAAGTTTGAATTTTTCTATTAACTCACTATTTTACATAGCTGAAATGTTTTCACATATTATATTTTCTAGAGTTATAATGATTAAAAATTGTGATAATTTCTCTAGATGCTGTTGAGCTTGATAGTATATATTTTTTCCATTTTAACTAGATGAATTCTAATTTTGTAATCACAATGTCTGCTTTACAATTAAAAGAAAAATATTTTCCATGTAAATTGTAAATTTGTCAATTTACAATTTACAATGGATACAGATTCCAAATATTTATAAAATGGCTCAATGTCCAGTAAACTTTCAGATCTAACACTAGCCAGAAATGAAGGATTAAAGTGCATACCTTTCTCTTGAGCAAAAAGTTATCCTTTTTTTCTCCTTATGATTGGACCTGTGCAGCAGTAAAAGGCCCCAGAACTCCCCACTTCCAATCAACATGATACCTGGCATGACAGAAATCACTTCAGTTCTCTCTTACACAGACAAAATGTGTGATGTAGGCTAGAGAGAATTCTTTAGTTTATATTGCAAACATTCCCAAAATGAAATTAGAATGAAAATAATCTAAATAAAATAGCTTCCCTTCTATTCAATGAACTCTTCTCATCTTTAATACATTGTCTATGCAACATCATACATATTTCTTTTCCTTAGTATAAAACATTCCTGAAAAGGAAATAGAAATCCTCAGTAAAATTTATAGATTCAAATATGCTTCTCTTACCTAATTCTTACTACTCTGTTTTCCTAAGTTAAACTGATTCTCATTCCTTGATTTGGCATTCTCTTATATTATAAGATAAGAATGAGATTTCAGTGAGTATTAAACAGCAAGAACCATAAACCAAATGTCTCTCAGCAACTATAGAATACTTGAAAACAAAGTTTTATGCCATGAGTATACATAGCATATTTACAGACAGAATAGACTTTTTAAAAAACATCCTCTCCTGTAGATAACAAAATTAGTTCTAGTAATAATCATGAAATTGAACCTATGAACAGAAAACAGACACAGAGAAGTTTTGGTATTGTCTTTTGTGTATCTATATGATCAACGGAGTAGAAATATAAATAAATTAAATAAAATATAGTGGTAGAGTTAAAAGGAAGGAAAATGGTTTTATTAATACTTGTTGGTTGGGCAACAAGACTCATGCCTGTTATCCTAATACTGAGAAAGGCTAAGTGGGTGGATACCTTGAGCTCAGGAGTTGAAGATTCACCAGAGCAAGAGTCAGACCCAGTTATTACTAAAAATAGAAAAATTAGCCAGGTGCTGTGGCAGCACCTGTATACACTACTCAGGAGGCTGAGGCAGGAGGATTGTTTGAACCCAGGAGTCTAAGGTTGCTGTGACCTAGGCTAATGCCAGAGCATTCTAGCCTGTGTAACTGTGTGAGACTATCCCCTCTACCAAAAAAAAAAAAAAGAAGAAGAAAAAGAAAAAAAATTGTTAATTATCTCAGTGTAATTTTGAAAAGAAAGGAACAAATCATAGATCTATAATGGTAATAAATAATATGATTGCAGTTTTTGCCTTTGTCTTAGCACAAAATATTTGGAAATATGCCAATAACTTTTTTAAAGAATTAACTGTCTTACCAAATTTATGTTCAAAAGACAGAGTGTTCAGATTTGTTAGCCTATATTCACTCATAATTGAAGAATAATTCTTCTTCATTTAAAACACAACAGTTTTGTAAAATTAAAATTTTAAGAAATGCAAATAACAAGTAGCAAAAAGCAAAAGACAATAATGAAAGAGTAAATTTAACAAAGACCCATAAAATGTAAGTTTACAATGCATTTCAAAAGGAGAAATATCAAGTTTTTATTTTTTTTGTTATTATTCCTGGCAGCTCTCAAATATATTTACACTATCATTTGTTTTCTATGGCTACTGTAGAAAATACCACAAATGTAATGGCTTAACACAACATGAATGTATTATTTTACAGCTTTGGAGACTAGTAGTTAGAATAGATCTCATTCGACTATAATCAAGGTATCAGCAAGGCTATGTTTCTCTCTGGAGGATCTAGAAAAGGATCGACTTCCTTGCCTTTTTCGGTTTCTAAATGCTACCCACATTTCTTTACCAGTAAGTCTCATCTGGCCTTGGGTGTTTGCTCCACTCAACCTCTATTAAGATTATTTTCTCATTTAGTCCAGAGGGTAAGCTGAGGAAGGGAACAAAAACATCAGTAGTTTCTTTGAGTAAGCATGTTAGTTCTTTTTCTGTCTATAATCCTTAGCTTTAAGGGTCTGCGTAGCCTTGAGAAATCTGAAACCTGAGCCATGTGTGGGGCAGCCACCTGTCTGTGGTCATGAACACAGATTCCTTGAGGAAGGTTAATTCCCTCTAGCTCTTTGTAGAGCAGATGTGATGGCATCAGGCTCTTCTGAAGAATGAGTGGAAGAGAAACGCCTTTACCCTCTATGGCCATTCTTCAGAGTGTTTACAGACCCAGCAGGGGTGGTTGCAAGCTGTATCCTTTATAGGCCCGCCTTCTAGTAAAAGCAGGGACTGCTCAGATAAGTAAGTTAGCTGCTAGTTTAAAAGTAAGCTAGTTAAACTGTTTTTATTCCACCTTACTCAGCTTATTTCTCTCTTTTTCCCTTTTTCTGGAAGGGGTTTTCCTTGCCCAGAATGGGATCTTCCATCCCCATTCTCCTTGCAGTAAGTGGTAAGATTTTGTTCTTTTTATGGCTATATAATATTCCACTGTGTGTATGTATTACAATTTCTTTATGTAGTCATCTGTTGATGGACACTTGTTGATTCTAAAGTTTTTCAATTGTGAATAGTGCTGTAATAAAGTGAGTGTACACATATCTTTTCAATATACATAGTATTAAATTCCCACCCTTTGTGAGAATGCTGGTAGTTCTATTTTGGGGACATCCGGTAGTTCTATTTTTAGCTTTTGACGAACTCCACAGTGGATGTAGTAATTTACATTCCCCCAAACAGTGCACAAGTGTTCCTTTTTTCATCCTTACCAACATTAGTATTGCCCGTGTTTTTGATTAAAACAATTTTAACTGAGAGACAATATTGTAGTTAGCTTTGATTTACATTTCTCTAATGACTAATAATGTCAAGCATTTTTACATATACCTATTGGCTATGTACATGTCTTCTTTTGAGAAATGTCTATTCAGATCCTTTACATATTTTTAAAGTAGATTATTTGACTTTTTTTCCTATTGAGCTGCTTCAGTACTCTAGTTATTAATCCCTTTTCAGATGCAGAGGTTGCAAATATTTTCTCTCATTCTGGGGGTTTTCTCTTCACTTTGTTCATTGTTCCCTTTGCTGTGCAGAAGCTTTTACCTTGATGTGATCCCATTTCGTCCAATTTTGGTTTGGTTGCCTATGCTTTTAGTGTGTCACTCAAGCACTCCTTGCCCAAATATCCTCAAAACTTTCTGCAATATTTTCATTTAGTAGTTTTATAGTTTGGGGTCTTAGATTTTAGTCTTCCAAACATTCTCATTTGATTTTTACATGAAGGGAGATTTAGGGCCCACTTTCACTCTCCTGCATATGGATATGTTCATTTTTCTCAGTGCCATGTACTGAAGAGCCTATCCTTTGCCCATGGTATGTTTTTGGCAACTTTGTAAAAGCTAAGTTCACTGTATATGTGTGGGTGTATTTCTGGGTTACCTATGCTATTCCAATGGTCTGTGTGTCTGTTTTTATACCAGTGACATGATGCTTTGGTTACTACGGTCCTGTATTATCATTTGATCCTAGGAATGTTTTAAGAACACTTTATAAGTAGCTTATGGAGAAGCTATTCTAACTTTCCATAATTTAAGATGTGTTGACAGAATTTGTTCAAGTAATTCTAATTTCTTAGGTATGTATGGTTGTGTTCCCAAATTCAGGGTCATTCCATTAACATAATAAAAAAAAACAAAGATTCATTACCTTTCACGTTCACAAATATATATATATATGTATGTTAATTAATTTCTGTACTAGTTCAAGAAACATTTACTTTAACATAGGTATAATGCAAAGTGTTCATCTGTAGTAATTCCTAAAGACCAGTTGTTGACATTGTATAATAATTAGTGCCAGAGGATGTTCTTTAAAGGGGAGATATCAAGAGAATAAGAGTAGCAAATATGCAAAGAAGAAATCAAAGAACAAAAATTTTAGTGCACCAAATAGGGTAATTGCCACATCAGATATATCAACAATTGGAAGTAAGGTAGAGTCAAAAATACAGGGGTGTTTGGAAGCTTTCTATAGTGGTACTGATGTAATGCGACTTCTCTTTACTGTCTTTACTGTAGCTTGAAGTGAAATCTTACCTGCATTTTTTTGTTGTTGTTGTTGCAGTTTGGCCAGAGACGGAGTTCGAACCCGACACCCTTTGGTATCTGGGGCCGGCACCCTACCCACTGAGCCACAGGCACTACCCACTCTTACCTGCATTTTAAATTGAACATTTAATGACAAAATGATCATCAATTAATAAGTAATTCAAACAAGGGTAAAATAGTAGTGTAAAGGTGAGATTGTCTTTTTGTTTCAGTAAAAAGACGTTAAGTCTACTAATTATATAAGGGAGTATGACACACATTTAGTTTTTGAATTCCTTATATTAGAAAATACACACACATGGAGTATTCTGAAGCAAGAACTTTTATAGCATGTAGACAACTAAGCCATGGTATTTTTTCCCCTTTTCTACAGAATGCTCTGGAATATACTGTATAACATGGAATCCAGAAGTATTTTTTTCCAGGTGATAGAAAAAATATTTTATAAACTCATAAAATATATTATAAAAGGTCTCTCAAATGCAACAATTTTTTTCAATTGCTTTTTGTACCAGAAAGCAGTCATTTGGAGAAATATTCCACAGTTTCACTCAGTTACATTGGATGTGAAGAGCCCTATTTTAGAAAGAAAATGGGTGAAAATGTGCTATATGTAGTCATCCAAATGCTAAGAAAAAATGTAGTTGGTATTTGATGCTGAATCCTAATAATATGAGAAATTCATTTATTTAGAAATATTAGCTCCATTGCACAATGTGGATAAAACTCCACAAATAAAATTTTCAGTTTGTTAAGAATGTTTTGTATACTTGATTTAAATTTTATGCCAGAGTGAACACTTGTTGCCCATACTAGCATTTGCTCACCCTTGAACATATATACACAATTATTTAGAGGGACTACTTTTACATTAAGTAAAATATAAAGCAAGAAGAATCGTTCCTTGCCAACAAATTTATGGGTTTTTGGAAAGGTAAGTTATTTGTAGGTAATCGAATAAAGCAGTGCAACCTTGTATATTTTATAGGCCAGTTGCTCAAACCACAACACAGGTAAAAGATATAATTCTGTGACTCCCTGTGCTCTATTTTTGTGCATTTCATTCTAGCAATTTCATCACTTTAAGCTTGCAAATCACAAAGAAGAACATTCACTTGTATAATTTCTCTCTTGTTTTGATACCAAATAACACCATTTCAAGTTTATAGGGATCCAGGGAATAGGAACATTATGCTACAGTGTCATTTAAGCAATATAACATTTCAGACTTCTGTCCTCAAATCCCCTACACATTTATCATAAAATAATACATTCAGAGCCTATTTTTTTATATGAAATTGCATTCTGCATATAAAGGAATTTTCATTTTACCAAAGCATTCTATAATAATTAATTCAGCACTGTATGTGTGATTTTCTCTGGGTGTGTTTGTATCATGGAATGACTTAGATCTGAATTTTGAATTGACTTAAAAATTAATTTTGTTATTGCCAAACTTAAATGCAAAACATAGCAATGTTATTCTTAATTTAGTAGGTTGGTAAGGACTTTATGTTTCTTTGAATCAAGTTTTATTTGATAAATTTGCATTTATTAAGTAAGGCTAAAACTAAGAATCAATAGCAGTCATCATCAGGTTATCAGACTTACACAAATTAAGATTGAAATCCTACCATGTGATTACGTTTTAAAGCCATTCTTCTCTTTGTAAGTAGAGAGATTTGGAGTCTGAATAATCTTCCCTTAATCCCTGTTTTCCTTTTCTCTATGTAGAATCAGACCGTTGAGTAGGACATATCAATAAAACCATGGTAACCTCTGTTTTGTCTCTCCTAGCATCTCCCAGAGGAAGAGACTGTGATCCCGTGAAGACAAGTGTGGGCCATTCCTGTTCATGTAGCCTGCTGTTGCAAAACTGACAGATTTGAAATAAAAACAGAAACAAAAACACCTGCAGCTGTTCACTGTAGTTACGTTTCTTCATGCTCCTAACCATAGGATACTCCACAATCTGTTTGTACTCTGACTCTGTCTGGCTCTACTTTGAATCACAGCATTGTTCCATTCAACATGTTGAACACTGGCAATTTATATGTGCTAAGACAAAAGGATCTTTCTATAATTACATTCTAACATTCTTGTTGACAATCAAGATCCCCTCACCAGCCTTTCTTGATAACATACATGCTTAAGAATTTCAGCTTGTCATATGATTGGCCACAGTGCTGAAATGCTCTGAAACAGTAGCTCTGCTAATATTTCAGAATGACTATGGAAATCCTATGGCTGTAATTATACAAGTCATCTGTATGTAGTATGGTACTATTACAGAATCTGTTAGCAAAATGACCTATACATGCTTAAAATGCCAAGGATAGTGAATAGCTGTACTACTTTGGAGGCCAGTGAAACAATTCTATCCCATACTTCTTTTCATATAGTCTTGGATTACACAATATAGAAATTATACAGATTGATAATTTTGTTCTTTATTATTCTAAATCATTTTTCAAGCATTTATTTATGGGCAACACTCTTCTGAATGTTAAAGAAAAATCTGAGAATGTAAGAGCAAAATAGAAAATAAATCTAGGTATAAGAATATGGCTCCTCAGCTTATAAAAACATTCTGTATTCAACCAGGAATCCAAACAAATAGCAATAGCAAGAAAAAGAAAACACAACACACAACCCCCCAGAACACATGATAAAACATGCAACCGAGTAAAAGATAAATATAATTGTTGAGTTATTGTTCAGTGGACTGTTTTTTAAAAAATTACTACTTTAGTCTCATTGAACGTTACTTGCATCCATTGACTTCATAACCAGGGCCAACACCATTTGACTTCTCTGTGTTGGGCCTAATATGGAGACTTAACAAGCAGTATTTCATTTAATTACATAACGATTTACATCAGGCACCATATTATGAACAATTCTATGGTTTAGAAAACTGTGGCTTAGAACGATTACATAAATTATGCAAAGTCACATACGTAGTACATAGACAAACCCCCTTCCAATTAGAGATTTGTTTGTTCCCAGAGCCTAGATCTTCACTTCTCTTGCATAATGTCCCTGAGAATCAGGCATGCACACCACAATTAATAATAAGAGAAAGAGAGAGAGAGATTTACTGACTGTGTTATTTAATATTACTACCTCATCATAGTAAAACACTTATTGTCATAGTATTAACTGCCTATGTATTTGTTTGAAAAAAATTGTCATCTTAATTATAAATACCATATAATCCTATCAATATTGCAACACATCGCTACAGTGGAACAGAATAAGAATTAGTCAACAAATTCTGAAATATATTGTTTTTAACATGTGAAATAATATAATGAAAACACAGTGTAGGTTTCCTTAAAAAATGAAACATATACATTACTATTTTATAATTATAAAACACCTAATCTTTGTGAAAGATAATCTTTGATTTATATTCCTCATTATTACCTTAATAAAAAGGGTTCAACATACCATAAGACATGGAGAGAGTTCAGCTAATCTTCAATGAAAATAAGTGGGAGCTTTAAGAAATTTAGGAATCCTACGAACTAAGAAAGCCACTTCTACTGAGAATCTAATAGCAGGACTTGGTCCTTTCAATCTGTCAACAACCAAGAACAAGAAAAGGTATTTTAGTGCCTTTAATGTTGCTTCATCCTTCTACTTCTTTTCAGTATTCACAGTATACAGGGAAATGAGTACACTGTGGGCTCTTGATTAGACATAGTGGTAAAATTCTTTCTCTGATATTTACAAGCAACATACCACTGGGAACGTTGCCTGATATTAGTAAACCACAGTGTTCTAACCTTTCATGTGGTCATTCATGTTCCTCACTATGTCATACGGTCTCAATCGCATTGTGGGAGTAAAATAATTTCATATAGTACCTTACTTAATAAGCACCCCACAAATCCTAGCTATTTATTATTTTCCTTATCATCTGTGCATTCAGAGAAATGCTATGTTTATCATGCATGTGTCTAAAACATACGCGTTCATGTCAGTAAATATTTATTGTGCATTACTCTGCCAATAAATAGCACCTATTGCAAACACTGCTGACCAAAAGATGTGATTACATTTTATTTCCATGAAACCTTGATATGACTGAAATTATCTGAGCAAGGGACAAAAAGAAAAAAATATACTTTCCTCTAATAGGGAAATGCACAGTGATAAATAAAAACTCCCATTTCTGCTGAAAATCCTGGTAGCAGAAAGACCTTCACCTTTTCTGCAGTTTGTTTCAGTAGATTATGATATTCTCGTCTCAAGACCAGAGGGAAGCCAGAATATCTAATTTATCCTAAAATTATATTTTATTAGGTTGGCCTGGTTTAAAACAGGCCCCTGCTCTCAGCAGATTTTTATGTAATTCTTAGATTTAATGCAGGTTTTAAAGTTTTGTTTTTCAATTAGGATTTTGTTTCTTTTAGATGTGAAACTGTACAACGGACTCCTCTGCACTTGTCGTGGGAGTCATTTTATCTTTTTCAAGGGCTTCCTGATTCCTTTGAAAAAGAACATAAACTCTCTCTTTTTTTGTTCTCCACTTGAAGTAGAAATTTAAAACTGGTCTCATATTCCAAAGTGTTTACCGACAGTGGTGCTTCCCACAGCTCAACATGTGACTTAGTGTTACATAAATTATTCATTCCGGTGAAACATTCTGACCTCGCAACCTTTACTGCAGTTATGAGAGTTGTAGTCGAAAACCTGCTTTGAATACAAATCATAATAAGTACAAATCAATGTGTCCTTCCAAGGCTATTGGTAAGTCTAGATGGTAAAATGTTCTCCGACACAAACCATAAAAATGACACAACTTCGGGACACCGTCTCAGCCCCTGGCACAAACGCCTACCTACAGCATATTTTTTGTGAAACCATGGCTGTAGTGGCCCTCACAGTTAATTTCCTTTCCTCTCACAGTTCATGAGAATCTTGGCTGCGCTCTCCAAGATTCTCAATCATATTTTCCTTCTATGAAAACCGCCAAACATTTACCATTTTTTTTTTGTATTTTTATCCCCTGCCTTCCTTCACAAATCATTGACACCCACATAACACACCCCTCCAACAGCAATAACAAAACAAAAACAAAACAACAAAGAAAGCTGCTCAGTAAATGTTTTAAGATGAACCTCTAACAAAATGTTTTCTTAATAAAATACTCAGTACCACATCAGCATTGACTGAGCTGTGTATGTTATGAACATTTGTGTGAAAGAGGTCACCTCTAGCACAACAGTTGTGGGTTGCGCTACCCAGTGTTTAAAGGCCATATTCTTTAAGTCAGAATATTTTCCAATTATTTCCTTTACACATCACCATCTTAGTCAAGTATGCTTTACACAGGAATTTTCCAGATTGAGTACTTGTCTGAACATCAAGGAGTTTCTTAACATTTTATTGCCAGTGAAGTCTATTACATCAATAAAAAATTATCTTCACACATAAGTTTTAAAGAAAAAATGTAAACGACAAATAATTTTGAGTATGGCCACAAAGACTAATATTATACACACACGCACATAGGATGTATGTGGTGGTTCAGTGTATGGTTCTCTTACTAGCTAGGGCTTCAGTCTTAATATTTGATGTAGGTGTCTCTTCTTGCAAACCAGATTGACCTCTACCTTATCCTTTAATCTTTAATTAATGACAAAACCCAGCCTTTAGAATTATATGGGATATTCTCTGTATCTCTTATCAGAACACTTTCTTCCTAGCAGTAGATCAAGGTATACATGGTAGAGACTAGCAGGGGAAAAAACAAACTCAAACAACAACAACAACAACAAAAATTGTAAGAATTAAAAACCTTTTTCTATATATTAGAACATTCAACTACAAATAGCCATGTTTAATGCATGACTACATACTCCAATCCCTAAAATCAGTGTCCCCTATCAACTGTCCCTTCTTTTGCAGTTTTTGGCTGGGGTCAAGTTTGAACCCACCACCTCCCCATATATGGGGCCAGTGCCCCACTCCTTTGAGCCACAGGCAAAGCCCCAACTGTCCCTTCTTCTTTTTCATCCCTCTTCTCAGTAAATGTCTGGCTGGTTATCAAGTAAAACAATAGGCATCTCCCTGCCTGTAGAAACCAAGGTACCTTCCTGGGCTACCACAGTAACTTTCTTAAGGCAAATAGTAACTACAGAAAAACTAGTCAACCAGCTATCCCATATATATGGTAAAGTGGGAAAAGGTACAGCACAATGATTTTATCAAATTTAGTTTTCATTCATTTAACAAATACATGTTTAGTTAGCAGCGTGGTAGGGAGTGAGGAGTTACAGTGTTAATTGAGGCAGACTTTGACTTGCCCTCACCTCGGTTGCATTTTAATATTACCTGCATATATTCTACCTTGTGTGTGTGTGTGTGTGTGTGTTCAGTAACTTCTAACTGAAGATAGACAAGAAGGATGACATCCTCACCAAAGCAAGGGTTGTGAGGAGGGGTGGAGGGTGAAAAGTCAAGTTCTAAGGTAAATGCAGGGTGGAGTAATGGGAGTCGATAGAGGGCAAGGGCAGTCTATGTGAAAAATAATAAATTAGAGAGAAAATGACATGAATGCTATGAAGTCAATGAGGTTGTATATTAAGGTAAAGCATTTACATTTTATCAGTACTGTCATGTACAGTTATTGCAGTGAGTTAAACAGGGAGTAATCTTATCTGATTTAAGTTTTTAAGAAATTACTCTTGCTGCCAAGTGGAAAATAATTGGTTGAAAAGTACAAGTGGAAACAAGGAGGCAGGCAGAAGGTTACTGCTTGGTAGAGTCGAAAACACCCTTCACAGGCTCTGGCTGAGAGGTTGTCACTGTCAGGAAGCCTTTCAGATTTCAGTGCGCATGTCCAGGCACCTGGCGATGTGCCTTTCTTTTCCCTTCCAATTTAGTGAATTTTCCAAAGAAGGAAACTACTTTTACATCATACCCCCCCCCAAGACACTAACCCAGCTATCAAATAAACCCTTAGTTTTCTTCCAAAGATCTTTCCCTTTCATATTCTAATAATACAAACACTGAGGATTGAAGAGGGAGAACTCACTGAATCTGCATATTGATTGAAATAGGCTAATCCACCAATAAAGAATCTGTGAGAATTTTGATTTTCACACAAAGCCGTGGATTTTGGTAGGTGCACCTCTGTTTATTTCTAGGTATTTTCATATCTTTGGAGGCAGAAAGAATAATAGGATAAGTCCACTTTTATTCTTATATTTGATGATTTTGTACTGGATATATAATACTTTTATACTAACAAAAAACGTAATCAAAAGTGTTGCATCAAGTGTTTTTCCAAGGTTAGGAAATATGATATTTTTACCATTTTTCGCATCCTTTTTTTTCCTTACACTTTACTAAGTCTTAGATCAAGCTATTAGGACTCAAGAATGGTGTGCTGCTGCTAAAACATTGTCTTGTACACATAGCAAACTTCAAGTGCCACATTGTTTTTCAAGAATATTTCTTTCTGACTGAAAGAAATATTATAAAGGGAATCCTTCCTTTGAATTTCTAGAAAAGGATAAAAGGACAAATACAAGTCATAAGCAAATATGGGGTTGAAGAGAAATGAATAAAAACAAAACCTTAAGGCCTCAGAAGACAAATATCCTGCTTTGAACATTTTTAAGAAAAAGGAAAGAAAGAAACTGATCAGAATACCATGAGGATTAAGTTTATTTTTAGTTTGAACATTCTAATCACATAAAGGCTTCTGAGATTAATCCATTCCAGCTTTGTATTGGCAGAAATGTTCAACTCCTCAGACTATTTCTTTTTCACGTCAATTAAATTAAATCAATTATAAAGTCATCCTTACCTAACCTAATTAATGTGAAAGCATCAGCAGAAAGTAAACCCTTGCTCTTGCTCTTGAGTTTGGTATTTAAAATGTCCTTTCCTAATAAATCACTTTCTTAATGCAAAAGGAAGAGCATTTTAAAAATAACAAAACAAAATAAAAATCTGCTTTAACAGGTTGAAAATGGAAAGACTTTTCCTAGTTATTAGAAATCAGGTGGAATAAACATTTTCTCTTTTCCACTTACATCATCCCTCCATTCTTAGGATCAGTAAAACTTGTGAGATGTGCAGAGTGAATGTTTTCTCGAAAAGAAAATAATCCATTCTGAAAGATTGGTGTCCACTCCCCGAGTGTATAGACATAGGAGTACCCAGATAGACACCTCTCTGTGAGTCAGTAATTGCCTTCCCATGTTGGCATTGAGAATCTCATTACTTGGTCCTTGTACAAGGCCATGTTCATTGGTAGGCCTAAAACATGTTAATTTTTTCCCAAAATGTATTGGGTGTTACAATTTTGAAATATACATTCATTCATTAGTCCTTTGTACAAAGATATTATTCAGCCCTAGAAGTGGGGAAGTCAAAATAACTCAAATATGCACATATTTTTCTGCCTCCAAAGGTATGAAAACACATAGGAATAAACGCAGGTGCACCCACCAAAATCCATGATGGCTTTGTGTGAAAATCAAAATCCTCACAGATTCTTTTTTGGTAGGTTGGCCTATTTCACTCAGGGTGCAGATTCAGTGTTAGTATAAAAGTCTTGTATATCCAGTACCAAATCATCAAATATAAAAATAAAAGTATACTTTTATACTAACAAAAAATGTATTAAAAGTATTGCATCAAGTGTTTTCCCAAATTAGGGAACATGATAGTTTTACGTTTTTTCCTCATTCTTTTTTCCCTTACACTTAAGTCTTACGTCAAGCTATACATGTTATACTTATCTAGTACAAAATCATCCAGTTGTTTACTGAGTAGACAATGTCTCACAGAATTAATCCTTATGATTAATCTTTATCATTGATGTTTATTATTTTTGAAAACTATCCTACTTTGTTTTTATTTATTTTCTAATCGTGGAAAGTCTTCAAAGATGAATTCATTACAATTTATCATTCTTAAACTTGGTAGTGATATTTCACTTCTGATAGTCTTTAATTCTAGTATCAATACATATTTTCTTCATAAAGACATGTACTCTTCTATTATTAGTGAGTGTGTATATGTATATTTCTGTGTATTTAATCAGTTCTTTAAATATGGTGAACTCTCACTAAATATTGAAAATGCAGTGTTTTAGCTTGATAACTTCCATTCTGTTCATGGAAGCTAAGCTAACCAAGAATTGTATTTTTAAATACTAAAATAAACATAAACCTTACTTCGCAATAAGGAAATAGACCAGATTTAACTTAGCCTATTTTTGAAATCATACACACGTGTACCTGTGTTGCATATATATGGTTATGTAATGACATAAATAGAACCATTATCATAACTTGTTTTCCTTAGTAATCAACTTGGTTATTTAACTCTTCAACTACTTTTTATTTTTTCTTCTCTTTGTTTCTCTCTATTTCTCCTTTGGTCAATGTTTTCATATTAGACAGTTTATTGCTTTACATTTTTAAAAAAATATTTTATGCACTCTGTTTTGAATTGCACACAAATATAATTAATAACTTTCCTAATTTATCTTTTCTAGTACTTCTGTGTCATCCAACACCATAGTCATTTTTAAAATTAATTTATATTTCCGCTTTTCTTGAATTCTGTAACCATACTCAATTTATTCCCAATGTACTTAATGGATTTGTCTTCTAGGTTGAAAGGTTGATATCTTTATGCTGCCTCATTCTGCTTTTGTAATTTTTCCTAATTTATTTATACTGGTCCAAAAGTTTTTTGTCACATACAGGCATGAGAGGAATGGACCTCTAGTTACCTAGTGAAAGGAGGGAGAGTTGACCTGAGTGGAAAGGTGTGAAATGAATAACGGACGCACACGAGAACAAAATACACACAAGACATGACATAGGATGGCGTCTGGATACTGACCCAGCTGATGGCTGCAGCCAGCACCTGAACCATGGAAACAGCTTTATTTATACAGTGTCTTACCAAGGTTGCATAAATCTTAACACATGGATAGAGATAATTTCTAAAGAGGAAAAACTGTGTGCTTGCCAATAACAAGGAAAGTATGCATGGGCGATGTGACTTCTGGCAGGTGGAAAGAATGTTAAAGGAGAAGCACCTGGTGGTCCTTCCCTGACCGCCACTCCAGGCTGTGGGGCCCTGCCACACAGATTTTATCCCAGTTCAAGATTTCCACCACAGACTGATGAGTCATGGATATAAACAAATTCACCAAGGTATGTCTCCCAAATTCCAAATCTATGTTTTTGAGAACTACTGTGCACAATCAATTAGAATGATCAATACACCTGTAAATCATTATTTTCAAAATAAAATGACTGTTCACCTAATGTTTCGGTCCTGGGTTTTATCCTCCCTGTATCTTGAGTAAAGGCAACCTAACCACCTGGGCTCCAGAGTCAGAAATGCATAATAATCATGATTTTTTATCATCTCCCACAACAAAATGAACTCAAACTCATTACTCTTCTTCAACTTGCTCTTTGCCATTGCGCACTCAGCTTTTATTATTAACCTACATTGTTGTTATTGTTCAGAACTCTTCTCTCTGTTTCCAGGTTTGAAAACCTCCAATCCAGGCAGGGAGTGCTGGCTCATGCCTGTAATCCCAGCACTCTGGGAAACCAAGGTGAGCTCATGGGTTTGAGACCAGCCTCAGCAAGAGCAAGACCCTGTCTCTAAAAATAGCTGGGCATTGTGGTGGGCACCTGTAGTCCCAGGTACTTGGGAGCTGAGGTGAAAGAATCTCTTGAGCCCAGGAGTTTGAGGTTGCTGTGAAGGTATGATGCCACAGCACTCTACCAAAGGTGACCAAAATGAGACTGTCTCAAAAAAAAAAAAAAAAAAAAGAAAGAAAGAAATAAAACTTCCAATCAACTTTCTCATTATTGTCAAAGTGATCGTTCTAATTTTAAAATGTAATCATGTTACTTTAACAATTAAAACTACTTCACTGACTCTTCTCAGCTTTCAGAAAAAAAGAAAAAAATCCTAACCAGACTCATGATTAATAAAGCCTATTGTGACCTTGCCTCTGTGTTTAACACAGTCTCAATCACATTTGTGTTCTTGAACCACAACATAAAACCTGAATGCCATTCCCTATATACACCAAATTTTCCCTTTTTAAGCCTTTTTACATCAACATCTTTTTCACTTGATGGTAACTTCCTGAACTCACTCCCATCCCATTGCCTCTCTTCTTCTAGGGCAAATTCCTCACATTTTTTTTCCAGTCTAACTCCTCTATTTAGTAATTGTCCATGTATTTATTCCTTCACTGTGTTAATTCTGATCCCTGACTAGATGCCTAGAAACTGCATGTGGGGATCCTGCATTTGAGCAGTGAATTGCGGAGATAGCCCCCACTCTGGTTTTAGCCTTTCTCCAAATCTGTTGATGAAAGCATCTCTGTGGCAATGCTGTCTAATCCATAGTCTCCATTACATTGTGAGCCTCTCATTAGGAGGGATTTTTCTATGCATTTTCTAACCAATTTAGATCTTATCATAATGGCTAATATAGAATAGACATTTGAGTAGCAATTAGCAATTTCCAATCAACTTAATGTGCAAACTGGCCTTTATTTGATATGGTTTTAGATTTCTAAACAGATAACGGAAATCTATCTGTAGAGTAACTTGAAGTAGAGGCAGTAAAATCCTGTAAATTCTGCTCTCTCTAGCTGGGATAGACTTCCAGACTGCTCTTTATGAGTAAAGGCTGCTTTTGAATGCCTGCTTCAAAACCATCATATTTCAGAGAGTCCATGCATGATACAGTTGTCATCACTCGTTTCACTCTCTTCTGAACTCAGAGGAAGGTTTTCACATACCACTCATCTAGCCATTAATCCATGCTGCTTTGTGATACTTAAAAGTCTTAATTAATCAATTAATAATGCTAACTATTTCTTCCTCAGCCAGGC
This sequence comes from Otolemur garnettii, assembly GCF_000181295.1. Taxonomy (NCBI): domain Eukaryota; kingdom Metazoa; phylum Chordata; class Mammalia; order Primates; family Galagidae; genus Otolemur; species Otolemur garnettii. Next base: position 5,459,752 of record NW_003852431.1, read on the forward strand.
AGAATCAGACACTGCCAATGCTTAATTTCTGCTCATTTCATTCTGTAACATGAAAAACGGCTCATTAACCATTTTTTCTTTCATGTTAAAGGTAATATTTAATCCTTTTTTTTTCCTTTTGTGTGAACTATTTACTCATGGAAGAATTGATTCGTAGCCCTTTTCTCCAATTGCTAGGTAGTGCTATTTCTTAGCACTAGGGCCAAAGGTCTGGGGCTCGTAACACATAACACAGACTTCAGCATCCCAGTAAATTGTTAGTGGTATGTAACACATACAGCAAGTAACTATGTAATTATGCTTTTAGTTTTAGTAGAATACTGTCACTCTGAGGAGCCATTGGAACAGTAAAGATGACTGCAGAATAATCCTGCTATGTTGTCAACAAACCATATGGAGAAAAAAGATAAATATCTAAACATCAGCATATACAATTTTTTTTCTTGCAGTGCACATTTTGCTCCCTGTGTCTTTTCTGTTTTTCTACCTCTGCCTCTGTGGATCGCCCTATTTATACAACATTCAAACATGTAACAGGATGCAAAGAGAGACACATGCATGTCTTTACACAAGTCTTCTTCACATCCGAGTTATTATCATGATTCCTTTCTTTAAGATTTATTTTCTCTCTCACTGGCAGACACTTTTCACCTGTGTTCTTGTTTCTTTGTATTTTTTTATTAGTGTTTTACTTTTAGTATTGATCGAGATATAGAAATGGAAAAAGTAATAAAAATCTAGATTCTAATTTATTTTCTTTTATACATACAGTTCAGGGTGATCTGGTTTTCATCAAAATTACTGAGAACCTCAAGGAAAAAAAAAAAACTAATAACATTGTGATGTACTTAAAACCATACACTACCCAAATGCACAAACCCTTGATTTGGTGAGGTCTTTCTCCTTTAAATAAAACCGTATATAGGAAAGACGAAGAAAATAACTCAGCATGTGATGTGAGCTATTATGCTTGTTGCAAAGGGAAACTGAATAAAAGTTTACTGATTCTTCTTTCTTGAGTGGTAGAGTCTATTTTCTTTCCCCCAGGATTAGGTTGGCCATCACCAAGAGAATACAATGAAAAGGATGCCATAGCAATTACTGACCCAGCTTTGAAGAGAACTGGTATTTTATGCTTCCTTTCTTTTGGAGTCCTAGTCCTTTATGTGAGTCTCACTACCTTGTCGTAGACAGTATTTACAGATGCAGATGTAGACAGTATTTATAGATGCTGTTCACTTGAAATGAACAAAAGACCCAGCTGAGCCCAGCCTTGCAGTTACTCCTTACAGCAAAGTAGGTAGCCAAGGCCTCTTGGTCACCCCACAGCTTAGCTAGCTCCAAATACCTTGAAATGCCTGTCTTGTCAATGCAGTATGGTATAGAAATGCTCAAATTCTGCCCAAATTCCTTACCCATGTAAATAAACTAGGACAGCCATTATAGAGAAGAGGAGAATAGTATGGAGGCTCTCCCCCAAATCTACAAATAGAACTGCCATATGATCCAGTAATCCCACTACTAGGCATTTATCCAAAAGAAAAGAAAATAAGCATATCAAAGAGACATAGGCACTCCCATGTTTACTGCACCACTATTCACAACAGCCAAGATAAGAAATCAACCTCAGTGTTCAACCAAGTGGATAGAATGCAATAAACAGATACAATAGAATATATTTATTTGTTATGGAGTACCAAATTACCACTAGATAGGAGAAATAGTTCCAGTGTTCTACAGCACTGTACAATCCATATAGTTAATAATAATATATTACATAGTTTCACATAGGTAGAAAAAGAATGTTGAATGCTCCCAACACAAAGAAATGATAAACATTTGCAATGATTGATATGCCAATTACCCTGATCTGTAAACTTACCTTATATGTATCACATCTCTAGGTATACTGTAAATATGTACGATTATTATGTATGCATTATAAAAACTAACAAAATGTTTTTAACAAAAATATTGTTTTAAAGCTCTATGTTTTGGAATAATCTGTTATGGAGCAATAGTTAAAGAAATGATCATTGCATTCTGGAGAGTAACGTATCAATGAACATATAGTCTAGTGTTTGCATATTTTTACTTTAATTTTGCCTTAGAATTGAATTATTTCTTTTAATGCGATTCTATAATATTATGAGAGGTTTATTTCTCAAAAATTTTTGGGCATTAACTTTGGGACTCTTGCTTAGTATGTGACTAATCTTTATATAGTAAGAGCAACGCTGAACTTTACCGAGGTAGTCAACAGTCAAATATATAGATGCATTTAAAATTTTACCTTGATAGTCCATTAATCAGCCATATTACAAATAGTTTCAATATATGACCCATTCTTCCTTTTTATATTTTCTATTCAAACTCAGTTTAGATATTTTCTTGAATCGGTGTTGTTAGGACATTCCAAACAAACAGGATAATAGAAATGGTAGTATGAGGCCTCTGTTGAATTCTTTACATGAGAAACGTTATCAGACATTGGGAAAATAATGCTTCTAGTAGCCTGTGATTTGAAAAGGAAACAGTTACAAGTTTGTGAAAAGAGAAAAATAGAGTAACAATGGAAAATATGCCAAGGCAAAAAAGTACATTAATCAACATATAAAATACATAATTTTATGAAGCAGTTATATAAAATTACATATCTTAGCCCTTAAATTTTAGTAAAATATATCAGTGCTTCAAGTTTAGCAGAACAAAGCCAGCCTAATATCTCTGGTCTGCCACTTCGTTTAGTTACCATAGCAGAGAACACATATGTTTACAGATTAGCATTAAGGCCTGCTTATTTCACTAGATTTCCACTTTATCTGAGCTCCTTTCTGTGTGTTACAGTGAAATGGTAAAATGTTTCTTCCTTAAGATAACAGGCACATTTTCTCCTGTAGAAAAACATTTTTAAAAAGATAAAGTCATTTGGGAAGTTAAGAAATATTTTTTTAAAAAGGGAAAAAGGAAAAGAAATGACATGTTCAAAGAACACACACGTTTTAAATGCTGCATATGCTGCATATTAAAGGCTCAGACACAGACTACACATTGTGCTGTGTACCAGCAATAGTGCTGGGTATTTGTTTTCTCCAAGGGAGGGAAGTTTTGAAATTTTTATATATGATATTGATGATTAGTGTTTAGATATTTATCACTGCTATTATAATCATTATTACTTACTGGATTATATGCATGACAAAGCATTTATCTCAATGCTGATGATGAATTTGTTTAGATTCATCGGGGCACAGAATCGAACTCAGGATACATTACTAAAAGATCTACGTGTGTGCTTTTTAAGTGGACTATTTTTCTGGCAGAAATATTTATATTTTGCTGGAATTCCTTTGGATTTAACCCTATTTCTTCCTTTATTAACCAAAATATTCAGATACAACCTTTGAATGTTTTGATATAACATTTGCTTGACAAGTGTTGATTATTTATTAAAATTATGTGAACACTGGATTTTGCTGAGTCTTCAAATAGTCTCAAAAATACTGGATTGTCAGAGTTGATGAACCATCCTATATATATATATCTTCACTCAACTTTTTTTTTTTTTTTTTTTTGCCTCTCTTCACATTTTAATAAAAGCCTCCTCTTTTCTCCGTGTTTGTTAACACCAGTTATCATTTTGGAATATGAAAATCAAGAATGTTTATAATGTTTTACATTTTATGAAGCATTTTGCAGAACATTAAACTGTTTCTAAAGAGAAGTAGAAATTCTAATAAGGATCATTAGCCTTTGAAGATAAGTAAACCAAGTTACATTTAAGAGCACAAAGAGCAAATATTTGGAAGAGAAACTTAAAAATTCACAAGGACTCCCCCTGAATTTAGTAATATCCAGGGACACATCAGATCTCACTAGAGGAAAGTACAAGACTTGTCAAGTACAAGGTATCACCTAACAAGCCATTGAACAAATCAGCAGGAAAGAACAAATGAATATTTCACTCTTCAACAATTATTTATTTACTTCCAATCGTGCATGTAACACAAAGTGATACTCCCTGCCTGGTAGTCCTGGGAGTATTAAATTTGAATAAGACATTTTCCCTTCTCTCAAGGAATTCATTGTTATTTACAAAATATAAGATTAAATGTGTTAACAGTTACATTGTGGCTGTGTAATGCATATAACATGGGTGATGGAGGGCGTCTCTAGACCTGACTGAGCAGTTAAAAAAAAAAAAAGCGACTTCAGAAAGCAAGTAGTATTCTAATCTCTTATGAGATCAGTAAAAGTTAAGCTTACTAATAACCAAAGAACGAGCAACAGAAACAGGAAAATGCACGTGTGTAACTTTGAGAACCTGACAAATAAGAAGCAAACTGAAGTTCAAGATTTTGAAGATGCAAAATGATGTATAACACTGATTTGAAAAAGAAGACTTAGGATAGAAATACCATTTCAACAAGCCTCCAAAATTTTGGCAGTGAGTTCCACTTCCTTCCAGCAAGGAGGTTGCTCTGACCCTTAAATTCAACTCTACCAGGCAGCTAAATCCCAGCAACAAAGAACAAAGTATCTGCTTATAATTAGCTAATGATCCTGGCTACCAAAATTATTATAGTAGCTTCCCATGTCTAGATTACGTGCTAACTAGCAACCATCTTATTAAAATTCCCTTTACTTGAAAAGAAGGGGAATGTACTTATTCATTAACAAGCATTCCCAGTCCTCTTCACATTCTGAATGATGTTTTAAAAATGAAGCCCGGTCAGGCGACTCCTCTGCTATACACTGCCGTCACTCCCCAAAATATTCAGAGCAAGAACTAATGCTGTTGCAATGGTCCCGGAGGTCCTACACTATCTTTTCTCCATTACACACTTTTCCTCCATTTCTCCATTTCTCACCACTCTTATCTCCTCTGCTCTGTTCCAGCCTCTGACGTATTCTTGCCTTAGAACATTTGTCTCTGCTGTTCGTTCTGCCTGAGAAAATCCTATACCAGCATTTAAATCTTGACCTGTCTTGAGATTCTGTCATAATATGTCACTCCTTGGAGCTACTTTAATTATCTGGCACTAACATGGTTCTAATTAAATAAATCACTGTGAATGTGTATGAGACAAGGGTGCCTCCCACCACTCCCCCAGCACCCAGGATTCCTTGCCACTTAGACAGCTAGTAACTATGCATGGGCCTTAGCAAATTCAGTGACAGACTGGGTATTTGGTTGGGGCCAGGTAAGGGAACTTGAAAGAGTGTTTTAGATTCCCTGGACAATAATGAGCAAGATTTAATCTAGGCATTTATGTTAATACGACAATTAGGCAGTTCTGCAAGAAAATAAACCATGAAGATATTGATGTGTTTATTGAGCTTGTGATCTAAAATTTACATCAGCACTCTAGTGACAAAAGTTTTGATAAAATGCACTGAACTCAGGGAAATTTGAAAAAGGGATTAAGGTAACCCTTCATGAAAAACACAGACCTGGACCTCAGGAATTCTAGAAGTAACTCAGAAGCTTTCATAGGAACTAGCTTTAGCCATCCTTCTACCCTATACCTGGAAAATATTTCCTTAAACACCAATTAGCATTCTGCTAGCCCTTTTTTCTCTTTATCTCTCTTACTGCTCCTACTGCCAACTGTTCACATTTTCCATCCCCTTGTATCCCTGGGCATGTGAGTTTTCAGAGATGTTTCTATCCATAATGACCGAGGCCTCCTGGGTTCCTTACTCTGCTGAATCTCTGTCTGCCATCTTGTGCTCTCATCACCAACTGGAGATTTCTCTTTAACACTAACATTTAAATTCTCAGAGATTCTCATTGGTTCTCTTGATATTTCTATCTTGCTGTGAAAACACTCTGCATCTGACAATTGAGAATTCATAAATTAACTTCATTTTAATGAGGATTTCTCTGTCAGTGGCACAACTTAATTCAGAGAATTCTCTTGGAGCGAGGCAATTCAGTGCTGGCTTCAGGACCTGCATCACCAGAACCTCTTGAGGACCTGGAGAAATGGAAATCTTTAGACTCCTCTGTGGAACTACTGGATCAGTATCCGTCAGGGTGAGTCCTGGAAATCTCTGTCTTAACAAACACTCACTTGTTAATATTTGACAATTTAATTAGAAAGAGGTGAAGGATATACCCTCACAGTGGTCTGCTGAATGAAGAATAACTCTGTTTCCTGGTGGTTAGTAGCAACATTTACCAAAATAGAAAATATCAAATAGGGATATGGTTTCAGAGCAAGATGCAATATCAATCAGTTCATACTGATTTCAAGGTTACTATGGGAATCCCGGTTGGAGGTATACAAATGCCACTTTGGTTGATTTCTTCCCCACCTACCACCTTTCAAATGTAATATAGTATCATGTGCATATATGCTGGCCAAACACAATCACATCAATAAATACAGTTAACATTTAAAAAATGGAGGCATAATTTGAGCTTTGAGGCAGCAGGCAGCTTTATATACAGGGTCTGGCTGAAGTAACACCTTTTTTAAGTAGTGGTATTATATAAATAAATATAAAACATAGGAATTGGTGGAGACACATAATAAGACAAAAACTCTACCATGTTGAGCTAAATAAATTTATGATCCTTTGGCCTTGTCAGTACATTCTGTAGAATTTTCTATCTGCAGGTTGTTAGAGAAAAAGGGTGTTATTTGGGCCAGACCCTATATTTGGAGCTTGACATGTGAGGAATGAAAGAAAGGTGAAGGGCTATTTCAAATGTAATTAACATCCCAAGTCAGAAGTTTGAGTTAATCAAAAATAGAGATGATTGTGTCTGGGATTGACTTAATCAAGTAAGTGAAATCCCTTGGAGAAGAGCCTCAGGCCCCAGCAGAGCTCAAGAACATCTCCTTGATGATTTGATGACTGTAAGTGGCCAAAGTGGAAAGCTCATGTGACCGAGGACTGTGGGCAGCCTCCAAAAGCTGGAGGAGTGCCTCTCACCAACATCTAGCAAAATGCCATAGTTTTTGTCATACATCTACAAGAAATGAAGTCTGCCAATCACTTACGAAAATGAGCTTGAGATATAATTTTTCTCTTCTCCAGTAGAGAAATGTACTCCAGCTGACACCTTGATTATAGACTTCTGAGATCTGTGGTAGATTGAGAATGAGGGCAGTCCATACCCAAATCTCACCCACAGACAGTCTGTAATAATAAATGTGTGTGATTTTAATATGAACTGGGGATGCCAAAGATGTATACATGATTTAAGAGATCTTATTGGAAACAAAATCAATCGTTCCTCCATTTACAGGGAATTACAGGGAAAATGAATTGGCATAACATGGTTAGGTACACTTGACCAGTAACGGTACCTTCAATTCAATTCAAAAAGTAATGCATAGGGAACATCTCTGAAAGTATGTGTTCCTTTTTTGGCACACTCTGTAGTTTTTATAATTTATTATTCAACAATAAAAAATTAATGTACCATCTCCTCACTGCATATAAACATGTAAATCCATTTTTAATGTAATCTGTGCATACATTTTTAGAAATAGAGGACAAACGTTTATATTGGTTATGGTTTTCTTTCTTCGCCTTCCATTTTTCTTCTTGTCCTTCTATCTTTTTTCTTCCTTCCATGGAGACAAGGAAACCTTATACAATAACTCTGGGGGTATTTTAAAATTCTATTAGGATACCAATTGAATGAGGAAACCAATAATTATTTACTTATTTATTTATTTTATTTTTATTTTAGAGACAGAGTCTCACTTCATCACCCTCGGTAGAGTGCTATGGCGTCACAACTCACAGCAACCTGGAGCTCTTGGGCTTAGGTGATTCTCTTGCCTCAGCCTCCTGATCAATAATAATTTTTTAAAAAAAATCTTAGACTTGAAGAAAACACGTTTCCTTAAACCTTCACAACATTTAGAAAACCATTAGACCAAAATAAATACTTTCTATTGCCACTTACAGACCTTTATGAAAGGTGAATACGTAGCTATCAGCTTGGAATTCACACCTAAGCAATTCTATATTAGAGGAATAAAAATAATCTCACAGCAATGAAAACCGAGTATGAGAACAGACAGTGGAAAGATCAGCATGTATGTTCATTTCATACATTCCAATCCTTATTTCATCCTAAGGTCTAAAGGACCAGAAACAGAGACTACCTTCTAAAATATCAAGTTTTTACATTTGTTTTATCCCTTAAATTCCTCTTAAATCAAAATTATTTCTGAAGAAAAACTCCTTAAAGATACTTTCCTTGCTATTCTAACAAGGCAGTACGTTTCCCTAAAATCATTTTTAAAAGTTTTATTGCTAATTACAAAAGGCAATTGACAGCTAATTTTTTAAAAAGTGCTTGTACAAAAGTGATAAAATTTCCAGAATCTTAAAAATGCCTCATAAGTCTCTTCCTCTGATCTATAATTTACTCCATGTGCTCTTTTAAAGATTGATATCTTGTGCTGACCTCCTGATAATCATCTCCATCTGCGCCATTCATCATTCTCTCTCACTCATGCTGATTTGTTTATTTGTTTCTCTTTTCAGTGTTAATTCTTTCACCCTGACAGAATGGCACTGTGGAGATGTATGTCAGGACTCCAGATCTGCATAAGTTTAAAATTATAGTTCAGCCCTTCTCCAGGTCCTGAGCACATAAATCAGGATCGTCCTTTGCCCTTACATATTATACGATAGTCTTTGTCTGGCTTGGTCCAATTAAAATGTCCTGTAACTTATACGTTGGTTATCCTTTAAAATTACATTTTTCTTTCAGATATTCTAAATGTCCAGAGTTATAGCTTCCAAATTATTTCCATTTGTATATGCAGGAGGAACAACATATTCCACATGTCTACAGCATAACTCCTCACTCTCAGGTATTTGTAGCAATAACCCAGTTGCCGCAGGCAGAAACCGGATGTTCATCCTGAAGGTCCTGCACCCCCCAAACCTCTCAGATTTCATTATTTTCATAGTCAATCTGTCACTGGCTGAATTCGTTTACTCTCGATCCCCATTCCCTTCACTTTCTGAGCTCAACTTTGGCAAAAACTATTTGACATCTCCCTCTAAGAAAATCTGCAGTGATATACAGGCGGAGGGAGCAGTATTGAGGCCTAATGATATGAATAATGTTGTCAAATAGCTTTCATAATGTTAATGTCAAGTATCTTACAGATATTATATGAGTCTGAAGCCATAACATTCCAATGTGTATATCATCAGGACAAAAATGATATGGCTTTATCAACAATAATTCAGGATACTAATGGCTAAGGACATTAAGAATTTGGAAACTAACACTTATTAAGGAATTAGTGTACACAATTTAAATGTCATTACCTCTTTTAATTCTCCCAGTAACTATGCAACACCTGATTAAAGGCAGCACAGTTGCCTTCAGAGCACAGACTTGGGAACTGAATTGAAGTTGAGTCTCAGCTTTGCTACTTAAAATGTACATGATCTTAGGCAATTTTTTTTGTGTGTGTGTGTCTCAACTTCCTTATGTGCAAAATGAGAATGATGACAGTCATTGTACCTACTTGAGATGGCCATTCCTAAGATGTAGTATATGATACTCAATGAATATGAGATATTTTTAGTATCTTTATTATGGGATCCCTTAACATCAGGTTTTACGTAACATGCCTCAAATTATATGCTTAGTAAATGTGTTTTAAACTGGATTAAAATATACCTTCCTTCAGACTACACCATGGTAATTCATCTGGTTTACTACCTCCACATACATATAAAGGTTTAGAAGTACAATTATCAAATTATTTTTCTTTTTTTCTGTATACATATTTTTTCCTACTCAACGTTTTTGTTATAAAATTCATAACATATTTGAGAGTTTTAAGCATTGCATTAACATTTTAGAAAACCAAAATAAAATTTTGACTGACATTTCCCTTTACTGTTGCCACCTGGGGAGAAAAAAACAGTGAAACAAGTAATTATTTAGCACCTATTCTATCTATTAATCAAGTCCAAAAATTAGTCATTTACTAGAACCTTATTTTACATTGGCATACTTCAGACATTCCTATTTTGCTGATAAAAATGGTCATCTCAAGATATTTGCAATATTAAAAAATACTGAGAATAAAATGTATAGTCTTCTTTTGATCAAGTATTGTGCACTTATGACTATAGCATAACATTTAAAGTCTTTAATAAGACTATAGTATTTTAAATTTCAAATACACAAATATCACCCTGAATTTCTCTTCCATTTACTTATCATTCATTTTCTTTTATATGCCTTTATTAATTCCTGTCTGTAGCTGTATTGAAAGATAATTAAGTTCCTGTTTATGAAATACTATCATCATGCTGGTATGAAATATTATAAGAGAGGCTAAGTGTGTTGAGCCATGTTAAAAAGCATGGATGAAACTTCTGATGCCACATGGTATCACAGAAGGCAGAATTACCGGGGAACGCCAAAGGCAAAGAATCCCAGCAGCACATGCAATTACTTAGACATCCACTCATCATCTCACAGTGTTGTTCACTGGAGTTGGACACAGAATCGGACACATGGGTAGTGCTCCAGGGAAGAGATTTTTATATATTTACAGAAAAGTTAACAGATGATAAGTGGGTACTCAAAATGTCCTGTGACAGGAGAAGCTTTCATTACTAAGGAGTGATTCTTTATTTTCCCATGTTCTTTGTTTATAGTGGTATTTTCAGAAAGTAACATCAACATGCATTTTCTTTTTTATGTCTAGCAAAATAATGTATGTATATCATTTAATGAAAATTGAATAAAAATCTATTTAATAGATCAGTTTTATTAATTGAAACATCACAATCCACTACAGCTCGTTTAAGCAGACTTGTAAAATTTATTAAGAGCCGGTCAAAGAATCTGAGCAGGAATGAAAAGCAGGCTCCAGAAGCCAGGCAACCAGAAAAATTTTCCAATCACTGTGAAGGAATGATCTACCAAATCATCTTGGGAGAAAAAATACGCAATGATTTAAAATGCAGACAAAGAAGTGATATATTTTATATCTACCCACATCGTACTGACAGGAACTAAGATAGCTGGGAAGTTGATTCCAACAGGGAAGTGATGTGTTGTTACTGTGGGAAAAAAGTGGACAGTAGATTTGGTGACTAAATAGTATCCTCCACCTCTATAAACATTATAGAAAATACCTAACAAGGTTGAAAGCCCTGTGGAAACCTAGAAACATTTTTGGTTATTACTCTTTATATGTGTTTTAGTCAGTTTTGTACTACTATAAAAGAATACCTGAGAGTGGGTAATTCATAAACAACAGAGATTTATCTCTTTCAGTTCTGGAGTCTGGGAAGTCCAAGGTGAAGGAGGCCACATCTGGTGAGGCCCTTGTTGCTAAGTCATCTCATAATAGAAGGCAGAAGGGGTGTGGGGTGAGAGGGGGAGAGGCTGGGGAAAAAGAGAGAAAGAGAGAGAAAAGAAAAGGGGGCTGAACTCATTATTTTATCAGAAACTCACTCCTGCAATAACTTATTCCTTCCCGTGATAACATCTTTGCCCTTATGACCTAACTTACTATTAAAATTTCCACCTCTCAACACTGCTGCATTTTAGATGAAATTTCCAGACATGAACTTTGGAAGAGATAGTCAATCCATAGATATGGGTTATATAATAAAAAAAAGTGGCAAATGCTCATTTTTAAATGTTTATTTATTATAATAATAAATGGCAAAATTAGACAAACTGAGCCTATCATGGGGATTTTTCAAAAGATACTTTGACTTATTTCCTTGCCCAATTATGGAAAGATTTGTATATAGTCAAGTATTTAAATTTGACTATATCATATATTATTTTAATATATAATTAATAACATATTATATTAATATATAATTAATATATATGTTATATATTATACTATTTTAATATATATTAAAATATTTTAATAGTATAAATATTTAAACTTATAATTTTTCCGAAAATATACAAAACACATATGTGAGATCTTACACACTGAGATAATATATTTATTGGTAGAACAAAGATCTCCAGTTTGAATGTATCCCATCAATATTTCAAGGCAAGGCATTTCCTCCCTGGAAATTTATTAGAATAACTGAAAGACTCGTAAGAATTCTCAAAGAAAATGGACAGGTGTTTTTAAGTGATGACTACAAAATTTAATTACGGTTTAATCAGCTATAATATTATCAAGAGAACAATTTGTATTCATTCCAGATGATTAAGTTTAAAGCTCAGTTGAGTTTCTTCTTGTTCTCCTTTTCTTTCCTATAAGCGTAAGACATGGAGATCCTGAATCAAGGCCACGTAAAAATACCTAACGTTCTCAGGCTGTGTAGTTTAGAGAGAAGTAAGAAAGTGGAATCAGAAGAGAGTAGGAAAAAGACAGTGAGATAATCTTAAAATAGTGAGAGGAAGAGCAGCCTAGAAATAGAGACACTTTACAAAAGGAAGTGGAGTCGATAAAGGTTTTACGGGAACAAGTGAAAACTTGATCTATGTTATTTCCTAGATCTTTTATGTATGATGATTATCTAAAAATAAGATGCTCTGTCTAGTACAGAGTAATCTTTTGCCAACATTACAAGGTAAAGTATCGCTAGAGTTAAGAACTCTAAGACACATCAATGTTCATTAAGTCCTTTCTTTAATTTGTACACTCCAATGACTTGTTTTGTAAGAGTTTTGTAATGGAATTTACAAGTCACTCAGAAAATCCCAAAACCTCAACAACCATGAAGGGCAGTATCTAAACTTTCCTTCAGGTTAAATGTATCACAAATTGTTCCAAAGTTTAAATGATTAAGCAGATGGCTGTAAGTCTATTGCCTTTTTCTCTGGGGGCTGTACGGGCCTGAGACGCTCCCTCTGCAGCGAGGTTGCGCTTCCAGGGGCTGGTGTCTGCAATCATTATCCTTGCTCTGATAGAGCAGGCATGTAAATCAAGTCTTTCTGTCTGTTTCTCTTTCACATTGTGCTTTTAATTCATTGTGATTGATTTCGTCTTTCAAGCCATGCCAGACCTACTGGGATTGATGTGCTTTTCATCTGTCACTCTCTTCACACTGTTTGATTAAATTGGTTCTCTTGCTTTCAGGGAGACAAGCTAAAAAGCTTAAGAGGCCATTTCCAACTCAAATGTGTAATTCAACTTTTTTACTATCTGAATTCTAGTCATTAGCCTGGGTTTGGATACAAAGGAATGGCTATAATCTGTAAATTTGTCCTCAACACCCTTTGAGGACAAGAGCTTTAAATAAAATATCCCAGTTTATATTTACAGTAGTTTTACATAGATTATGAAAAATGCATCTTGAGCAGAGATTTTTATATATCATTATGTTCCTTTTGAACAAGACCAGATACTGTATTAAAAATAAAATAAACACAAACATGCTTTAATAAGAGGAGTTATAAGGTTATATTACAATTGTCTTCCTTAATATGTAACTGAAAGTTGTATTGACTTGATATAAAATGTATGACATTAATGCCATAGTTTAAGTTAAGCTTGACAAAATAAATTAAGAGCCAATGTTTTGCTTCTGCCACTCAGAGGTAAAGCCAAATTCTAACTTTTGGGGCTTCACTTATTAATCTGTAAAAGGAGGGAGCATCATTTAATGAACTGCAAAGTTATTTTTAGTGCTTCAAAATCTATTTTTAGCTCTTCAGAATTTATATCCAGTTTATTATGTATCTCCCGGTGTATGTATTTGAGTACATGTGTGTCTGTGTGTATCTGCAAACCTTCCCTTCTGGAAAAGGAATTCAGTGAGAATAAAACCATGAGCTACTTTCATAAAAGCCTTTTTCTGATATTTATCTTACTGTTTCTAAATATTAACTTGCATTTTATTTTAAAATGTAAAGCTTTAATTCTTCCTCAGGCCATCTTGAAATTTAGACAAAACTTGGCTCAAATCCTGGTTCCCCAGCTTACTTTCTATATGGTCTTGAAACTAACTGTGTGCCTATATGTGTGTTTTATATATGTTTTTAAATATATTCCTGTAAGTATGAAAATGAATTTTTCTAGTAGATTTGATATGTTGCTTAGTGTAGTAGTTTTAGTGACATATGATCAGGATGATGATATGTTTATTAGTATAGCTTGGAGAAGGTGACAAATGCTTGGCAAATTTTATCAATTGTAGATTATAGTTACATAAAAAACCATGAAGTTTGATGATGTATCACCAACAAATGGCTTTTTAATATACCAGGTTCTTCAGGAATTTAATGTCATGCTATTTTCGCCTTTATCTAGAACACTTGGTTCATCTAGTTTACTTTTTCCTTAGTGATGAGACAATGTGTAACTAGTTATGGTCATTCTGCTGACAGAAAGTGCACTATCATTCACTTATGTTTGGGTTGAATTATTTGAAATATATGCAATATGATGTGTTATGGTGTTCTCAATATTGTTAAAGGGATTTTCTTGAGATTACTGGGATATTTAATATGTGATTCATTTTTCTACGGTTGACAGAAATGCTTGGTTTCTGACACCTGCATTATACAACCTAAAAGTTATGAGACATGCCGTTTAACCGCTTTAATTTTAACAGTGAAGGTGAAGATGCTGGAGGGTAAGTACCTGCACTCTCAAAATATTTTGGTAAAAGGATCCTTGCATATTTCCAGTGAACCAGATATTGATCACATTTACAAAGATCCAGCGTTTCATAACTGTACGTCTTAACCTTAGCACTTAGTAGTGAGAAATTGGATTCTAGGGACTTTGAGAAGAATATATCATCAGCTGACTATGTATAGAAATACACAGTGATATACTATGCTGATAATGTTGAAATACTGCTTTTTTGGAAAGAAACACATTACTTTCTACATGCAAATAAATTTATTATAAACTTAATTCCTATACAGTATATATAGCACCAATTTTAAAAATAATGAAGTAACATTCCTAATATAAATTCCGTATGGCTCAGCAGTTCTCATGTATTTTTCTAAACTCTTTTACCTGTAGTGAAAACATGATTGTAATAGATGAAATAGTATATTTTGAAAACAGAAGTTGGTTTCCATTTTTGTTTACACTAATACATAAGATGATAGTGAAACAATAAAATTGTGCATCAGAATTTCAGTTGTTCCACAATCACAAAAATGACATATTTGCTTCCTCTTATGATAATTTTTGAATACTTAAGAGCTATTTCCTCAATTTTTGAGCTTTCATAAAAAGGTAAATAGGCCCTATATATCTTTAGTTTAATCTGCATTTCATTATTAATACATTACTGTGTTAAAATCTTGAAAATGTACAAAACAACAAATAAGCCTTAATTGGTAGTGTTTCTTGATTTCTGCTGTTTAAATACTTTCACTTGTGTTTCATTTTAAGCGTGTCTGTCTTGTAATAACACCAGGCAAGTTAGAACTCCCCAACATTCCACCTGCTGAGCAACCCCAGCCCAAGAACAGCAGAAACGTACTGAGCACAGGAAGGAAAGAGCAGCCCATCACAGGACTTCCTGTGCTGTAACCTCCCTGCGACCACCTGCTATAGTTGCTGTAGCTGGGCTGGCAGAGGGTTAACTTTAAAGACAGTTAAGTGTTTTAATCATGAAATGGAACTGGGCATATAAGTTCTTAACATTAGAAAACCTTTGTCCATTTCAAGTTAACTTAGTAATATACATTTTCTAAGAGATAGTAAAAAAATAATGGTTTCCTTAAACTTCAATTTTTAAGATACAGACATAAAAAAATTGGTAAATACACTTCATGTTTAAATCCCATAAGACATGAATGAAAGTAAAATGTGCAGTTACATACTTTTCATTTCCCCAAATAATGTTTTACTTAACTGATAGAAAATATGTCTTCAAAGTTGTATATTAAGAATTAAAATTTATTGATCCATTCGTGGATTGATGGGCATTAAAGTATCTCAAGAATGGAAGAAAAAGTATCCAATGTACACAGCCCTATTATGAAACTAGTTTATAGCTTTCATATGAAAGGTGGGGAGGAGGGTGGCTGGGTGGAGGGAGGGTGATTAGAGGGATCACCTCTATGGTTTATCTTACAAGGGTACATGTGAATCTTTCTAAAAGTAGAATATAAATGTCTTAACACAATAACTAAGAAAATGACATGAAGGTTATGTTAACCAGTTTGATGAAAATATTTCAAATTGTATATGAAAACACCACACTGTACCCCATGATTGCATTAATGTACACAGCTATGATTTAAAAACAATTAAAATGTATTCTTGTGGTAATTTCATATAGAAAAAAATAAGGAAAATAATCTGATTTGTCAGTTTATTTCATGTGGAAATATGGAATATTAGAAATGGTTTGACAACTTTTCTAAATAGTTACAACAAAATGATTCAAAATAATATATTCAACCAGTTCTTCTTTATATTTATGCCATCAAATGAAATATAAAATAGAAAGGAATATCATATGAAATTCAAACATGATTCAAGAGGTATTTGGCATGAGGAGAATGAATGACTCTTGCAATGTGTAAAGTTGTTAGCTCTAACTGATCTGAGAACACTCTTTTTCTCTTCTTCATAGTTTGCCTCTGGACACTAATTGAGTTTAAAGCTGAACACTAACTATATCGTTAAAAATCTCTGTATGCTTTAGAAGATTTATTGAAAAAGAAATAAAACTAAGGGAATAAATGAATAAAAGAAGAAGAATCCACTTACAAGCCCAACCACTCAACTACCATGAGTGCACAACTTCCACATGTGGTTCAACAACTCTAGGGAAATAAAATACATCTCTCATAGCCAAGTATTTATCAAAAGCAGAAAATTAATAACCATAGTGAATACAAGTTGCATATCTTCTTAACAAAGTAATTTTGTGAAGAATTTTTCTGTCTAGGCAACTCTCAATAAAACAATATCCCATAAGTAGTTAATAATAACTGTAAGTATATACTTAATCATTATTATTTTATTACACAAGGATCAATTTGGTAAATATTGTCATTATTTTACTGAGATTTTTTTCTGGTTATATTTGAAACTGCCTCAGGCCATTTAGGCTGCTGTAACAAAATACCCCATGATGAGGAGTAGGTAAACAACACAAGGGCGTTTGTCCTGGTTTGGGAAGTGCAAGATGAAGGTGCTGGCAGAAATTTCTGGTTGCTATATAGTCTTCAGGCTGTGTCCTCACCTCATAGAACTTACTAACTTGTATTCTGGGGTTTTCTTTATAGGATCAGTTATCCCAATCATGGGGGCAGAGCTAACATTCTAATCACCTCCTCAAGGCCTTAACTTTAACACCAGTGTCTGGGGGGTTAGGAATTCAACACATGAATTTTGGAGAAAAATAAGCATTTGTTGCATTAAATCCATTGCAAAGACTTTCTTCCTCAAACTTAAAAGTGTATTCTTAATGCACTGGGTAAGATAATGGATGTTCTTTAAATGTAAGAATATTTTATGGATAAGTATCTCTGGATTTTTTGGGAGAAATGTGTTTGCTTAAAGTGACTAAGTCTGTGTATAGAGCTATATGAATTACAATGAGAAAGATTTAAAATGTATATGTATAAATGTCAGCTCTATATATTAATGGTATGTTTTATATATAATTTTATATCAGGTTAAACTATTTTAGATTACAAACACAAAGTTTCTTAATTATCATGATTTGTTAAAAAGTTTGTCAAATAAAATAATTCAATACAACATATGGGTATTATTATCTAACTCTGGGACATTTAACATTTGTAATCCAATTTATTTGTTATGGTGAGAATAATAGCAGGAAATATAAGTTATCAGTCATATAACCATTATTAAATTTGTTATGTGACCTTTTAAAACTTTAAAAATCATATGCAGACTAAAATCTATAAATTGAAATAAGAAATATGCAATTGAAATTTAAATTGATTGGAATTTTATGGCTTTACAAGCTGAGATAAAGGTGTTGCTGTAGTTGTCTGGTTCTCTATGCCAAGGCTTTTAAAATATTACTGTTACAAATTATTAGTGGAATTCCATAAAGAAAGAACAAATCATAGGCACCCATGTTATGATTTTGTACACTTTGTATACCTTTTTACCTTCTTTATTAATGAGTTGTTGTCAACTCTTATTGTTTAAAACTTGCACTTGTGAGCAGCCCAGGGGTATCTTGGTAGCCCATGTGGTCCTCACCTATCACCTTATTATTGTAGAAATTAATGTAGAGATTAAATACATTTTAGTATATCTAAAATTACCAGAGTGCTTGCCACAGTTACAGCCCCATAAATATAACAGATTATAATGTTGTGGTATTATAATTATTTTAGGGATTAAAATCAATAATTCAGATAAACAATTTTACTATTTTCCTCATGGAAGCCCTTTTTTTTAATCAAATGTTTTTACCTGCCTCTTAATTTTCAGTTATATTCACATATATAGAATTATAAAGTAAGAAATATTATGTACTATATTGGAACTTTGTCTGGTTCCAATTTTAAGTAGTAACTTTTTCCATTTTTCTCTGTTTAATATGATACTGGCTGTTGGTTTGTGATATATGGACTTGATAATTCTGCAGATCCATCTATACCAATTTTCTTAAGCATTCTTATGAAAGGGTGCTGAATTTTGTGAAATGCTTCTTCTGCATTTATGGAAAAGATTACATGGTGTTTATAATATGCCTCTACTGTTTTTGCATCTATTTGTGTGTAAATTACAATTGTAGATTTGTGTGTGTTGAACCATCCTTAAATCTCTGGAATGAAGCCCAATTGATCATGAAGATGTTTTTGATGGGCAGCTGAATTTGTTTTTCTAAGATTTTATTAAGATTTCTGTATGTATATTTACTAAGGGATATTGAGAGGTAATTTTCTTTTTTGAGTTGTATGTTTTCCTGGCTTTGGTATCAAGCTAGTATTAGCCTCATAGAATGAGTTGGGGAGGATTCCTTTCTTCTGAAAGTTTTGGGACAATTTCTGCAGCATAGGTGCAAGTTCTTTGTGGTTTGGAAAAATTTAAGTGCGAAACTGTCTGGTCTGGGACTTTTTTTCTTTTTGAAAGTTTTTTTATTGCTGCTATAATTTTGGTGCTTGATATTGATCTGTCCAGGAGTTTTATTTCTTCCTGATTAGCCTCGGGAAGTTGTGTGCTTTCAAGAATTTGTCCATTTTCTCCACATTTTCAAGAGGAAAAAGTGGAGCTATCTCATGACTACTGTGTTTTACAAAAGAGGAAATGACCAATTGTAAAGTATTGCATTTATCCACAGGTTATATAGAGGGATGAGAAAGAGAATTATGGATGATTTCAGTTTCAGGCCTAAGTGGGAGGAAAATTACCACAGTTGAAAGTATTATTTATACACAAAGTGCTGATTTGTTTGAAATGATAATGGAGTATGTTTTATATTCATTGTTGTTGTGCAAACATAAAGATTATGATACTAATGTGGTTCCAGAGAAAACAGGAGGTTAAGCATCTAAAATAAATGGGAAAAGAGCTTTAAAAGAAGATACGGGTTTGGCGCTACACAGCGGCTAGGGCACCAGCCACATAAACTGGAGCTGGTGGGTTCGAATCTAGCCTGGGTCTACCAAACAATGACAGCTACAACCAAAGGAAAAAAAAAAATAGTCGGGCATTGTGGCAGGTGCCTGTAGTCCCAGCTACTTGGGAAGCTGAGGCAAGAGAATAGCTTAAGCCCAAGAGTTTGAGGTTGCTGTGAGCTGTGACACCACAGAACTCTACCCAGGGTGACTGCTTGAGACTGTGTCTCCACAAAAAAAAGGAGATATGATAAAGTAAAATAACCTGAAAGAATAAGCGTTGATGACTTAGGAAGCAATACTATGTTTGGCATTAATGTAGCTTTGTTGATGTGCAATAACACAATTAATTGATAAGTATAACAATTAGATGACATGGGGTTGTGGATGATCAGAAAATGGGGTGTACATGTGTGTTATATGTAATATTTCTGAATAAGTTTCTGAACATGGCTTCAAGGTGTTGCAATTGTAATGTTTGAACAGTTGCCAGTAAGTTCAAATTGCATAACTCTCTTCCCTTTGGGTGTGGTTGAATCTAGTAACTTACTTCTAATGCATAGAAAACAATTCAAGTGATAGGGAGTCACTATGGGCAATTGTTTACAAAAAACAGGGACTCTGTTTTGGGCACACATCTCTTTCTTTCTCATTCAGTCTGAGGGAAGACAGACACGATATTTTCAGCAGAACCCTGAAGAGGTCTATATGACAAAAGATCAAGGGAGGTTTTCATCCAGCAGCACGTGAGGATATGAGGCTTCACTCCAAGAACCCAAGAGGCACTAACTTATACCAATAGTCCCTTCAGTGAACTTGAAAATAGATCCTATCACAGTTGAGTGTAATATGAGAATGTTGCCATGTTGATGCTTTGTAAGAGAACTTGAACCAGAAAACCTGGCAAAGCCATGTCTCAACACCAAACCCACAGAAATTGTAAGATCACAAATGTTTATCGTTTTAAGTTACTGAGTTTGTAAGTAATTTTTTCACAACAATAGATAACTGACACAAATGATAACACTCTTTTTGAAATGTGAGTTTTTATACTATATATCTGTTGTGAAATATCTGAACTTTTGACATTAAATAAATGCACTAACACATCTAAGAGATATTTAAAAAGTACCATACAATATGTTCTTGAAAGTGAATTTATTAATGCTTGAAATAAGCATAATTAGGGAAAGTGAAATGTTTATTTCTTTTAAATTTATCTGTGTGAGTAGCTGAATTCAATCTTTTATTGTATGTTTTCTGTTTGAGACTATGTGTTAACATCAGGTGAGATACTTGGTAATGACTTGTTTTTTTCTTTTTACAATTTGTTTTGCAATATTGAAATGAAAATAAGCATTATTTACTGAGTAATAAGCATAGTTAGGAGTAATGCTTATTTTCTATATAAGTTTCTCCCAAAGTTGTCACAAAATTCTCTGACAATCTTAACACTTAGAAAATCTGTGAAGTAAGAGGGTTTGCTTGGGGGCAGATAAAAACGAGCTAAAGAGTCTTGGTATGGTAGGGCCTCTGGTCGCACTGTCATGGTTTGACCCAGACAGTCCAAAGCTAAAATCTTTATAGCTCACAACACGACCAGTTTTGTCCACTCTCGCATAAAGTATTAATTGTATAAATGTTTTAAGGAAATTTTCCAAACTTGGTCAATACTACACATCATTATAGATCATACAGAGGAGGCCACTTCCGAATATTCTTTATCTTTAGTGATTTAGTGCCAACCACACTAGTGTCCTTCCCCTTTCTGGACCACACCAAGCACCTACCCACCTTTGGACGTTTACTCTGGGTCTTCCTTCTGCTGAGAATACTCTTTTCCTGGAGATTTACATAACTAATTCCCTCAAAATTGTCTTTGCTCAAATTTCACTCTCAATAATGCCCAGTTAACAATACTTTCTGGTGTAACAACCTTCCCTAGCACCCTTGGAGTCTGAACGCCCCTTCCTCTGATCTCTTGCCCTATCATTTATGAGTTTTAAAATATATAATGGTATCATTTATTGGCTACTTAAGCAAACAACAAAATAAAATTAATTTAAGTTTACTTTAAGATGGAATAATTAGTAAGATAGGTGTTTCTGTGATACCTGAAAAATGTAGCAATTTGGCTGGTTTTTGAATTGTGGGTAGTGTTTGTATAGCTCTGGAAAAGATTACTGTTTAAGCAGTCCACTTGGTAAGAACGGTATATTCAGAAAAGAAATAGTCATTCATTTTGTCAGAAAATAGGGCCATTTTGATATGTTGTGGCATAAAAGTCATGAATGTTGTATTATAGCAAAAAAGGGATAAGTAATATGGTCCATAACAGAAAAAAAATGCTATTATATAATATACTATAATGTAGTGGCATTAAAACAATAAATGTTAGGCAGTAAAAAAACACTTTCAAAGTCTTTTCCATGTCATTTTCTATATTCAACTATTTATATCATTACATAGTGACATAAATTAAGTGCCTATAAGGCAAAAATATGTCACCTCTTTTAATCTGTTTAAATTTCTTGACGTTTCATTGTATGGGTACATTCCATATCAAAGCACACAAACTTGGTTATGTAGAGAGCATTGCAAAATATAATGAATGCTTAAAACAGATTATGATAATGCCCTCATTTAGAAGAAGTTAGTTTCAAAGTAGGTCCAGTTAATCATTTACATGCACTTTTTGCCAGAACTTTTACTATCAGGAGGATACAGACATTGTACTATTTATATAACATTTTGATATTGTGTTTTGAAAACTAACTAATAGGTTTG
Source organism: Otolemur garnettii (assembly GCF_000181295.1). Taxonomy (NCBI): domain Eukaryota; kingdom Metazoa; phylum Chordata; class Mammalia; order Primates; family Galagidae; genus Otolemur; species Otolemur garnettii. Next base: position 5,482,055 of record NW_003852431.1, read on the forward strand.
GAAAATTAATTGTTTATGAGACACATTTGGGCATGGCTGCTCTTGGGCTTCACCCTATGTACACATACACTGGTTCTTCAACGCTTTGTCACTGCAAGCAGCAGGTTTCAATAATCACAAATGGTACTTTGATTCATGATGACCTTGTGTCACCATAGAGTTCCTTGATTCAGTCACACCCTTAAGTATTGATATCTCATTTTACTGACTCAGCACACATCCACATCGTAACCTAGGCACCTATACACACATGCATGTATATAGAGATATGAGTATAAATCCTACAAGTATGTTTTGTGGGCCCTTTTAAGGTGCATTTCAAAACCATCTTGACCACGTATTATTTTAAAATGTACTAACCAATTCACATTTGTGTTCAATATAGAATACAGATTGATTTTTTTCCCACAGTCTCTTCCTAGATTAATTCAAAATTTTAAATGTTTAAAGAAATATTATCTTATACTTTTATCAGTATAAATATGCATTCTATTGCTAAGAGCTATGATAATAAATACTTAAATAATGGAAACCGTTGTATAATATATGACTGCACATTAATTTAATCACTTTTCAAAGATATCCAAATGTCTTGTCCCAGCCCACAAATGGGTCATTATGAAAATTTTAAGATACACAAAAGTCGAGAAGTTTAAAATCCATACACATGGAAACAAACGCAGCCCTCCCCGTAACAGCAATGAGCTGAGCAACTTGAAACTTGCCCGAGTGCATCTGAAAGGATGCTGTTGACTACGTTTCTTGAGAGTGAAATAATGGACCATAACACAGTCCGTCTCAAAACCTTCATCGTGATATATATGTTGATTACAATAGCTGGGAGGAAGCGCACTTTTAAAAATTCCTTCCACAGTCTGCATTCCGAAGTACACTATAACCCAGACAAGCTTCACAGCACAAAATCAGTTCTCTGGGGCCAAATAATAGTCATATGAAATGCAAAATGCAATTACCCTCAGTCTTGTTATTATATTTGCTCTCGTATGTAGGAGAAGTGACAATAGTTAACAGAATCTCTTTTTAGCAGAGTAGGTGTCCACAAAGTGTTCCCTCTATTCCAGCCTGAGCATGTATCAGGTGAACCAGAAAATATAGAAGTAAAACAGAATGTGGAATTGCATCCCCCTCGTGACAACTAAGAACGTTCCTCATAGCACACATCCCAAACACTTTACAAAAGTATGTTTTTCTCTAAGGAAAAAATGGAAAAGTCATTTAAAATACACTGACAAAAAGTCTTTTGGTTTCAGCTCTGATATAGAAATATCTATTAAGTGACCATTCCTATGCTTACCATATGAAATGTCTGGGCAAACTCAATGTGGTTTTTGCTGTTGTTTATTTGTTTGTTTTCTGAATTCATCAAAGAGCTAAGGTTATAGGGCAAATCATCACCCCCAAATCCAGATCCACAGCTGACACTTGGCTCCCTGGACCATAAACGTTTAGAATTATAAACTGATCGGAACGCTTAATTTGGGCAAAGTTGAGAGTGAGAAACTCCTAGGGGCACAGTTTAGTGCTCCCCGGAAGCACTCTGAGGGACTTTCTTTCTAGAACGCTGCACTATTAGAATTTGAGAAAGCTCTCCTCATGGCGATGGTGAGTAAAAAAGTGAAACACAAAGAGTCTTATTCGTAGCAAACACCTACTTTGTAGGCTAAGAAACTTTGTCAGAGAACTTGTATCTCTGGGGAAAGGGGATTCCTTCCCACCTGAACCAGCTCTAGCCTGCCTCGCTCACTGTAGAGGGTAAAAACATGCTCAACAGGCAACTGGCCTGCAAAGAAATAGACTGGGGGAAATAAACTACAGAGTTCAAAATTTATTTGGGAAATTATATATTACTCTTTCTCCACACCTTGCCATTACACCAACAAAGCTCCAATGTAACAGTGAGTTACAATGAAAAGACGTGACATGGAATCTCTCCGAAGAGCAGTTTATAGGAAATCCAAAAACAAGAGGGAAGACAAAATAGAGCAACTGGAACCCCCAGTAAACCTTAAAACAGCCCGGCTCCTCTTCAGCTCATCATAATTTCTCACACTAAAGGGCCATATACCTCAAATTCTATGACAGGATACAACATGTCTGTCAGGACAAATTAAAAGGCATATCCTAAGATGAGAAAAACACACACAGTCCTTTCTTACTTATTTGAATTTTATTTATTTATTTATTTATTTTTTATGCACTCTAGAAATGTATGTATGCAAATGACTCTCATCCTTCACATCTCAGCATAAGTTTCCTATATTTGTTATTCTGTGCTCCCAGTACATCTGGTCCATATTTATAGGATGTTATAGTGTAATTTTCAGGAGGGAATTGTAATTATCCAGAGTATGGACTGAGGAGCAATATAGATATTCTTCTGATTTTCATGGGACCTAAGGACAAGTGGAGAAGACGGACACTGATGAAATAGTTTTAAGGATTAAGAAGGATGTAAAATAGGACCCGGAAGTTCCTATAAGAGGACAAATAGGAATAGTCAGATCAGAAAGGCCTCCTCACAAGTGGCCTAGTGTTGTGCCATGTTGCATTAGATGCCTGGAATGGGTGACACTGACGAGGTTTATGTGAGTCATAATGTGTTTTGACATCTTCTGAATTACTAGTTAAATGAGTCATCACACTTGTCCAAGAGTCATGGACACATGGAGTTAGATGATTCTGATTAAAAACAAAGCTAGTCTTTCTTTACTTCTCCTTTCCTTTTCCTTAGAAGATCCAGATCCAGACATACCATTGCTAAACCGTCCTATAGTCAACTAGCTATTTTATTCCACCAGGTTTTCTGGAAATCGTGTTGGCGTTGAACAAATGATGTAATATTTTATTAATTTCAATACATATTTTTATATCACCAAAATCGTTTATTTGAGTCTTTTTATGCACGCTGCACTCCGTTTTGGTCTACAGAGATGATTAAGGCAAAGCATCTCTCAGGAGGAACATCAACCCCCTGTTTTGAGTAATTGTTATGAAATAAAAATATCTTACATTCTAAGCATGTCACATAATGTCTTCACTTGCAATAATATGATTTGCAGCTACATCAATTTTATTACATATTATAACATTAAAAATCTGAGTTATAAAATTAGCACATGAAACTCCACAGATGGAGTCCTAACATGTCATCCAGAAAACAATAATCTACCAGAAATTCTGAAGAGTTCTATTTTAACTCTTTGAATAGATTTAAGTATCAGTATATTTATTCCTTAGTAAAAGAGCCTTTTTGAATCTGTTTTGTTCATCGCTAAGAATATACTAGTATGAAAATGATTAAATCAATTCCCTCAAAGTAAAGAGAGAAAACAAAGCTTTTGTTTTATGCTTTTCCCAAATTTATAGGACCCATATTGCATAGAATACTTAACTGGACAAAGGAGTTACTTAAAAGCTTGCTGAAAAAATTTACAACAAATGGTTTAGTGCTATAAATTAGTGCTTTTCCAAATGAAAAATAAAGTAATTTTGCTTGACTTAGCTTGATTCATCATCTTTGTGTTAAATCTGTATGTCTGAAACAGAAAAGTATAATTTGCATTACTAGTCAGTGCCTCTGGTTATTATAATTGTATTTGTATATCTACTTGAAGTTTTATGAATATATTTTCTGCCTAATAACAGTCTTGCACCAGTTGGCTTATTTTAATGTAACATAATTATTGCAAGAAAAGAAATTCAACTGATATTGTCAGCAGTCATTTTGAATCACTAAACTGTTGGTGTATTAATTAATATATTTTTATTATACTTATAATATATTGGGTAAAGCTGGATTTGAATTCAGTTGCATTCAATAAACTATATAACATGAAAGAATTGTATTTTCTCATGATTAACTTTCAGTCTTACGAAATAAACTGAAATAGAATACTAACTCCCCAACAGAGTTAGTGGATCCCCTCTTGGCCAAGGTGACCCCAGAGAAACCTCAAAGCTCAGTTCCCAGCCACAAAGGGAGAAGTCAGACACACCTCATAGCATTCTCTTCCTCACTAACCACCCTTAGGCTTTCTTCCCAATGGGCTAAAGAAAAGCCTATCTTTTTTTTTTTTTTAATGCATATTTGGCTGGGGCTGGGTTTGAACCTACCACCTCGGGCATATGGTGCCAGTGCCGTACTCCTTTGAGCCACAGGCGCTGCCTGGAAAAGCCAATCTTTTGGAAACCCTTGTTCCACTAATGATTTTCATCCACCTCATAATTTTGCTTTTCTTTTTGTGGTTTCAACACAGTAACTGTACAGGATTATTTCCTGATTTAAAAAGTCACCAATATTGGACTGGGCATGGTGGCTCACACCTGTAATCCTCACACACTGGGAGGCCAAGGAAGGATTATCACTTGAGGTCAGGAGTACAAGACCAGCCTGAGCTTCGCTACAAAAAAATAATAAACTTAGCCACGCACTGTAGCAGGTACCTATTCAGGAGTAGTCCCAGCTATTCAGGAGGCTGAGCCCGGAGGATCTCCTGAACTCAGGATCTAGAAATTATTGTGATTTGGGCTGAGGTGACTGCATTCTGGTCTAAACAATGGAGTGGATTATCTGTCTCAAAAAACAAATCAACATGCACACACACACACACACACACACAAAAAAAAAAAAAAAAAAAAAAAAAAAGAGGAGGAGGAGAAGGAGAACAACAACAACAACAACTAACCCTGTGGTGGTTCCAACCAGTCTCCAGAGGCTGTGCACAGAGCATTTTCATTTCCACTGCTTCATTTTTTGACCTAAGAATGCCAAAAACTCCACCCTCAGGTCATGCTAATTCTTCCATTTTTAATGATGGAGTAGCATGAAGCTCAATTGCATGTATCCACGTTTCTCTTTTTATAAATATTCATGATTCCTTCCTCAGCTTATTAAATATGCACATTTGATCACCCCACTCCCCATAAATTCCTATTTTTTTCTCACCCCTATCTCCAAGCACTGGCTTTTCAGTTTGGGCCAGAGATTCCACTTCCAATGCTTTCCACTTCCACTTCTAACTGCAGGTTGTGGTAGGAATCAAACTTTTTTTCTAAATTTATATACTTGTGACTTCTTCAGTAACATCTTCCTGGAAAAACTATCTTCAAATATAAAAAAAGTATGTATTTTGCAATTCTTTTTCCAAAAGGTAATTATGAATAATTAGGTAAGTCAAAAATAGGGTATTATGGAAGTAGAAAATACAAATTATTTTAAAATGATCTATTTAGTATTATGATGTAATGGTACGTATACATTATTTAGTATAGAAAATTATATTCTTTTTATTCTTAAATTTCAGATCAGGATAGAAAAATTCTGCTTAAGTTTGAGAATGAATTATTCTGTTTATTGCTTTTTGTCCAGGGGTCTTTAATATGTCCTTGCTACACCACGTGTGCACAGACAGCATCTTTCTTACCTTCCTTTTATCGTGCCAAATGCAAGAAGAGTGACAGAATAAAGAGAATGTCTATCCACTCCATGTGTTTCCTTGCCAAGATTCAGAATGATTACCAAACTTTATTATGGGTCAATTTTAAGAAAAATAGCCTGTCTCTAAGCTAAAAGCAAGAAATAGAATCAGCAATACAGACAAAGAAGAAAAGGCAGCTATAGAGCAAAAAAGAAAATGAGTACACATTTTCTCTTCTCACCCCTGTTCCATCATTACATGCTAGTTTCTGTTCTTATAATCTGTCCTTACAAGGGGTAACACATTAAACAGTTACACTTTAATAGAAAAGGACTATGTTTTAGTTTAGAACCATCATGTGGAATATGTGTATGTATGTAACCTATTGATGAAGTTTGTGTGTGCACACCTGTGCGTTCTTAAGTCTGCCCCCTTATCTGTCTTCCTGCCTCTTGCTGTGAAAAGGATTGCTATTCTAAAGGTCACAAGCAGTCTTTATTTGCTAATTCAAATTTTAAAAATGAAGATTGATAATTCTGTAGTGACTGGAGACATTTATCTTATTGATTCCTCCTATTAGCACAATACAAAAGAATCCAGGGTGTACCAAATGTCATCTCTAAAGTCGCCATACATAAGGAAAACGAAATTGAAGCTAAATGTATCTTTATTTACCAAATAGTAACTATAAAATTTTACAAAGATGTAGCAACTTGCAGAGAATATTTGGTAAATATTTTGTAAAATTTTGTAATGAATATTTTATAAATTAAGGTACATTTAGCTACAATTTCTCATTTTCCCCCGTGTATGAAGACATTAGGGGCAAATCTTCAAACACCCTTATAAGTGATTGAATGTGTTTCAAATGACTTCCTAATTTGTTTGATAAATAGGTACCAAATGACCAGAAAAACATGCAATACCCCTATAACTTTGTGTTTTTTTCAATTAACACTATGAAAAAATTCATTAATTAATAGAATGTTTTCAAATGCATGAAACATACTGGCAATAATTTTCTATGGCTACTTTAAAGAAAATTCATATGGCTCCTCATGTCCTTAATCTAAGTATTCTTTATATATTTGTATTTCTAGAGAATTTAGTTGTTCCATGTTGGGGCCAATACTTTGGATTACATAAAATGCTAGGATAGCTTCAAACCCATAGCTTCCAAAATAAACATGGTCCTGGATGGCCATCCTTTGGATTGTGGGGAATTGGCTTCAGAATCCATGTCCCCCACCCTCCACAACAATGCTGAATTTTCAATCCACCTTTGGTTATAGATACAGAACCTATACATGTGGAGAACCTACAGTGTTTATTGAAAACCATCCACTTACAAGTGGACCAGCATAGTTCAGCCCCATATTGTTTAAGAGCAAACTGTACACATAAGCAAAGTTGAATGTAGTTTCACAGAATTCCTGAAAATGTGTCCTGGGCATCCAGCCACAAATGGAGGTTACTTTTTTTTTTTAATTGCCCTTAAAACTAGCCCTGAAATAGATCTAGTCTTCTCTGTCTTTTACAATGCCTACTCTTCTAAGTACAGAAAATTCTAGTAGTAGTTAATGATAAATATACATTTTTATTAGTCATAATAATCAACTAGTTCATCCACAGACATAAAAAATGTAATCCTTTGAAAGGATATCCTACAACTTTCACTAAATGTATTTCAATTCCCACCCCTCCCTTGGGAAATGCAGATACCCTCCTACGGACATGCAGTTGAGTTTCATCTTTAGAACAAATTATTAGTGCAATTAGACTGATTTACACACTTGAAGGGGAGAGACAAAGAGAAACAACTTTCAACATTAAAATGTACTTTATGGAGATTTAGAAACAATTGAACTATGTTCTCCCAAACAGGTTTAAATGGAATTGCCTTGTAATGGAATAAATCCTATCTACCCCATTATATCTCTTAGGCATAGTTTTCTCCTTTTTTTTGTTGTGCATTAACTAATTTCATCCACCATATAATAGCTAATTTTATAATATGTCATATTCCATTTTAAGAAGATACAAAGATAGAGCAAATACATAGACTACCACCCCCAAAATGTAAAAGAGAGTTTATGTATAAAAAGAATTTGTGAGTTACAAGTGTTTGACGTAATTTGAAGATTTTAGAATAAAATGTTCCTTTCATACGTATGGGTGGAAAGAGATGAAGGAGATAACTCAGCTGCCCGTGGGTTTGTCCTTCATATCTGGAAACAGAATGTTGCTGTGCAAAGCTCAAAATGACAGCATCCTAACTTTTATAGCTCATTTAATTTTTTTAATATTGCCAGTTACCTAAAGGCTGACTTTTACTATGCTTTCTTCATTGTTAGAGCAGCTGGAATAGAGGAACAATAGGGCAATGGATGAGGAATAGCACAAAAATAAGGAGATGAACAATATTAAAAGTATGAGGATTCATTTCATATAATATGATCTGGATTAAAATATACCATGATAATGACAAAACATCCAGTTACTTCTGTGTGATATTTAACTCACAAATTGTGAAGCTTCATTATTCAATCTTGCACACAATTATTTCATCTGTGTGCATTTACCAAACACGTGTTTTATGTGAGACCACTGTTTTACAATCTTTTTATCTCACAGCACACTTGAACCTATAGTTAGAGTTCGACAGAACACTTAAATTATGTTGATCAAAAAACAAGGAGTAAAAAAAAGGCTATACTTAACAGTTCTTTGAACTTCTTTCAGAAATAATTTAATGCTTATCTTTAAAATATTTGTGGCACTCCTAAGATCCTCTCATGGCACACCAGTGTGCCACCACATACCAGTTGAAAATAACTGTATTAGACAGCGATGCTATGTAAAATAACATTAATTAAAACATAGGTAGATAATTTTATTATTAATATTGCTACTTAAATCCTGTGAACAATAAACTTGTGAATGGAAAAGAACCCAAACTCTGTAAAATAATTTTTAAAGAGGTTTATTCTGAGCTGAGTATGTGTGACCATGGCCAGGAGAGCCATGCCCACAAAGCCTGACCAAGTAGTCCTGCTGTGGTGTGGTTTTATACAGTTCAAGGAGACAGTGGGGGATTCCAGTTCTCACCGGGACAAAGATTGGTACTCTGCTCTGTTTCTGCCTCAAAGAATGCCCCACCTGGGAAAAAAGACAAGGGTGGGCACTTCATCTTGATGCTTCTCCACCCACCATCCTACCCCAAGTAACTCCCACACCAGGAGAAAACAAGGAACACCCTGTGGGCTAGTCTGTCCAGGCACAGTGGAATTTGGAAAATGACCTAGAGTAACCTAAGGCTAATTATCACATTGTTAACTTCCCGTCAAAGTGATTCCATGGTGACACCTGACCCATGAAGAGGGCCCAATCCAGACAGTATGAAATAAGAACCCAGACCATCCTGGAGTCTTTCTGTTACAACCAGGGACCTGTTTGACATCTAGAGAGAACCTATCTTGCCATTGCTCTATAAACCTTTATCTTGCTCTATGTACCTACCTTTCTCTTCCTCAATAAACTTCATTTCACACTTACCTTCTTTGGGTGTGTCTGGTCATTCTTCCACCAAAAGCACAGGAAGAACCAAGAACAGATGCCACCCAACCCTGTGATTTGTAATTGGTTAAAGAAATGAAGCTTTGTCTAAAGGCTTGGAATGTTTTAAGTTAAAATAAAGCTGTCTGTTACAGAAATAAGACAAATATTTATTAAATACAAATGATCTGTTAAGTAAATTGATGACCTACAGGGATGGTTTAAGCTTCCCCTTGCATGGCCGTGAGCCTGTTAATAGTTTGGTATCCTATTATTACAAAAGAGAGAGAGAATAACTATGTATCTGACCTCCTTACTCCTCATGGCCAGAGATTCATATTAAGGTTTTTAAAGACTTAAAAGCTTAAGATTTTATTGTAGTTCACAAACTTAAAACACAGACTTTTAATGGATTAATAAATTATGGTATATGTACACCATGGAATATTATGCAGCCTTAAAGAAAGATGGAGCCTTTACCTCTTACATGTTTACATGGATGCAGCTGGAACATATTCTTCTTAGCAAAATATCTAAAGAATGGAAGAAAAAGTATCCAATGTACTCTCCTTTATTTTGAAGCTATAACCCAATTATAGCCCAAGATGAAGGGGAAACGGGAGGGGGAAGAAGGGGTGAGGATGGGTGGAGGGAGAATAATTGGTGGAACCACACCTACGGTGCATACCCTCACAAGGGTACATGTGAAATTTACTAGGTGTAGATATAAATGTCTTAACAAAAACTAAGAAAATGCCGTGAAGGCTATGTTGACCAGCTTGATGAAAGCATTTCAAATTATATATAAAACCAGCACATTGTACCCCATGACTGCATTAATGTACACAGCTATGATTTAATAAAAAAATAAAAATTTATCTTAGCTCAATTCCATTTATTAATTTGTAAGAGACTATAATCTTTTCAATTTTCAAGACATTTTATATTGATCATGAAATTCTCATTCTCTCTCACACACATACAAATACATATATTTCTTTGTTTCCCCATCTAGATATACACAATATTATTTACTGGTTTATATTTTTATATTTATATTACTGATTTATATTTTTAAGTTTGGTGAATAATTGATGGGGGCAGTTGTCTGGAAGCAGCTTTCTTCATTTCATAAATCTCTTTACTAATAAAATCTTCTTTATAGATGAAAACTTTCTTTTTACTTTTTATTTATTTTTTTTTTTTTTTGCAGTTTTTGGCCAGGGCTGAGCTTGAACCCACCACCTCCGGCATGTGGGGTCAGTGCCCTACTCTTTCGAGCCACAGGCACCATCCATGAAAACTTTCTCTATTAAAGAGGGGGTTTTATACTTTAATTTCGGGAGCTGAGTGGCAGGCTAAGAATTCTTTCTATATTGACTGATTCACAAGTCTTTTTTGTGCAAAGTATTCAATATACTAGTGTGGCATATATTGGGGATATAGTCTAAACTTCTTGAATATCATTTATCAAAATGGTTTTGATAAGGCTTTCTCAGTTTGCAGAGATAAGATCCAGTTCATGAGTTTAACTGAGTCTCTCAAGGGTGGTGCACACATCTGGAGAATGCCCACATATGTTAGCATTCATTGCTATTGAGTTTTATTTGGTTTTCCTGTGATTGTGCGCTTTGTTCACTTGGAATATGATTGGCCCAAATGTTTTGTTGTTATTGGGAGCCTGCTATTATTTTTTTTTGTAATGAAGAATAATGTTTAAAAGCGTAATCATTTGTATCACATAATCAAGTTTTACCTCTTAATACCAAAACTTATGCATATATTTCTTTTTTTCACTTATTATCATTATCAATTGATTGGTATGAGCCTTCAAAATCCAGGTCTATATGTTTTGAAATAATGAAAAGAATGGGATGTGAGCATGTCTTCTCTCTAAGCAAGGATTCTAAGAGATAGGGTTTGGGTATATATTTTTCCTCTTAGTTTGTTTATGTTGTTCTAGTTATTGAGAAGAGACTTCTCACAGCTCTATTTCTCCCAAATCAGAGGAGCTTGAGGAAGCTGAAGGCACCTTGCTCTGGGCCCTGCTGTCAGCAAAGGGCACGCAGAGTTTGTTTTGGTGGTGTTTTTGTTCACCGTCCTTCTGATCTTTGTCAGCACCTCTGTGTGTTACTGGCTCCAAAGTGTGAAAGACCATCGGGGTATAAAGAAGTAACGGCTTCCCTTCTCTCCACTGCCTTGTCTATATATCTGAGTTACTTTTTGTAAAAATGTGTTTGGCTCTGTGATGGCTTATCCTATGAGAATATATCCTCAGAGCCTAGACTTTATCAGCCTCCTACTCTTCGTTATGTGATTTTCTTGAATCTCTTAAAATACTTGAGAAATTTAGCTGCTGTCAAAACCACATGGAAAATATACTTGTGATCTTTCTCTCTCCCTCTTTCCCTCTCTCCTTCCTTCTTTCCTTCCTTCCTCATCTCTCCTGATTTATAGGATTTATGGTTCTTATTTCTCCAATATCACTTATCTCCTTTGCTCTTCACTCTATGACAACTCTCTTACTAACTTCGGTGGCAGAAAAATAAATGTTATTTCTTTCTTGAGAGGAAAATTAAAAGCACAGGAATATGCATTTAACACATAGAAAATCAAACAAGTTAACTATTTAGGGCAGGAGTCTGAAATCAGTGTTTTTTTGGGGTTTTTTGTTTGTTTGTTTGTTTTACTTAGGAGTCGTAATTGCAATACTACTGTCAGTGTCCAGAAGACTCTAGAAGGAGAGGAAGAATTACCCTCACAGGTTCTTGGTTGGAAGAGATCCCTATTACAAATGACAGATTAACAGGAGAAAAACAGAGGGTTGTTAGTATATATATTTCATATATTTCATCGGAGACATCTATGGAGTAATTGTCAAAAAGGTGTCTTTGAATTATTTGAGTTTGTATAGCACCTGGAACAAATGACAATAAATTTTTAGGAAAGTGGCAGGACAGAGGAAAAGGACTTTGAGCATCCAGAAGCAGCACTTTGTGGAAATGCAAATAAATGTCAGTTATAGTCTTGGTAGTTGAGCTTTCTTGTGAAGCTTGTTAATAGATCCCTGTGGCAGCATATCCAGGCTGATAAGGATCTAGGGCTGTGGTCAGTAGTTGACTTTTTTCTCCATGGTAGCAGGCTGGTGGTGGGGACACATTGCCTTCTGTCTTTGGAAACCCATGTCCTGCTTTTAGGCAAATAGAGGGAAGGCAAAGTTTTCCTGCACTTGCTTGTTTATCACCATCATAGGCTCAATCATCCTTCATATTTGGGTGTGAAGTATCCTGGTCTCCTGCAATTCTCATATTTATATATAATACCATTCAGAGAATATGCCCACAAATATATATATATATATTTTTTTTTTTTTTTTTTGCAGTTTTTCACCGGAGCTGTGTTTCAACCTGCTACCTCCAACATATGGGGCCAGCACCCTACTCCTTTGAGCCACAGGCACTCCTCCAAAATACAATTTTTGCTAATGACTAAGCCTACACTCTGACAATCTTAAAGAATTTAATATAGAGACAAAATTATAGTGTTTATTTAAATGCATATAAATACAATTAAAATACACAAAACTAGGAATGATTGTAAGTTATTAACATGGAAGTTTGGAACATGAGAGATAATTAGAAATGTTAACATTCATGTTTCACTGGTTGTGCACACATCTGAAAGACCACAATTGTTATACCAGCATGTACTGGAATAATAAAATGATATCCTACTAAATAGATGATAGCATCTTTGTCTTTCAGCTCTTTCTAAGTTCTAATTAAGGATTTGTATTATTTGCTCTTTATATCAGAATTAATACTGTAATTTAAAAATATGTAGATTGAGTAAAAAGAATTTTGAAAATAAGGGTGGTGAATAGTTCTCATAATACTAAAGGAAGAACAAAGTAAGTTTTTTCCTCAACCATTGCATGGTTGATGGCTTACATCTACTCCAAAAGACAGATAACAAGATAAAAGCATAAGTGATTTATTTAACCAAAGTTTTACATGATATGGAAGGCTCCAGAAATGAACCAGGGAAAGCAATATTCCAATAAAGGGTGCTGATACAGAAAGAAACTTTCAAACAATTGTGGCCCATTTTTTAAGAAAAAAAATTTTTTCTTTTTTTTAGAGACAGAGTCTCACTTTATTGCCCTTAGTAGAGTGCTGTGGAGTCACAGCTCACAGCAACCTCCAGCTCCTGAGCTTAGGCAATTCTCCTACCTCAGCCTCCAGGTAGCTGGGACTACAGGTGCCTACCACAATGCCTGGCTATTTTTTGTTGCAGTTTGGCCAGGTCCAGGTTTGAACCCACCAGCCTCGGTATATGGGGCTGGTGCCCTACTCACTGAGCCACAGGTGCTGCCTCTAGAAATTTTTACATGAAGAAATACTTTATATAATTTTAACCATTTCACTTCAAAGCAATTTATATTTCACACTAGTAAAAAATTCCTGAAATTGCTGTTACAAAAAGAAAACATGATTTGGCAGAAGTGAAAAGCAATGTTAATGAAGTGATACAGGGTGTCCCCTATTCAGGACTGGACACGCCCTCCCCCCATCTGTGCAGTTTCCCAGGCCTAAGCAAACAGACTTTCTCTCTCCAAACCAAACTCTCTGAATCCAAGCAAGAGAGGAGAAAAGCAGTTTTTCCAGGATTTCTTATAAGCTAAGCCCCTTCTGGAGTGGACACCCTGTCACTTTTTCCCAGAGTTCAAAGCTCTGCATTCATTGGCAAATACCTTCATTCAGTGGCTACACAAAATCCTGGCCAAGTGTAATTCCCAAAACAGTATAAGGCCTCTAGATGAAGGATCCATCAGGGAGATTTTGAGCTTGGGTCCCACTTACCCCTCCACCTCCCCACCCCTGCTCTGCCTGAAATACTTGTGCCTTTCCTTCCTTCCCTACTTCTATATTAATATTCTGTCTTATCATTGAAAAAAAAATAAAGAAAGAAGATTGGGAAAAAAGGAAATATAGTGGGGGGAGGAGGTTTGGCAAGGCCTGTTTGTTCATATTCATTCTGGCCTCCAAGTATAAGACCAAACCTCTCTGGAGTACGAATCTTATGATTATCTAACTTACAGGTAAAGGTAGGTCAGAGAATTCCTTTATGACTGTTTCAGGGGGAAAAGGTGGGAGAAGATGGTGCTCAGATGGTGCATTATGGTGTATTGTATATTGAGTCCAGACAGCAGCCACCACTGTAAGGGCACAGAACAAGCCAATATAAGCATTTCTCTAATTAATAGTAGAGTTCTGAAAAAGTGAAAAGGAAGAACATCTACCTTCAAACCTTAAAATCAAGGAGACAAGGGATTATTTATAATTTTTAGAAGCATCATCAGTGACTTAATGGTGTGTTCACAAGTACAAATTTTTAAATTTCTGATAATTCAAATGTGATTTTAAATATCCAGCTCCCCTAGAAAAGCAACCTATGCCATCTCTAAATTGAATTTATGCTAATTATGAAACTTTCAGTCAAATTCAAAAATTAGAATACTAGTCCAGTGCCTTATGTCCTGCGGGTAAATACTACCTTTTTATTATTCCCCCCCCCCCCAGAATTTTCCTCAACACTCCCGTCTCATTTCTTTCTTTGGCATTCCTCATCTACTGGTTGAGGCACATTATCCATTTCATTCCCTAGCATTGAGCTCTATCTTCACTTTATTCGTTGCCAAAAGACTAGCTGGGATTGGCCTCAGGGAACATATGCTTACACTCAGATAAACAATAATGTTGGAATTGCCTTTGTATCTCACATTTCCCCCTCCAAATCCTTCTTAATTCAAAATTCCAGTGCTCTCAGAATTACTAGCTAAACAGTTTTGAGAACCCAGGGATTTTTTTTGGTGTTTTTTGTTTGTTTTATCTTAAAGTAGAGATTCATGAGTCTGTCAGGCTACACTCTGACCAAGCAATCCAGGCACTTCAGTCAACAGCAAGTCTCTGCTGCTTGCTTACCCTGTTTAATCTCAGCAAGCAGTGCCTGAAGAGTCCCATGGAAGAAAGGCACCTGTGCCCACCGTTCCTTCTCCCTCTGGCTTCACATCAGGGCTGCCATGTTTTAGTGGCAGTGCTGTACTCAAATCTTAGGCAAAGAAACAAAAGTTCTGCATTCTGCATGGTATGGAAGGCTCCAGAGATGAACCAGGGAAAGCACTATTCCAATGAAGAGTCATTATATAGAAGTAAGATTGGACAAAAATGTAGTAACTGGGGGAAACTTAGCAAAAGCTGTTTGTTCATATTCTTTCTGTCCTCCAGTTAGAAGACCAGACCCCACAAATATCCCTTTCATGATCTCTTGGTGACGAATTCTTCTAAAGGATATCTTTTTTAATTTGGTGGTGTGCAATTAGGATACTGAATATTTGACTATATAGAAACCTGCATTTTTATTCTGAAAAGAAAAAAAAAAAGCATTATGCCAAACAATTGTCTGTGGACAAGTGGCTCTTATTTAAGAAAAAAATCTTTTATAGAGATATTTTGAAATCTATTTTGTTGTACAAGTATGCTTTTTTTAGATTCTAAATCTAAATGAACTCTTAGATCCTGATTTTAAAAGGTAACTCTGTTCTGGGTCATGCCACAACCCTTTCATATATTTTCAAACGGAATTTACAATAAAAAAGGGAATCATTAAAAATACATGGATGTGATAAGAGGGAACTTGGGACAAGGCCATTAGTGTCTGTTCAGTTCCTGAGGAAAGAAGATGAAAGATAACCATCATGTCAAGATATATCACATTTACTCCAAAAATATAGAGCTAGCTTTTCATGTGAAATGTATTCCATTTAATTGATTTTAGGAACCCTTGAGAAACAGAATGATTTAAGGTAATTGCTAAATGAATTTTCATGAATAAGAGTCTAATTGAAGTTTATCATCACATCTTTTTAAATGAGTACATTGACAAGAAAAATTCTAAATCATTGCTCAGGAAGCACAGCTCGCTGATATACTATCTTGCACAGAAAATGACTAAATCAGAGAGGTAATCCCAGTCTGGAAAGTTTATGGACAATTTTATATATATGTTATTTTATTTAAACATTGAAGTACTTCTAAATGCAATTTCTTGATTCTAGTATTCATGAAACCTTATTTTAAATTCATTAGTTTTACATTTAATCATGTAACTTTACTGAGAAAAGATAAACTATAAGAAACAGTGTAAAGTACTACAAGGATTGAATTGAAGTTTATTAAAAAGTATTCACTTTGAGATCTCTAAAGAAAATCTAAACCATGTACACTTATTTTTTTAGTCTCTGTGCAAGATTAACTATAATATTTTTAAGAAATTTTTGGTTTTTGTTCCTTGTTTTGTTTTTTGAGACATTGTCTTGCTCTGTCACCAAGGCCAGAGGGTTGGGGAGTCATCATAGCTCACAGCAACCTCCAACTCTTGAGCAAAAGTGATACTCTTGCTCCAGTGTTCTTAGTAGCTGGGAGTATAGGCACCCGTCATGACACTTGTCTACTTTTTCTACTTTTAGTACAGATGAGGTCTTGCTGGTCTCAATCTCCTAAGCTCAATGGATATGCCCTCCTTAGGCTCTTAGAGTGCTAGGATTACAGGAGTGAGCCACTGTGCCTGGCAAATAAATTTTTAAAAAACATTCAAAAATATCAGTTTATTTTGAAAACTTTTCTCAATTCTTTTGGATCACAGGTTTATATGGCATTCCCAAACTCTGTTGATAGTAAATATCTTATTATTCTCCAAATTATTGTTCCATCCTTCCTTCCTTCTTTCCTTCCTCTTCCTTCCTTCCCTTCCCTTCCCTTCTTCCCTCCTCCCTCCCTCTCTCCCTCCTTCATTCTCTTCCATTCTCTTCCCTTCCCTCCCCCTCCCTTCCCTTCCTTTCCTTCCTTTCCCCTCCCTTCCCTTCCCTTCCCTTCCTCTCCCTTCCCTTTCCTTCCTTCCTTCCTTCCTTCCTTCCTTCCTTCCTTCCTTCCTTCCTTCCTTCCTTCCTTCCTTCCTTCCTTCTTTCCTGTGTAGGTACAGCATTTGAAGGTCAAATGATTGTGTGTTTTTTTATAACATGAATCAAACAAGAAGTAATTTCTAACATTTTAGAGTAAAATAAATTGCTGCCAGTATGACAAAGCATTAATAACAGATTTAAGTTCAATATAAGAAAACAAAATCTCTATAGCCAGTTATACATTATTCCTTTTCATTTCTCTTTTGCTTGCTAATTTACAAAACTTCTTTATATATGAAGGATATAGGGTTTCACTAGCCACATTTATTCTGAATACTTTTTTTTTGGTTTGTCCTTTACATTTTTATTTAGTATCTTTTTTTTTATAAAAACTATAATTTAGTCAAATTTACCATTTTTTCCCTTTAATGGCTTATTTTCTTCATGACTGTTCTGAAAATATTAGTATTTTATATTCATAATTTTTTTCTAGTGAATTTTGGATTAGTTATATTAAAGCTCTAATCCTTTGAGATCTATTTGAAATGTAAGTAATGAAGTAGGGGGTCTATATTTTTCTAGTTATCTGTATAAATTTTCCAGAGAGTTCTGCTAATTCTTTTTCTTAGTCTATATTTTGCATCCCGATTTTGGATGCTTGGAGCACTTTTGTTTAATATTTTTCCATCAAGCTAGAAATGAGAACAGTAACATTAAATAAAATTCAGCTAAGAAAAAAATAGCATTTGGGATTATTACAGAGTTCATTTTGGAAGTCAAAGGAACTGGGTAAGAACTGTTAAATATTGTACTAATACTCTTTAATTCTGTAAAACTAGCCAATCACTTACTATTTATAGCTAAAATGGGTGAAAGACATATTGTAATACCTTCATAAGCAGAATTAACTGCTTGTGCTATCAGTTTTGAACTGAGTATGGAGCAAAACTATTCACATATTAATATAAAAATCCATTTATTCTTCTATAGTGACCATAATGGGTTCAAAATGTACAAGCAAATATCAATGACTTCTTTGTTTCCCCAATTTCTCCATTTCTCTCTCCCCTCCGTAAGAATTCACTGAGGCCTGCTTAGTAGATTTGAATTTTGTGTCAGTTGTAACACTTCAACAATGCTATTTGAGGATGCGAGAGAATCCCCTGAGGTCTGCAACCTGGATTGCAAATAAGAGCATTGAGAACAAATTCCCCACTGGCCTTATTTTACATGATTGGTCTCATTTCATATTAGAATATCTTTGAGAAATAAAAGAAGCCAGAATCTAAGGACACATTAAGATACAAACAAGTGATGAAATGTCTATTGAAAGAACATGTTTGTGGGTGGTGCCTATGGCTCAAAAGGGTAGGGCACCAGCCCCATATGCCAGAGGTGGTGGGTTCAAACCCAGCCCTGGCCAAGAAAAAAAAGAAGGAATGTGTTTGTCATTACAAAAGACTGTGATGTTCTAAAGGGAATATAGAAGAAAAAGATAGAATATGTTTTTGAAAATCTGGATAGTTTTATAAATTTCATACTGAAATGCATTTGGTTCTTTTTGATAGACATGCAATTTTGTCAAATCATTTCCACAAAATAAAATCTTCTTCATAAAATATAATATATTATATATAAATAATATATGTGCACCCACATACATATATGGTTGTCCTTTGACCCGTATGGGTTGGAAGTGTGTGGATCTATTTATATGTAGACTTTTCTCAATGCAGATAACATTTCATTAAAGATATGAACAGTTTGAAAAAATTTACAGGCAAACCACATACCTACAAATATTTAAAATTTTTGAAAAAGGTATGTTATGAATTTATTACAAATACATAGATTCTAATCTATTTTATCATATTCTACCATAAATATGCGCAAATCTATTATACACCCTTAAAATTTATCAAAATTTACACAAAAACAAAGATACAACATGGTGCCATTAGCAATCTTAGAGAAATGGAAAGTATGAAGTCATAACTACATAAAATTAAGTTATTACGTACTGGACCATTGAGATAATTCCATAGTCATCTCTTCTCAGAGCTGTGAGATCAAGTGTTCCTCGTGTCTGCTCAGAATGTCACCTGACACTGGTTGCCTCTACGGAAGCTATTGTATGGCTCTGTCCAGTGACTATGAATTGTAGTACAAAATGATTTCCAGAGTTCTCATGAATTTTTAACACCTTTAGTGCAATACCACAAATATCATAAACTGACTAACAGAATGGGACCTGTTGTGCCACTAGTGACAAACACTTGCTCTCAATAAGTAGAGAAAAGTCACAACATATAAGAAAAATTTGACTTATTTGATATGTACTACAGATTGCACCATTTGAACTGAAGATATGTACCAATGGTACCAATGATATGTACCATTTGATCTGCACCTGTGGATGCCTGCTATTACAGGCAGAAGGTTCACTTTACGTAGTTTCTTTCACATACGGCTTTTTAAATAACATTTTATTTTCTCTAGCTTACTCTATTGTAAGAACACAGTATATAATACACAGAGCATATCAAATATGTATTAATAAATTGTTAATGCTAGGGCTTCTGGTAAACAGAATAATAAATTGTTTTGCTAGGGCTTCTAGTAAACAGTGGGAAAGTAGAAGCTAAGTTTTGGAGGAATCAAGTTATCAGTGGATTTTCAACTAGGGAGGTTTTGGAGCCCTCACTCCTCACCCAGTGTTGTTCAAATGTCAGTTGTATATCTTTGCGTGTGCATGCATGTATGTGTGCTCATTTTGTCAAGTTCAATGTACAACGAAGTTTATGAAGACATATTTGTTTAGGAAACGTTTCAGTGTGCAGCAATACCTTCATGTGACTTACAGATGTTACCTAGAAAACACTCTAATTTTCTTCCACTGAAGAATTAAGTATGACACAAATAATGGAGAATCAATCGTTAATGATCAGCCATTTTCCCCAGTCTATTTCCCTGTTTAATGTCTTGATTTGTCCCCCCAGTGTTAGTATATAAGGAATATTATTTTATTTCATTCTCTTTCTTTTTTTAAATCTCCTATTTTATGTTGACATTGATCAACAATGCTTATGTGAAGTTTATATACGATATTTTCCTTGTGGCCATATTCAATTGCTATACTTCAACTCTTAAATTGCATCAGAAAATCAAGCCAAGTTTGAAATATTAAAGAATGTATAACAAATTAACAGGCAGATGAATGGCTGAATTACATTTCATACTTTATAATAATACATAAATTATTTTAAACCATGATCATTTATAGTATTTTGAGATACAGAGAAAAAGAACAAAAAGAGGAAGTAAAAGTAGCAGTAGTAAGAAAAACTACTACAAAAAATATGGATGGTTTATATCTTGATTTTAATATTTTCACAAGGGACTATAATTTTTTAAAATGTCAACCAGAAAAGTAAACGTCCACCTTGCTTGCTTACTCAGTGTCACAAAACTCACCATTAATCTAATAAACAGCAGTTCCCTGAGATAGAAAACTTATTTAAAATCTTTCTGAGGCAAATATCCTTCATAATCATAAATCACTTTCTTCTGAACTCTATCTGAACTCAAATTATCATAAAAATATTTGGGATAAGCATGATTTTAACTCCCATGCTTGAAATACCTTATCAGGATATTTTAACTTAACCCACTTAGTCTTTATTTCATATATAAAATATTTTCACCTTAATAGCATTTATGAATAACAAAAATATATGAATGCTTCCCTCACTTGGTTTTTGGGTTGTGGTCGTAGTTTGTCGTTTCTTTTTTTTTCCCTAGAGATATACAACACAGTTGAATTTTCTTAGTTTCTTTAGGTTTTGTACTCAATATTATGTTTCTTACATTTCTAAATTTTATTCATTTCTAGAAAAATAACTATTTCACTATTACTATTTTCTTTGAAACAAAACTTTGCAGTACATTGCAGTGTGCACATGAAAAGTAATAAAAATTGCATTTCTTTGTAATCCGGATACAAACTGAAATTGGGAAATATCTGTATTCAGACTTTATACAGCACTAAGTTTTGTAAAATACCAACAGTATAAAAATATTATTTTAAATTATTTTATAACTTATAAACTTAGCAAAGTGATTGACCTCGTGACACTAATTACTATTGTAACAATACACATTTGTTAATAATAACCTAATTGTCAGCATGTATATCTTTTAAATACTTTTTTGAATATGCCTGAGTACATGAAAAAGGTCAATAAAAGTAGGTTATCATTGATGAAACACAACTATATTCAATGCAATATCTATTTTTATTCAATAAAGTTCTTTTGTGACCTCCAGGTATATAAAATCATGTCCATAATTGTGATACCAACAGCTGGCTTAACTGAGGCAGCGTCTGCTCTACCCTTGGTCTGAAACCAAGTTTCCTTGGCTCATCCCTATTTCCTTTGGTGCTGCATTAGTGGCACTTGCAGAAACTTGGCTCTTCTGCTCAGGCTTCATCGGTTTGGGTATTCCTTCATCTTTTTCTAATCAAAATAAATCAAGCAAAATTGTTGGCAGAATTCATCTCTTTCTCTTCATTCTCAACTTTCAGAATTACTCATTTGCACACAATTTTAGATGGATCGTTGTATAGAATTTGCCTCAATACAAATAAGTTTTTGTTTCTCAAAGCTATGGTGCATGGCACTTAACTAGGAACTTAACTAATGAAAGCAATTGTCATGGTTAGAGCCTTTGTATGTGTTGTATATTTTTGTAAATTGTAAGATTTATAATTTATTTTGACATATAGTAATCATAGTGGCATAATAGTGGTTGGGTATGGTGGCTCACACCTATAATCCTGGCACTCTTAGAGGTGAAGTGGGAGGATGACTGGCGCTCAGGAGCTTGAGACCAGCTGGAGCAAGAGAGAGATCTCTTCTTTACTAAAAATGGAAAAATTAGCTGAGCATTGGGGTGGGTTACTCAGGACGCTGAGGCCCAAATTTCTCTTGAACTCAGGAGTTTAAGATTGCCATGAGGCAGGCTGACACCACAGCACTGAAGCACTGTTTAGCCTGGGCAAACACAGTGAGCTCCTGCCTCAAATAAACAAAAATAAAAACAAGAAACAAACCTGACTGCACATCTTAGGGGTAGATTTACAATATTTTCTTACTTTAAGTATGGGAGATGTTGAAATAAAATAGTAGTCTGAAATTATAACTTTTATTACTGTTATTTCTATAGGATTTGTATTTTAATACATCTTTATTACGTATATGTGTACATACAGCCACCACACACAATACATATGCACATTTTATTTTTCAAAATATAGTTGGTTTGGTTTTTTTGAAAATCGTATCTTAAGACATTAGTCTAAAATTCCGTTGCTTCACTAGATAGTATACACTGGGTATACATGAACGTTAATCTCCCTATTGATTCAAAAAGAAATATATTAAAAATGAGGTAAACACATGTACGTATTAATATACAGTGTTATACATCATGTATGCTTGGGTTTGTGTACATACATGCATAAATGATTTTTGACAATTAGTATTACAGGGTGTCTCAAAGGTCACCATACCCGCATACATAGGGAAAATGGAAATTGTAGCTAAATGTACCTTTATTTACAAAATATTTCTCTATGTATTGATATAAATATAAAAAAAACTAATGTAACATAAAATACAGTCCACATGTAATATGAGTTTGTTAACTTCTCCTATGTATAGCAATCTTTGGGACACTCTGCATGTACTGGATATTTTAGAGCAAATTTTTTGTCTTATCTTCAACAGTCTCTTTTTGTTCTCTTCTTGACTTGTCTCTTACCCACTATTCCCACTCACTCCCCCCCCCCCATAGTAGGGTTTTCTATGCTATCCTTGCTGTCTCCATGAAAATGCACCTGCTGCTTCCAGGTGAGAAGCTCAGGTCTATATTTAGCACAACAGTTTCTGGATGAGAGACTCCCAGTGTGAGCTTGGCATGATGAGAGGCCATTATACTTTGGCTTCAGGTGTTGAAGGACCCGTGGAAAAACATAAGCAGCATGGCTGCTTTTTCCTAATTTTTGTGGACCACCATTCGTCTTGTTTTTGTTACTCATTCATACCTCACCAGACGCCAACAAACCAACTTTAATGTAACTGTAAGCTTTAATGTAATGCCTACAGTACACAGAGTTGTTTTGTCATGATACAGTTATCCATCTCTGTACTAATGGGCATTTATTTTCATTCACAGTTTTTACCATTATTTCAAAATGTGTTCTAAACATCATTGAACATATATACTTACATCCTAGTCTTTGGATTTCTCTGAATATATTTCTATTAATGGATCTGTAGTATATAGGGGCATGTCTATATTGTACTATACTTTAATACATGCCATCAAATTATTTTTGCAAATCATAATAATTTAGATGTCTTCCGGCAATAATAAGAGTGTGCCAATTTCTGCATCCCCAAGCCCACTTTAAAGTTATATTTTCTATCATAACATTTTTTCCACCTTAATGGATATCTCACTAATTTTATTTCTACTCTTTGTGACTTTTAATCATGTTTACGTTAGTTAGAAATTTTAATTTGATGTTCAATTAATTTTCTATATGTTTTGTTGCTTGTATTTTGTCAGTTTTTCTTTTTGGTCAATATTTAAAAAGACTATGGTAAGTTTAGACCCCACTCATTCAGGTGTCACTGGCATTACAATATAATATTAAAAATTGTTTGCTTTTTTATTTTTATTTTTTTCTTAAGACACAGGGTCTCACTCTGTTGCCCAGGCTGTATCACAGTAGTGTGAACAGAACTCGCTGCCATCTCAAAGTCCTGGGCTCAATTGACTGTCCTACCTCAGCTTCCTAAGTAGCTACCTCTACAGACAGGATCCATCAAATTCAGCTAACTTTTATAAATGTTTAGTATACATGGGATCTTTATGTTTCTCAGGTTGGTCTCAAACTCCTAGCCTCAAGCAATTCTTCTGCCTTGGCTCGCTCATTGATTTTTACATTATCTTCTTTAGACAACTACACTTACATACATATCTATATATGTAAATATAATTGTATATGTCATATACTCAAAAAGTTTCCTCCTCTAACTTCGGGATTGTCATAGGTAAGAACCTCATCATCCTAGGGTTGGATTTGTCTTTCCTTTAAACTTCTTAGGGTTTAATGATATAACTGGGGCTGGTAAACATGTCTTTTGGAAAGTGTAAATATGAAATTGTCATTGCAATAATGTTGGAATCATGTATGATCTAACGATGAGATTTGTGAAAGACTGTTCTTGGGGTGACTTCACTAACAAGCCAGGTTTCAGCCATTCATGTGCTGAATTAACTGATAAGGTGCTTGTCTAATTATAAAATATAAGAATTGCTGGTCTCTACAGAGGAACAGGCAGTTCGCTTAAACACGTGTGGAAGTAAACAGGTAAGAGTGAGGCTGGGACAAGCTGCATGGATGGGGAGATGAGGGAAAGATGTATGTACGAGATTTTATACAAAACTACATTGGTTTGTACACGTCAAAGGAGGAGGAAGAACAAAAAGAGTACAGTGTGGGTTTTGAAAAGGAAAACGTAACTATAGATGGGTATTTCCAAAAATCAAAACAAAACCAAAACACTCAAGCTTAGATACAGATTTCCTAATAGAGTATCTACTACATAGATATTCAAATTTTTATTTCTTCCTCCTCTGGGAAAACAGGACTTCATACTAAAGCAGACTGGTTTTCTAGTTATAAAATTGATATTACCAGTGATCCAGAATTTCAGAATATTTGGCAAATATTTGCTTTTAGACACATTTCTGCACATAACTTTATTAAAATACTACTTAGCTATTTAAATCTAAAAAGTAATAATTATGTTGATATAAAATTCTATATAGTTCTATATTTTTTAAATTGTTATCTTATGATGATCTTAAACGTAGCATAATAATGTTTACTTACAACATATATTATAAATTTGAATAAGAAATGGATATACATATTAAGTTTGTATATTGGTATGTCAGGATATGATTTAAGTGTAATTCTCAAAATATAATTATGCAATTATTTCCAATGTATTTTTAAATGTTTATACGATGTTTATTCATAGTGGCACATAATTGTATGTGGTTATGATATACAGTGTGATGTTTCAATGTAAGTGTATATAGTATAATGACAAAATTTGAGTAATTAACATGTTTATCACTTTAAACATTGTTATGAAAACAGTTACAATTTCTTTTGGCTGTCTTAAAATATGTGAAACCTTGTTATTTGCTATGGTCACCCGGCAATTTGAGAGAACATCTAAACATATTTTTCCCAAATACGATTTGTTTTATTAATCTTAGAGACAGCTATCTATCCAACTACACGTGCATACACACACACACACACATATACACCGATAAGATGTTTATGTACAGACTATAACGTATAGTGTTTGATTTCTCCAACAATATTTATTTAATCCATTTTTAAATAAGATTCAAAGTTTAACTTGAAATTCAGGCTAACATCTGTGGAAAAGTTACTGGTGAAAATAAAACTTTAATTAGCTTGTTACTTCTGTATCTGTGAAGATGAAAGAAGCAGCAAAGTGATTTGATGACGCGTCACTGATATCAAAGTGAAAAATCAAAGTTCTGCAAATTAGCTCTAATTTACAGAGATTTACAGAACTGTATCAGATTCTAAAGAGTTCAAATCCGAGTTCCGGCTCTAGGTGTTTTGTTAAGTTCATATACACTAAATGTATGCAAAATTAAAATCCTATCAATTATTTTTACAGAGAAAAACAGAAGGATGAAAGCATGCATGTTGATTGGGGAAGTTAATTAGTTAAATTCGGTTTCTTCTTAATTATTTGAATGCCAAGTGGGAAAGAAGATGCTGAACTCAAAATCAAGGACAGTCTGTCATTTCTGTGGATTATGAAAAGTTAATGACTTTTATAAAAAATAACTTTTCAGTGTGGTGAGAAAGATATTAATTTCACATATTTATACAAAACATTTTACTGACTATGCCTCCTAATAGGCTTGAAACTTTTCCCATTTTAACATGAAGAAAACGATGAGTGCTCAGTTTCACCGTTACATGTGACTAATTTCCACATTTCATGAATTAAATTACTGACAGAATTAACCTTTGACCAGTTACATTGAAATAAATGTAAAGATTTTATTAACAGAGTAACAACATTGGAAGTTTCTATATTTAATGAAGATTTACTGAAGAAAATGATATTTTCTCTTCTGGTCACTCTCTTCATCTGTAGCCATATTCTTTAGAAAATGCATCAAAAAGTGACTGTCAAAACCTTTTCCCAAGTAGAAGTCACAGTTCGGCCTGATAAGCACTAGACGCTCTTCTAGCCTACTTAAGCAGAAAATAAATGTGGGAAGGATATTAGGTAAGTAGAGATCTCAAAAATCCAGGGAATAAGGTTTGTAGAATACACAGCCATAAACTATGGTCAGATGATGCCATATGGGATGTGTCTGACCTCTCATTCTTCAAGGTGAGCTTCTGACCTCCCTCCACCGTGCACGGGTGGTGTAGAGCTCATACCTCCTTTCTTCATACTGCTCCCTTGCAAACTGAAATCTCTACTGTGGGCTTGTTATTGGGTGGATGCAGGCCACATGTGTGTGCCTTTTGTTCCTGGTGGTCTGCAAAAGCAAATGCATAGTGTCTCTTTTGATGTGAGACACCATATGGAAACTATTCAAATGGCCAAAGAATTAAAAACACCCTTCTCTTTGAAAAAGTAAAACTTCCCCGTTAAGCAGATAATCCATGGTGTTTTATTCTAGGTACTTTTTGTGAACCAGGTAATTGTCTAATTTAACTAGAGTTTATAGAGTACATGAAAAAGAAGAATGTCTCAGGGCTAACGCAGTCATTCAAAATGTAGTAAAAATATACTTAACTCCGCTCCACAGATACATATGATTTTACATAAAAATATTAGTGTGAAAGAACATGAATAGTTTTCTTTTTTCTCTCTTTGGCCCAATTGCAGTTTAACATGATATTTATAGAAATGAAACTTGAGTGAAATTGCTTTGTATTCTAAAACTGATGAGGCACTTTACTAGCTCTGTGACTTTGGACAAGTTCCCTGGCTATTCTGAGGTTTAGTTTTGTGATTAATAGGTCATAATGATAATGCTTACTCTCCTGTTATTTTACTTAATGATAGAGTGTAGAGAAACGGCCTTAGGACAAGGCCTTGCTTATTAGGAATCCAGGCAAACAAGACCACAGGAGAAGCAAGGAAAGCAAAAGTGCAAATGTGCGGTGAGTTTGTGATTCAGAGAATAACAGGTTCAAGATAGGAGGCTTGACAATTAAGTTTGGAAACTCACACTAGAGAATATGCCACATACCTCGTTGGGGAATATCACTACGGTCATCTTTGCAGCACTCCCGCTGGCCATCTGGTGACTGTAGTGATACTCAGCCTGAGATATGCAGCATTTCTTCTAGGACAAGTTCATGAACTTGTCATACCTCGTACACTTGACCGACTTTCTGTAAAATGTCAAAGAGCAGAAAGAGCTTCACACTTAATTCATCTAAAAAATTTATTTTAGAAAACGGAAAGACCATCAGTTGCATACAAACAAATGTAGTTGTTTATTTCCATTGACATCATGTGGCTTCACAGTCATGACTCCCCTTGTGTGCAATTACGAAATACTCCAATATAACAGTGTGTACTGTCATCTCCTCCTGGATGGTGTGTTCAAATACTCTCAGTGTCTAGAGTGCAGAAAGTTAGCTATATTATATCTTAGATATTAGATGAGCACTTCCTTCACAAATTGTTATTAGACATACAGACACATTAATGACAATTTTGAGGAAAATAAAGGACAAGAAGAACACAAAAGATAAGCTTGGTGTCAGCAGTATAAGGTAGTCAACAATAACTACGGGAAAATCATGAGAATATAGACAAGTAACTTTGAAGAAGTTCAGCAAGCCATTGTGTGTATTTATTCAAGAGAATCTATAATATTTCTAAAGAACATGAGTAAAGACTAAAATTATAAATAATTTCAGGAACGCATATAATGATGAGAAGGAGATATTTAGTGTAGGCTATTATATATAAAAAAGTGATGCCTGAGTACAGTTTGTCAGAGTTACAAGGATGTGAAGGTGAAAAAAATACTGGCGGAATGCAGAGGTCCCAGGATTCAGTACTAGGAGAGCTTCTTTATAGTGGTGGTTCTCCAAGTTTATTATTTTACCTTGATAAAAGTCAATTAGATCCGTTAAGCCTTACTTTCTTTACCTATGAATTCAAGTAAAGTTATTTCTCATGTTGATCTCAAATGAATTTATTCTTTCATACATTTGTTAACTCAGTAACTTGTTTCTGGATCTTAAATTCTAACAGCAAAACAGAGCAACAAACTGGTAAACCAAGGCCGAAAGAACATAAATGTGGATTGTGGAAAGTAAATGGATGAGACGGAGGCGGCGTGGAAGCGCAAAGAAGAGACTATTTCAAGAAGTCAAAATCTCAGTGGCAAATGTGCTGAGGTGGGAAAGAACCTGCCCCGTTTGCAGTGTGAGGAGGAGGACAGGGCTTACTGACTAAGCAGAACAAGGAAATTTGGGGGCGTAAGCAGACATTATATTTTATATTTTTAAATCCAGGTACAAAGAGAATTTTCTGGAGGATTAACATACAGAAGTGGAATGATTGGATTTATATTTTAAAGTCATTCTCTGGCTGCACTGTGGAACTGGGTAACACGATATACAAAAAAGAATGAAGATAGATTTTTAAAAAGGATAATTATATGAAGAGTGACAGAGCCCTGGATGAGCGTAGGAGCAAAAGTGTGGATGTGTCTGAGACAAATACATTTCTGTTTACCTAATACAATAGTTTAATAGACATCTATTCTTTTCCAGGCGGTTTTAACAGCCTTGAGTATAAAACAATGTATGTTTTTGGACATGGAGTGTCACATAGATCTTTACTCACCTAAAAGACAGATACGGACCAGCTGCAGAGAATGCTGTCAGGTGACAGCCTTCACCTGTATCCTGTCTATAATTTGGCTCAGCTGCAAGGAGTTACCTCTCCAAGGCTATACTCTTCCAGAGGTGACCTGCAATAGATAATTAATTGACTCATAGGCATAAAATGTGGATATTTTAACCAAATACCCCCAAACTCTGATGTTCAATTTCAGTTCCAAAGTTCCCGTGGGTTTGGCTGAGGCTGCTGGACCTGCATGATGGGCTGAAGTTCCCTCTTTGTTCAGTCCTACTATCCCCACTTCACCACAGATGTTGATCCCAAGGGCATTCCCTAATACGCATCCTGGATGCTAAGCCTCTGTCATTGTTTGTTCCAGAATACCCCAACCCTGACCAGTTAAATGGGGTCGCAGATAATTAAGGAAAGAAGGATAGTTGATAGGTGCCTCACCCTAACCTGTGTGGCTGCAGCTTTCAGTGAGATGAAGGAGCCAGTGGGGAGGCAGGTCTGGAAGGTAGTCACTCAAACTCGGAGCTTTACACACGGGGAATGTGAGCTGGGTTTGTAACACATCATTAGAGAAGTTAATTTGGCTGTTCCAGCTATGCACATGTCATGAGATATATCACAATGAGGTTAAAAGTTTGAGAATTTCTAAAACTCAGATAGCAAGCATAATAACGTTATAGATGTTATCACACAGGACGTATGTGCAGGTAAAGATGATAAGAAGGGCAAAGAATAAATCCAATGCTCAACTGATGTTTAGAGATAAAGAGGTTCTTTCTGTATCAGTTCTAATATATAAAGAACTTAGAAATTATTAACCCTCTCCTAACAAAAAGAAAAGTCTGGACAAATTGATAATCACTTATTTTTCTTGGGCCTGTGAGAGAATTGAGATCTGAGGGAAACCCCTATTCCAAAAATATAGAAAGAAAACAAAGTACATCCAGATATAGTGATTGCTTAAAGGGATAAATTGCTGGAGGCTGAGTATGGATTAAAGTATTAGTAGGAAACTCCTGGAGAGCGCCCCATATTTTATAACAGGTGAAGAATCTATGAAGAATCCCCACATTAATTTGGCTCTTGGAGGAGGGAAGAGGCATACTCTCCTGAGAAAGGATTTTGCTAAGGTTAAATTCTAACAACTTGTTCCCCCACCAGCTTTTCTGTTTAACCTAAGAAGGAGGAAAAACTTAATCAACCACACACATGCATTTAAGGAAATGGACCAGGAAAGCTGGAACCAGGAAAGAATGTGAGACAGGAGAAAATAAAATCTACGTGAGAGGGGCAGGGTAGGAAACACTTGTGAAATCCACAACCCCACAACCCTGGACTACTGAAACCTGGGCAAGAATGGAGGATAGGAGGATTATAACGGGAAGAGTATAGAATGTCCTCTTTTGTACACACGTACATACACTACACATCCTTTCACTTTCAACACTGTAACAGTGGATTTCAGCTCAAAGAGCTGAAAGCTACAAATTCCCTGTGAGTATGTAGTTTATAGGAAAGTCAAACAATTTCTCAGACATTACAAAAGACAAGAAAGAGAAAACATAACTTGAAGAGACAAATCTATCCTCAGAACAAGACTCTGATACAATCTGATGATGGCATTATCAATGGGAGAAATAATGAGAAAAGTTAAAATTGCGAAGATTAACATGTTATGGGTTCTAAGGGAAAAAAATAGACAACTAGCAAGGACGAATGCACAACATAAGCAGAGAGTTAAAACTGAAGGAAATAAAAAAAAATGTTAGAAAGTTCAAAAAGTAGCAGAAATGAAGAATGCCTTCAATGGACCAAGTAGTGAAGTGAATTGAACATGGCCAAGAAAAGTATCACTGAACTTGAATACAGTTTAATAGAGGTTCATGAGATAGATTGTAAAAAGAATAAAGAAGGAATAAAAATGGAACAAAAGATCATGGCTGTGGGGCAATATCAAAGGTTTTAAGACAGATATAATTAGAAAACAAAAGAGTAAGATGAACAGAACAGAACAGAAATATTTGAAGTTGTCATGTCAGAGGACTTTGCAAAATTCTTACCAGACACAAAACTACAAATCCTGGAATCTCACAGAATACCAAAAACAATAAGCATCTGTCCCAGAGCAGCCTCAACATGTAGTGGGTTTACTTTCGTATGGCCTGGTGGTGTGAAGAGACTGAAGGATTATTAGGAGGAGTTATGAGTATTAATATAGAGAAATAATAGACAAGGACGAAGAATAGTTTTGAGAACAGTGGGACTAGGGAGGCGGCACATACTTCTTCATGAGGCTTCCAGTATGTCGCCCTGACTCTTAGGCTAGCTTTGTATTTATTTTACGTATTAGTGTTACAGTCATACATCTCATAAAAGTAAGGAAAACAATCTCATTAAGGTTTATGTTGTGCTTGTATTTCCACTAACCAGACTACAGTTATATATGTAAACTATATCGATTAATTATTTATTTTTTATTGTTTTAAAGTATATGGTATTAATATAAAGTCTTGATAAATAAATCAATTAGAGGCTGACTCAAAGACCAAATTTTAGCTGACCCACAGTCACACATCATATAGATGTGATGTTTTAATACCCTGACACACTTGTGCCCAAACAGATGGATTCTTTTGGCTCAATCAAGGTGACAGAAGAAAAGAGACCTTTTTTCTCCTTATCTGGTTTAGAAAAAGTCTTGAGTTAGAGTTTAAAAAATTTACATTTTAAACTCTCAAAAACCACTCCCTCAGAACACACAGCCTTGTCCGGACAAAAAGTAATTTTAAAGCCTCCAGCCAGCTGCTGCGCCACAGCTGTGAAGGGAGGAGAGATATATAACATGTTAAGCTGTAAAAATATTAAAGTGATAAAATCTCACACTGCATACTCAGAGCCAGAAAAACTAGTCCAAATCAAAATCGCTAAAACTGTCGCTCTTTGTCTAGACTTTGTTCTCTATTCCTAATATTTTAATCTACTAACAATTAATACTTAAGTATTAGTTTTACATTTATAAAATCATTATTACTAATAAGGACATCAAGATATGGTTCCTCCCTTAAGTCTTCCCACATGTACCCTTCAGATATCAATAAATCTGCACCCAAGTATATGACATTCAAACTACAGAAAGAGAAAAGGTTGACGTAAGCCAGAGAATAAAAAGTGCCTCACCTGAAGAGGAACAAGGATAAAAATTACAGCAATGTTCTCATCAAAACACGTAAGCAAGAAGACGGAAGATTTAAATAGTGGAAATGTTGTCTTATATCCTTAAAAAAAAAAACAAAAAACAGAGTATGTATCACCAGCAGAGGTGTCATGTAAGAAAATTCAGAATTTCTTCAGGCAGAAGGAAATTGAAGAAGATTAAAAACTTGGATCTACATAATGAAAGGAAGAGCATCAGAGAAGGGATAAATGCAGATAAAATGAAATCTTAGAATTTTTGGCATTCTTTGTTGATCTCACAGCTAATGACAATACCATTAATATTGACAATGTATTATAGGATTAAACAATGAGGATAAGTTCAAAAACAACAGCAATAGGAATGGGAGAAAGAAATTTGGAGTACTCTGTAAGAATGTATCTGTCCTACATGTGAAGAGGAATAATGATATTTAAAAGTGGATTTGAATGGCTTAAAAATGAATATTGTGAACCTGAAGGAAACTACAAAACTTTTTTTTAAGAAGTCATATTCTCACAGAGGATATAACTAAATCTTTATGCTCAAATTAAAAAAGATATTCAAAGGAAATAAAAGAAACAAAAAGCAAATGTGATGGATAGAAAAATACCTAAACGGAAACCAAAAAAAAACTATGACAACAATAGATATTAATACAACTACATTAATAAGAACTTTAAATGCAAAAGGTCTAATCACACCAGTTAAAGACAAAAATTACTGGAGTTGACTTAAAAAGAAAGGAAAATTGAGTTATGTACTGTCTATAAGAAACACTTTTAAAATGCTGGGGTTATAAGTAAAGGGATGGAAAAAGATGTATTATGCGAACCCCAATGAAAATAAATCTAGATTAGCTATATTGATTTCAGACAGAGCTAACTACAGAGCAAGGAAGATTACTAGGGACAAAGAGAGGCATTATATAAAGAGGTAACTTGTCTAAGAAGATATGACAATGATAAATGTGTATGTACCTAACAACAGAATATGAAAATACCGGAGGCAAAAAAGTGAGAGAACTGACAGCAGAATTGGAAAAATCCACTATTAGGGTTGCAAACTTTAACACCTGCCAGTAATTGACAGATCAAGCAGGCAGAAAATCAGGAAGAATACAAATGACCTGAACTGTGCTGTCAATCAATTTGACACAATTGACATTTATAGGCAATTTCATTCAACAGCAGCAGAATACACATTGTTTTCAAACTTACAGGGAACATTCACCAAGGCAGATGTACAGTCTAAATCGTTAAGCATATGTTACCAAATTTAAAACAATAAAAATAATGCGAAGGCAGTTCTGAGAACAGTTTTGGAATGGAATTACCAATGACTATTGGAAGGATGGTTGGAAAATATCCAAATATTTGACTAGCAGACAACATATTTCTAAATAATCCTTAAATAATCCTCATTAAAGACTTAAACAAAATTAAAAATATTTAAACATACAAAAATTATTAAACTTATCAAATGTTTAAGTTGCAGCACAAGCATTGGTTAGAGAAGAATTTATAACACGGAATTCATATATTGAAAACAAAGGAAAATCTTATGCCAGCGTTCTACGTTCCTACTTTAGGAAACTAGATAAAGAATGGTACATTATACCAAAGAGCAAGCAGAAGAAATGAAACAAAAAATGAGTACAGGAAACTGCAAAAGTGAAAATAAAAGAGAAAGTCAATGAAACTGAAAACTTGTTCATTGAAAAAAAATCAGTAGAGACTGAGGAGAAGAGAAAAAGTCAATGATGAAAAGCACAAAGAAGTTGCAGGTAATGAGGCAGGTGTGATAGTTGCATACTTCAACTTGGCTGTGCTATACTCTCCATTATGCAATCAAAACTAATGTAGGTGTTGCTGTGGCAGTATTTTGCAGAAGTGACTAACATTTACAATCAGTTGACTTTAAGTGAAATAGATTATACTCAGAATGTGTGAGGGTTTGATTCAAGAAAGAAACTTACACATTGCAACTGCCTTTGGATGGCAGCTCCTCACCCTATGGTTTCCAGCTGGCTAATTCCAAAGTCCTGCCCTACAGCCCTGATGAAAATCCTGCAAAGTACTTCCTCCCAGGAAATCAATCTCTCTGTTTCTCTTTCTCTCTCTAACACATGGACACACACACACATATATATCCCATTGATTCCATTTCCTAATGGAACCATGACTTACCAGTGATTCTAGAGGAATACAATCTTAAGAATGAATTTTCTGAATTGGTTCTGGGTTTTCTGGATTTGTTCTGTACTGAGACTAGATTTGAAGCACTAATAAGTAATGACTTTATTTTCTGTGATTGATCGAGCAAGGCATATGTGGCAATGAAGGTACGTAAATTTTCATCACCATTGGAAATCCCTCACCAAACATCCATAAAAGATGAAGTTTTGAGTGATATTTATCTGTATCTCAGAAAATTTGAGTGATGTGCTTTCGTACCTTATAATGTTTTAGGAAAACTAAGGTGTATGAGATTGACAGGGTGCTCATAACTACTAGGAAGAAAGTTGAGGGTTAATTGGCTGAACTCAGGGTCAAGCTCCACATAAATTACCTGACACTTTCACTTTCTCTGTCTTCCCTAAAAAAGGCTCTGACTGTCTATAGCCACAGGACTTAGATCTCTGAAAACTAAACCTAAAGGCTTATCCTGCAAGTGACAGGATTATAACACAGGTTGACTTCTAAAGTACAAGGTTACTTCTGATAAAACGGGGGCATTAATTACAAAGGAATGGAATCCCGCAACTAGGAATGGGAACATGTGGGAAGACCCAAATGAATCTGGGGTGTTGAAAACCCCAAATTCTCTAAGTTTTCTTTGCCAACATAAGCAGCTTCTCTCTTCCTGCCTGAGGAGGATTAATCTGTTAATCGCCTGACATTTCTTGCAGAACTGAATCGTAATGTGGTTTCCTTGAAATGCACCTCTGCTTCTCCTCAGGACCTGTCTTCTCCACCTGCCTTTGCTTCCAGATCTGTAACTGGACTCAAATCTGAGCATATCCCAGAGGATGAGATACACAGTATAACTCAGAGGGAAGTCTGAGGCACATCAAGTAAACTGAAGTAATTTTCCAATTTATATGGACAGAAACCTGGAGATTATGTATAATAAGGGGTATTAAAGGTGTGGGATAACAAAGGAAGAAATATAAAGTGGATCAAGTGAACTATATTGATACAGGCTCACTACATTGAGATTTTGGATTCAACATTTTAGTCTCTAGAATAGGTTTTAACAATTTGGTTGGTTAGCTGAAATAAGGCCCCAAACATGGCCTACGCTAAATGAAATTGGAGTATCAGAACTGCCTTGGTATACTCTAGAAAACATTATCTAAGTTTTAGGGAGACTAGAATGTTAGAGGGGATTTATCATCTGAGACATACCTATCCTGGGACAGTCCAGAAGACATTGCTTTGGTAACAACTGTGAGAAATCACCTTGTGAGAGAGTCCTAGCATTCTTAAAGAGCTTTGTGGTCACTCTTCTCTGAATATCATAAATTATAGTGAGGTCTGCTGCCTCCAAATGGAGATCCCTAAATGCAATGAAAATTTTCATTGCTAATGCCACAGGCGTCAAATGGTTGCAACCACCAAAGGACGTGTCCACTGTAATGGACAGAGAAATCAGAATAGTAATCCGAGTGGTCTGATATACAAAGACCTATGCATTGTCTAGTCGATCATGGTGTCTCTGGAATAAAAGTGAACATGTATTTTACTAAATTGTCATTTGATCTGCAAGATTTCTAGGTTGATTAAAGAGAAATCTAACTTAACTGCATATGATGTCCCACAAGTAATTCCCAGGCACAAACCACTTTCGCAACCCAAAATCTCTTAAAAGAAGAGGAAGCCAGGGCCCTTTGGGAAATACATTGGCAGAATGTTTTTTTACCATTAATCTTTTCCTAGACTTCCATGAATGGAGCTAAGGGTATTTACTAGGGTGACTGCGCATGTGGAAAAGCAAAATAATCAGTCTTTTTGGAGGTATTACACACAAGCTCTGAAGTAAAAATAATTTCAGGAGTTCCAAAAGCCATTGAGGTTGACCAGTGAAAGCAGAGACTTATGGAGGTGAGGTGGGTCCATGGAATAGCTCAGATTCTTCTCACAGAGGATTCAGTGGATTCCCAAACTAATCCTGTGCTTATTTCCCCAGTTATGGAATGAGATTATATGAAAAAAATTATAATATATTCTGCATCATAAAATAGAAATAGATTTCCTAAATCATAAATGGATAACAAATTCAAAGGCACTGTTCATAGTCAAGAAATGAATCCTCAACCACTAAACTTGAGTATATCTCAAGTCAAGATTCTTGGAGAGACTACTCTTTATAAAGTCGAAGATTTGCTAAGATGTTGAGATCTGGACACCAAAGCTCCCTTGCTACCCAGGATGTTGACTTGAACAGAGTTAAGAGAAACTCTTTCTTCTTTTAACTTTGATTATTTACTTCTTAGTAAGATGAAATGTGCTTATGAGATTTTAATCAATCCATGCCCCCTTAAAACTTTCTTCATTAAATGATACTTGTATTTAATATATGTTCACAAATAGAAAACAATCTCTGGGTAAGTGCAGGATGAGTACTGATTATTACTAATGAATATCAGATTCCACGAGTGGTTGAATAATGCTTCTGAGACTATTTATGAGATTAGGTATAAATCATAGTGATGTCACCTTACCAAAATAGAAAAAGATTATCAAACATGTTTAGCAAATAGTGAACATAGCAAAAAAATTTAAAAAGTTTAAATTATAAGATGTTAAAATTGACATTCATATGATATTTCCATTCTTTATACACAGATATATTTAAGGCTTATACAAGCATTTCTAGAATTTAACAGAAAATAGTCCTAGGAAAATGTAAGAAACCCTGAACGGTTTAAATGGAAGTTTTATAATGCAATATTTTATGACTCTCATAAATTCAGGGACTTATAAAAATTAATATTAACATTGCTAAGTAGCCTAAATCACAAAATTGCTATTAAGTCAATGGTCAAATTTCTTGGAGATATTTAAGCAAAATCTTTTCTCTGAAATACATCATGCAGATTTATTTAAAATGAAATATGACTTCACATTTAATTTGCTTCAAGAGATAGACAGGGAGCCTCATTAGTTTTTCATATATAATATCAATTTGGACTAAGCCATTATCTTTCAAGGGTCATAATAGGTGAAAGTGTTTAAGGAAAGGAAGAGAATGTTTCTTATAACAATTCTGCAACTAACCACTTCTACACTCTAGGCACTGTTATCACTGAATGTATTTTTAATTTCTTTAATCCTCACAAAATCCTCATGAAATAATTATTGTTCTGTAGATCCAGACACTCAATGTGATGGTGGAATGGGAGTTCCATCTTTGGTACTCTAACTCGAGATTGTATTGCCCACCAGCCTACAGTCTATTAATGCCTTTCCAAATTGTTTCCCTATTCTACTTCTAACTGAGTGAGACTAAAGTTCACTTAGGAATCTGACATTGACGATTATTGAACAGATATATTAGAGAAGACTATTTTGGCAAAAAAGTAAGTTTATTTTTCTCTTCCTGAATCACCAAAAATAATATGTAGTCTTTAAATTTTGTATTAATACATTTTCAATCAGTGAATTCACTATTTTATTTTGTATGTATGTTAGGTTTTGAAATTATAGACTGGGTCATGTGTCCAAGAATACTCTTATTTAGTGTCACAACAGGTCATATTCATAAATTCCTTGATGTTAGTAAAAACTGCAATGTAAAAAAATGCTTAGCAAAACTTTTATGGGAAAAGTTTAAAATAAATTCCCAGTTAGTAGTTGAAAGCTCAGGCACCTCTACTAATTTTTAAGTGAGTTTACATACAACAAAAGTGGTAAAGAAAAGAATCTTTGAAAAGAGTTTAATCATAATATTCCAATTTGCTTTATTTTTAAAAAGAGACTAAAGTCATTCCCTGAATGAAAACTTTAATAAATCTTATTTTAAAAACCTGACATTTTTACTTGTTATCAAACAGAATGAATAGGTAGAAAGGTGGTATTATAAAAAATGAAAGTATAACAGAATTTTAAAATACTGATAGGTTAGTTAATTATTATATATAGGTCTATGGCAAACCTCTTAGGAGCAGGACACAACTCCAAGAGGGACTCTGTCTAACAAATGCAAACATGGTAGCATACTGGTTTGTAACCTCACATTAACCTGAAATTTAAAAAAAAAAGAAAAGAAATTATACCAGGTATAATCTAGAAACATCACTTTTAGAATCTAATTTCATGATGAGATTCTTGAACTCATTCTTAAAAGTCATTTATTTTAAGGAGTTTCTGAAGAACAATTGGCACTATCTAGGTGCCACCGTGAATAGTTTGGAAAATGCAGTAAAGTCTTGCTAAGACTAGCAGTATCTGGCATTTTTACTTCTTTGAAGTGAGAGGGGGCATCAGTTAAAATTTTAGGAAATGGAATTTTCTATAAATTCCCCAGCTCTGAACAATTCCAGGTGTTCAAGCCGTGTAATCCATACAAGCAGAGTAGGGGAGGGAATTCTCCCATATTCAAGAACTAGAGTTACCTTCCATGAAGCAAAATCCTGCAGGTACACTAGGAGTGGCAATCTGGACACATAAACTTCATGTTTATTCCTTAGAGTGTTTGCACCAGTCTAAGGCATAGTAGCAGCTCCTAATAAAGCCTTGAACCTTGTAATCTCTGAAATTTACAACATAAAATGCCACCAGTTAATACAGGTGTATGAATCAGGACTCCCTACTATGGGATATATATCCAAAAGAAAGGAAATCATTCTGTCAATGTTATTGCAAGTTATCTGCACTCCCATGTTTATTGCAGCAGTGTTCACAAGAGCCAAGATGTGGAACCAGTCTAAGTGCCTGTAATAGAAGAATGGACAAAAAAAAAAAAAAATTGGCACATATATATATATATATATATATACCAAGGGATATTATTCAGTGATGAAAATGAATTAAATCCTGTCATTTGCACCAATATACATGAAACTGAAGACTATTATTTCCAGTTAAGTAAGTGAAATAAACCAGGCACAGAGAAATAAATAACACATGTTCTCTCTCACTCATATGTTGGAGCTGAAAAAATAGATCTTGTGGAGCGAGAGAGATGAGTGGCTATAATCAGAGGCTGGAAAGGAAGGTAGGGGAGGGAAAGATGGGTGGTTGGTAACTGGTACAAAAATAAAGTTAGATAGAAAAAATAAAGTCTATTGTTCAGTACTGCAGTAGACCAACTATAGTTAATAATTTGTTTCATGGTTCAAGATCTCTGGAGGAGAGGCATTTGAATGTTCCAAACACAAAAAATGAAAGTTTGGGATGATGGATATCTTAAATGCCCAGGTTCAATCATTTCAAAGTGCATGCATGTATCAAAATAAAACATGTACTTCAGAATATGTACAGACATGATATATCAATAAAATGCATAAATGAAATGATCCCAAATATTATTTTATAGTCTGTCATATGAAATTGTCATTTTTGTGATTTAAATTGTTTACTCAGATCTTATCAAATAATATCTTTGCAAAATTGGTTGAGCTTTTATAGCTTTTACTAACTCTAATAAAGACATAAATAATTGAGACATTTATCTAATCTTATTTGGGCTATTTACATTATTTAGAAAACTGAAAGAAAAGCAATGAAGAAATTTAGAATTAACGGAGCCCCAGGATTTTCCCAGGTGTCCACTTCCCATCACTGCTGCTGCCATGTGCTTTATGATACCATATATTTGTTTTATGACATAAAAAGTTATGATTAAATTTTATAAAAATGATTATCCTATAATAGGTACCTTTTTATACCTGGCTTCTTTTGCTTAATATTTTATTTGTGAGATTTTCCCATATTTTTATGTTAGTGATACTTTATTCTTTCTTCTATTGACAAATTGTTTGAACACATCATATTTTATTCACCTTTTCTATTGATAAGGAATATTAACAGATATTTTTGCTGTTCTGGATATTGGTATAGCTACACTCAGGCATTTTTACTTTTTTTTTTTTTAGGAAACTTTGCTTCTGATTGGAATATATTTAGTAGTGGAAGTATTGGGTAGATAGCTAATATTTTGCTATATTAGATGCAGCAAAAAGTTACTCACAATGGATTTCATTATTTTAATTCTTACAAACAGTAAATGAGAATTCTACTGGCTGCACATTCTCATTAAAATTTGCTATTATCTGTCTTTTAGCTTATTTTGTAATGATATTCTTCTATGTTTACTAAGATTAATTTTTTTAACATCCTGGAAATAAGTTTTGCCACATCTTGAGAACTTGGCTAATGTTATTTCATTATTTTGTGGAAAGGGTTTTAGTGGAAAAAAAAAGTAGATAAAATTTCTCCTAAGAAGATAGAATTCATGATACTTGGGAAAGAAAACAAGAAATGAAAGAAGGAAGAAGGAACGGGAGGAAGGAAGGGAGAGAGGGAGACAGGGATGGAGAAAGAGGGGGAGAGGGGAGGAGGAGGGGAAAAGAGAGGAAGGATAGAAGGAAAAAACATTGCAATTGTCTAAAAGAATACAGAAAGTCTGGTTTTAAAATGTTCCTGATCTCGTTTTGAGAATATAGCCCAAGAATACATCTTTTTTGCTGCCTAGAACTTTATCTGATATTAGAATTTGGCAGACTTTTTATGTCTGTTTAAGATAAATTAAGATCCTTTTCAACACTTTCCATTTATTATGTATTACTTATGATAATACTCTTTATTCTATATTTATTTTTAAAATCATATATGCTTTCTAAAATGTCATATTTCCCACATTCAAAAGCTAAAGGTAAATGAAAACATTTCATTTATGAAATGGAAAATCCTGATACTAGATTTCAAGCAATTACTTGTTTTCTTAAGAATGTTGAGGAAAAACTATCCCAACATTAAATACAAATATCTAGTTCATGCTAGTGAGTGTGTTTATACTTTAAATTCCGTGCTTTGCATTTGTGATAATTTATGTATATTTTACAGGGTAATGTATGATACTTCGGTAGTATAATCCAAGGGACAAAAGCCATGCATCAAAAACTTTTTTATGTTCCATGAACTTAAGAGACTAAATATATTGCATTTGTCTGGCTTACCAGAAAGCTCCTCAACATTGAGATTGAATTCCCTTGGAAAATAGTTGCAATCAATTTTTATTTGATACATTCAGCTATTCATTGAGATTAGATGGTAGGATTTATAGTACTATGTATTGTGCAAATTATGGCTTTCTAGCAAGGGTGAAGACAGAAGGCATATGTAGTATATTTCCTGTACTTGGTGTTCAGCTTTTAACTGGACACATAAACTAGTGGTGATTCCATATGAAGGGAAGTGAGGTGACATTTCAATTTGAAAGGAAGCTGTAATGATCTGAAATATCATCCTCTTAGTTCAGTGGATTCTGCTATAGAAGTGAAAATGTAAGAAGAGAAAGTAACACTTTAGGGGCAGTGAATTCCTCCACGAGAAACTAAAGCCATTTCTTTTATACGACTAAAGAGATGCTTTTTATATCTAGTTTATGAGAATACTGGTGTTGTGGAACAGAAAGATTGTAATATTACTTAAGAAATAGATATTAATAAAGCTAGAAGAGGTGAAAAATAGTTAATTACATATATGTATGTATTTAAAAAGTAAAATTAAATATAAATAAAATAAAACCAATAAAATGTTGGATTTTGAGTTTAATTGAAGTGTTTCTTTGGTTATATGTTATTGCATAAATGGTTAGCATTCATAGAGTCTCAGTCTCAGACTAATAGGTCAGATATAAATTATCATTTCCTTTGCATATTAAAATGGAACTCCTCTCTATGTTCTTACTTCTTTCATCCAATGATGATATCCTACATGAGTATTATAAATCCAATTTCCAAAATAGTTCAATTTATTCTTCTAGGGAACTGACTGTTAAAGCCATCGCTGATTAAATTTAGACTACAAAATTGCATATATTTACTGAAAGCTCTCACTAAAGGTCAATGGGAAAATTAAAGTGAGACTTTGCAGCAATGTAAATATTAATATTTCATTGTAAGAAAAAAACAGTAATATTCTCAGAATTTCATATTCCATTTTGCAGCATTTATTTTAAAATGCCTATTAAATTGATGAAGGGGCTCCTTTATTAAAAGAAGTAAAAATAAAGTACAAACTCTGAGCAACAAATACATTGTCCCTTCATGACAACACTGCGATGACATAATTATAACAAATATTATTTTATCACTATTAGCAGCAGCGTCTATGATATGGTATTAATCCTTTCAAAGTTGTCTAAGTGCTCAAATTGCACTAATTGAATCCTTTCCTGAAGATTACTATTATTTCAGATATGCTGGAAAGTAACTAAAACTTAGGTTAAGATACTTCTTAAAATGTCCACAATGATGATGAGCTATGTTATTAAAAGAATACTAGATGAGAAATCAAGACTCCTGGGCATTATTTTTTCTGGCTATTTCTAAAACCAGATGGGTAGGTATGTGCTGCGAGTATTCTGTTTTCAA
The DNA here is from genome assembly GCF_000181295.1 of Otolemur garnettii. Lineage (NCBI taxonomy): Eukaryota > Metazoa > Chordata > Mammalia > Primates > Galagidae > Otolemur > Otolemur garnettii. The sequence goes on from NW_003852431.1 coordinate 5,524,833, forward strand.
TGAATGGAGAAAGACTGAGTTCTTAAAGATCAGGTCTTGTTTGACCATGGATGCTTTAAATATTTAATAACTCAGTTCAACATGGTTAATATTTACCCTTTTGTAGGTAAGCAAACTGAGGTTTCAGAAGTTGAATGGCTTCCAAAACATATATTAGTAGCGGATCTAAGAATTAAAGCTAGGCCTATTTCAGACTCAAAGGTTAAGTTTATTCCATTATCCCAGTTTTTATTTCCATAATTACATATTACAAAGTGATCATATGCCATATTTACTTAAAAACCTTCCTCCAGAATCAAAATGTCTTCACTGATGCTGAGTACTTTTACTGGTTCTAATAAACGACTGGTGTTTAAAAGAATTAATGCGATTTGTACTTTATTACTCCACTTCATTTTGCATCGGTGGTTGTTCCTATAAATGCCCACTCTTCTTTTCATAGAATATTACAGGGTTTTCAATTTACAGGCAGCCCCAGAAGCTTCTTCATTAAATCTTTAATGTGGTGTTTCCACAGGATCAGTGATGAGGGTTTGCCAAGTAAAGACATGGGATCTATTTTATAGTTATAAACATTTGGAGATGTATATGATTTACTATTTCTGTTAATATCTGTATTAACACATTGCCTTATTTAAATATTTCTCCAAGTGCCTGCACTTGCTAGGCAATTATATGATCGTAAAATGATATGGACATACTGTTTCCACATGAACAAGCATACTCTTTTTTTTTTTTAAATGAATTTTTTAAAAATTCAAATTAATTTCCACCAGCAGTGCAGAAGTGTTCCCTTTTCTCCACATCCACGCCAACATCTGTAGTTTTGGGATTTTGTTATGTGAGCCCCTCTTACTGGAGCTAGGTGATATCTCAAAGTGGTTTTGATTTGCATTTCTCTGATGATGATGAATTTTTTTTTTTTTTTTTTGAGGCAGAGTCTCATTTTGTCACCGTCAGTAGAGTGCTGTGGTGTCACAGCTCACAGAAACCTCCAGCTCTTGGGCTTAGGTGACTCTCTTGCCTCAGCCTCCGGAGTAGCTGGGACTATAGGTGCCCACCACAATGCTGGCTATTTTTTGTTGCAGTTTGGCCAGGGCCAGGTTCGAACCCACCACCCTCGGTATATAGGGCTGGCGCCCTATCCACTGAGCCACAGGCACTGCCCATTTCTCTGATGATTAACAATGATGAGCATTTTTTCATGTGTCTGTAGGCCATGCACCTATCTTCCTCAGAGAAGCTTCTGTTCAAGTCCCTTGCCCCCAATGAAATGTGATTACTTGTTCTTTTCTTATAAATAAGTTTGAGTGCTCTATGAATTCTGGTTATCAAACCTTTGTCAGAAACCTAATCTGCAAATATCCTCTCCCAGCCTGAGGGCTGTCTGCTTGCTTTACTTACTGTGTTCTTGGCTATGCAGAAGCTTTTCAGTTTGATCAGATACTAGTAATGTAGTTTTGGTGTTGCTTCAATTGCCCAGGGGGTCATCCTCATAAAGTATTCTCCCATACTGATTTCTTCAAATGTTTCCCCTGCACTCTCTTCAAGAATCTTTATAGTTTCATGTCTTAAGTTTAAATCTTTTATCCAGTGAGAGTCAATTTTTGTTAATGGTGAAAGGTGCGGGTCCAGTTTCAATCTTCTATAAGTCGCCTGCCAGTTCTCCCTGCACCATTTATTAAATAGGGAATATTTCCCCCAATTTATATTTTTGATAAGCTTATCAAAGATCAAATGATGATAAGTGTCTGGGTTCATCTCTTGGTTCTCAATTCTGTTCCATACATCTACCTCTCTATTTTTGTGCCAGTACCATGGGTGGGAATGCAAGCTAATACATCCTTTCTGAAAAGAAGTTTGGAGAATACTCAGGGAGCTAAAGGTATATCTGCCATTCAATCCTGTAATTCCTCTACTAGGTGTATATCCAAAAGACCAAAAATCACTTTATAAGAAAGATATTTGCACCAGATTATTTGTTGCAGCTCAATTCATTCTTGCCAAGAAGCCTAAGTCCCCATCCACCCATGAATGGCTTAATAAATTGTGGTATATGTATATCATGGAATACTATGCTGCCTTAAAGAGGCAAAAGACTTTACCTCTTTTATTTTTATATGGATAAAGCTGGAAGATATTCTTCTTAGTAAAGTATCTCAAGAATGGAGGAAAAAGTATCCAATGTACTAATACTATTATGAAATCAATTTACAATCACTCACACTTTCATATGGCCCAGGATGAAGGAAGGAGGAGGAGAATGAGAGGGGGGAGGTCAGATGGAGGGAGGGTGAATGGTGAGATCACACCTATGGTGCATATTGCAACGGTACATGTCGGATCTATTAAGTATAGAGTATAAATGTCTTAACACAATAAGTAAGTAAATGAGGTGAGGGATATATTGACTAGTACGATGTAAGCATTCCAAATTCTATATGGAATCAGCACATTGTACTTCCTAAATGCATTAATGTATATATGATCGATCTCTTATGATTTTTAATAAAAAAAATTCAAATTAATATGAGGGTACATTTGTTACATTAGGTTACATTGTTTGTATTTGTTAGGTAAGATTCAAGTTGCAGTTGAACGCTTCACCCAGGGGATGTGCTACATATCTTTACATTGTGTCCATAAGGTGAGAGCTGACCAATCTCCCCTCTCCTCCCCTACCCGTACTATTCATATTGGAACATGATATAAAACTTCTTGGCAAATTGAGAAACATTTAGTTATGTGTCATCATTCATTGAAATGTCATTTGTAAGGAATTGCAGCTTGTAAGATTTTGATGTCAGTAATGAAGTAGTACATAGAGGCAAGCTAGGGACTCGTTTCTCTAAGTTTGTGTGCAAGCTGAGAATGGAAATGGCTTGCAAAAAAATACTCCTGACCTCAGGCAATCCACCTGCCTCAGCCTCCTAGAGTGCTGGGATTACAGGCATGAGCCACGTCACCTGTATGTGTGTGTGTGTGTGTGTGTGTGTGTGTGTGTGCATATATATATATATTATTATTCTCTACATAGAACTGCAAGAACTGGTCAGTGAAAAGAACTATACATTTAAATTGAATTATCCAAACTTAAATCTTGGTATTTATGTCCATAAAAGGAAGAGGTTAGAGATTGAGAAATGGATGTGTGGCAAAAATCCCACTGCTTACGCTCAAGTACCAAGTAGGTTTCTTTTCTCTTTGCCAGGAACGTGTGGAGCTGTTACTCCTTCAGGAGTTAAAGTTTTCACAGCTCACCTGGCCATTTATAGTAGAGAAACAAAGAGGCCACTGCACAGCCACCCTGTGCTGAAGGAACAAGGGTCATTGCGTGCTGCAAGATGGGATGCTGCTGGCAAGAGAAAGTGCAAAATTGAATTTGAAATAAAGCTTAGAGGAAATACTGAAGATTAAATATCCATACGCTTGAAATCTTGTTTAATTTACCTACACAAAAGCTATATTATGTCCTTCCATATCCTCAGTGTTGCCTTATTTTCCTGTACACTATCACTACACAGTAGTTAATGATTGCTCATACAGTGGCATTCGGTTGGCTGCGACTGATAAGATTTCACTAAGAAAAATGAGAAGCTCTTCTCTATGTTTAAAAATATTTGTATCTCTCTTTAAGTATGCAGCATTGAAAAGAGAGAAACTTACCCCAAACCAAACTTAAGAATGATGTTAGAATAAAAATATTCTCTGTTCATTCAGTAAGATTAGTAATGCATGCTTTTAAAACTGAGGAACTTCATAGAATTTGGGGAATACATGTGTTCAATATTCTGAAATCTTCCAATGTGGCAGATTATGATTCATATTCTTTTCATAGGAGAAAACTTAAAGTAAATGTCAAGAATGGCCCTTGCTCATTTGATTGCCAAAAACTCATATAATGAATTTTTTTAAATTTGTCTGACTAATTGTGAGATTTTGAGTGATGGTATAGCAATGATACTGCAAATAATTACTATTCCTCTTATAACATAGTTTTAAAAACTTATGGTTCAGATAATCAAGGACAATTATATTTTAACTTTAAAAAAATGTGTCACATAAATGTCCATCTTCATACCAAAGCAAAAGTTTTGTGATTATTAAATGTCTTCTGTAAAAGACATTCCAGATATTACTGCTGGTAATTATGGCAACAATGTATGAATCCACAAACAGCATTCACGTGGCAACATTAACAGAAACTAAATGTGAAAGGACACTGGTGATTCAGTATTTATTGTTCAGTTTGATTTTGGTCACTGTGTTATATTGGTTTGATTAAAGCGCACAGACAATGTCACCAAGTTACCACAGATGGCACAACTCCAGGTTATTCTGGTGACAGAAATTTGTGCCAGTTATACCGAAGTAAGTTGTGCTATTTGTACAAGTATAAAGCAGGGGTTGAAGCACCTCATTCTCAACATAGATCAGAAGAAGCACAAAATACAACAGAACACTACCTTGGGCAGTCCATGAGAACTTCAAAATTCTATTGCTTTTAGGTTTACTTTTTGTTTGGTTTGTATTTTTCTGTTTTTTCCCCATCTCCATCTTCTGTCCTTCTCTATTATAAACAGTAATATTTTAGAAAACCGCATCTTGGTTTTATCTGCATATTTTTCCTCTAAAATCTAAAAATGTAAATTTGTTGTACTCACTATTTGCTACCTACGTGGACTTGGGCAAGTGACTTAACTTCTCTGTGCTTTGGGACTCAGTCTTCTCACCTGCATGAGGTAGTCATCAGAGTGACAAGTTCTTATTTTTACGTCGCTTACTACACGTTGCTTCTATACGGAGATGGTTTTCACCTGATATTTATTTATTCTTCAGAAAAACCATATGAGAGATACAAAGGTGGAAACTGAGATAAAAATTTTGGTAGCTTAGGTTGCACAATCAGTAATTGATAAAGCCAGAATTCAAATCTAAATAATTTGGCTCAGACTCCATCCCCCACTTTTAACCAAAATGTCTCCCACCTCATAGGAGTTTTGACAGTATTGAAGACTTGAGTGTGTGTGTGCGTGTGTGTACAGCTTATATATAGTTTAGAATAGCTCCTAGTACATGGAAAAATCTCAAAAACTACTAGCTGCTGTGATCATCATAACTCAGGTATTTCTTACATAGAGGAAATAGGTGATATTTGCCTACTTATAATTTTTCCGTGTTTCCATCAATTACCTGACACATTTCTAATTCTTGTTTTTCACTTTAGTTGTATTACTCTCTATATTGTGTTTGTTTATTTCAGAAATCTGACCCTTATTCAATGGTGTTTTTATTCCTCTATTAACTTCTCTAATTTCTATACAGATTTTGGATTCTAGGTTGATCCCCTATCTTTACTCTTTTCTTCAGTTGTTATAGAGCTTTACATGTTTCTTTTGAATGCTGTGGTATTCTTGACTTTTCCCCCTTAATTAACTACTTGAGATTTTTGACATTTAAATAGTTTGTTCTATCATTCTATAATATTTCTGAAATTCAACCATTTTACTCTAAAGCTCAGAGAATTCTGATCTCATATTTTTATTCTTATGGAGTTTTGCGTTTCATTTCTTCTCTCTGAGAGTATTGAATTGGCAATTTTATAATGTTTCTCTTCTTCTTCCGTGGTAACTAAATTCTTGACTTTCAACCTCTTCTTTTAAATAAAATTTTTTTGATCTGTCTCTTGACTACAGGAGGTGACATGAATTCTAATATAGATTGCATGGGACTCTTCTTACCTTCTTAGGATGGTATAAAGAATGAGTAGCAATGGAGAATTATTTTGAAGTGTTTGATTAAAGATTTTATCTCTATAAGTAAAAGTAAAATTGGAGGCCAAGCTAAGCAATTTGACAGAGTTGTAGCCATGCAAAATATCTTATTACAGAAATTCGACTCCTTCTATAGCACCACATGGGCTTCTCTGCAAAATCATCCTTTTAGTATGATGGGGACAAGCAGAAAACAGGTATTTCATACCATAGAGAACATAGATATTTTTGGTGGGAGCATGGTTATGAAAATTATTTTTCTCCAGAGGTGACAGTTGACTCACCGTCAAAAATTAGGCAATTATTCTGTCATTTCAAACTGTAGGCTATACATGAATGAACTTTTATAAAGGGACTTCTTTAACTTACTGACAAGGCACTGTACATTTTCTTGAGACTGACCTTTGTCGTCCTTGGTTAGAGTACCATGGCCTCAGTCTAGCTTACAGCAATCTTAAACTTTTGGGGGCTGAGGCAAACCTACTACCTCAGCCTCCTATGTAACTGGGACTACAGGTATACACCACCATGCCAGGCTAATTTTTCTACTTTTAATAGAGACAGGGTCTCAATTTGCTTGTGCTAGTCTCAAACTCCTAATTTCAAGGGATCCTCCTGCCTTGGGCTCCCTAAATGCTAGAATTAAGATCAGAGTCACTGTGCTCAGTGGCAGTATATCTTTTCACATTTTTAATAGAAGGACATCATAGGGATACACATTACAAATATATACTTAATTTTTGAAAGCTGCCCTATCCACAACTAGAGTCAATTACCTTTAGATTTATACTTATTCATAAATTTCTATGATAAAAATTTTCTGGCAGAAATGAGAATAATGAGAAAAAGACTTAAAAGGATATCAAAACCATCAGGATGCTTGCTTTCTAGAAGCAATGGTGCCTGACACCACCCCTTTACATATAAGCTCACATAAATATTTGTAGTAAAAACATTTCCATTTCTTATGCTTTTTAACTTTCAAAACACATTAAATTTAGTTTAATAGAAATAGAAAAATTATGGGCAACTTGACTGAAGCTATAGTTCTTCCCATATCTGGACCCCTAAGAAAAGATTCAATACACTATGCTGCATAATATTCCATGCTATACATACATCACAATTTGTTAAACCATTCATGGATTGATGGGCACTTGGGCTGCTTCTATGACTTAGCGATTATGAATTGGGCTGCAATAAACATTCTTCAGCAAATGTCTTTGTTGTAAAGTGATTTTTGGTCATCTGGATATATACCTAGTAGAGGAATTGAGGGATTGAATGGCAGGTCTACGTTTAGTTCCCTAAGTGTTCTCCAAACTTCTTTCCAGAAGGGGCATATTAGTTTGCATTCCCACCATATACACAATTATGATCTAATAATAAAAAAGATTCAATATATTAAATCTGTGTCCTTAAAGAAGATGAATTGAGGAAAATAAGCTTTAAGAATACATAAAACAGTATGTTTTTTTTCAGGAATAAATAAAATATTCTAGGAGAAATTTATTTTTATTATTTATTTCCTCAACAAACTGTTGATCTTATTCCATGTGTCAGGTACACTATTGAAAGTTGTCTTAGTATTTTAGCTATTTCCTTGTCTTCACTCCTACACAGTCCCACAATGAGTTTATTTAATAACATATTATTTCTTAAGTATTTTTACTTCAACTTATGTTTAACTCAGACTTATGTTAAACTGTAAGTCATGACATCAGGAATTGTTGTGCTAGACTTTATATGTACTACTCATGAGAACAAAATATAAATATTAAAGTTAAAAAAATCCAGGTTAAAAAAATTAAGATTGAATCATTTCCCCGGCTCTTAAGCAGTCTACCATCCAGCCCATCCCAAAACCCAAATCATCACCAATTTGGGAGCTGTGGCCAATAGTTTAGCTCTATGGTCTGGCAACTGAGGGCACCAGACTAAACTATCCATAATCAGACCTCGTGGGGGGCTTCCTTTTGGTGGTACATTGCAGATATCTGTGCCACTGGGCCTGTGTCCATGCCCCTGTATCTTCCCTATGATAAATGGAAACTGAGACTTCACAGCTACTTCTCTCCCTCCCCTGAACTTCACCATGTTGCCGTGTGACAGTGGTGCTGGCTGATATCACAGTGTGCTTAAATATACTTGTCATGTCATGTGCCTTCCTTCCTACTTAAAAAAAAAATACCTTTTTCCAATGCATAGCAAATGTCCCCTTCTGATTGGCTTCCTCACCCTTCTTAGCTTTTCTTTGGACACTTGTGATACTTTGTTAGCCTTCGAGGCTAGAGCTTTTGCTACATTCATCCAGCCCTTGACCTCAGCTGTCTTTTCAGTCTGTAAGGAGCTGCCTCACGCATAAGCACTTGTATGATTTGCCTCACAGACTCCTTTCAGGCCAGTCACTGCCTATACACCACCACACTTACAGTAGTATGAGGACCCCCGCTCTGTCATGTCCAGAGTGACTACTTCATGCTTTCTTTGATAAAGCACCAACTTTTCCCCTACCAGAAGATGCTTTCACTGCTAACATCCCACCCTGTTCCCACGATGGTTATACAGCCTGCCTCCACCAATCCTGGCTCCATCTCTATCTGGTAAACATTTTCTGGTATATTTGACCAGTAGTCTCTTGAATCACCTGCACCATCACTTCCATGGTATGTGCGTCCTGGAAGCATTTGACACCTCGATTATACTTGGCATCCACTGGCATGGACAAGACCTGAAACTTTGGCATGATTGGACTACCTCCAAGGGCGAGTTTCTTCATCTTCAACATAACCTTCAGCTCACACATTATCTGCAGACATCGCCGGTGAGTTTTCAGTCTTCTGGGCTTCCTGCCCTATTCTGGCCTGCCATAGCTCCACCATCAAGCACCTCTAGCCTGCTAGCACCAAGTCCACTCAACCCTTTTCCATCTGTAAGTAACAAGTTTCCCAACCCCTCACACTCACTGCCTTTTGCTACTCCAGGTGGCTGGAGATCCACAATAACCTGTGACTTCCCCAGACTCTTTCATGGATTACCTCAGTACAGATGCAACTTTCATAAATGTTTAAACACAGTTTACCCTATATGACAGAAACAGCTGGTAACTGACCCAGAATAAATACAAGTAAAAGAAACAGAAAAGTCTCCCAAACTCTGAGAATGATCTCCAGACAGAGACTCTATGCCAGTTGGTCCCTGACCCCTGACTGTGTCCACCCATGCCACCAGCCTGCTCCTGCTGTCCATCTTATAAAAGAGAGGCTAAAATAAAGTGCTTGAGCACCCCGTGGTGCCTAAGACTCATTTTTGATGTGAATCAAACCAAAAGGGAGAAGTTGCCTCTGGGGAAGGTGGTTAACTGGGACCACCCAGAACCCTACACACAACAGTTCTTTAAATATGAAGATATTCTAATAGGGAACTTTTAAAAGTGACAGATTAATGGCTAAATTGCATGTCTTATTATTTTTCCTTCTATAAAACATCTATCCCTGTTTTATGTTGTTGTAAAATGACAGCATCTGTCTAATTTAGACTGGAGTACCTTTGAGAATACAAATACACAAAACATAAGAATTCTTTCCTAGTTCATATTTGGCATAACAGTGCTTTCCAGTTCTTTTGTAAAGAATGCAAAGAAGGGAAAATTAATTTTCTGAACTCTTATATGCATTAGCATCTTATTTCAAAAATAATCACTAATATTAGGTGAAGATTTTTTCCCAATTTTATATAAAAATTTTAAATTAGGTGGCTCCTGTAGCTGAGTGGTTAGGATGCCGGCCACATAAACCAAAGCTGGCGGGTTTGAATCGAGCCTGGGCCAGATAAACCAACAATGACAATTGCAATAACAACAGAAACAGCCAGGTGTTGTGGCAGGCTCCTGTAGTCCCAGCTACTTGGGAGGTTGAGTCAAGAGAATCACTTAAGCCCAAGAAATTGATGTTGCTATGACCTGTGATACCACAGCATTCTACCCAGGGTGACAGTTTGAGACTCTGTCTCAAAAAATAAATAAATAAATAAATAAATAAACAAAATAAAAATTTTAAATTAAAGTAGGTTCTCCAAATGGCTACTGTCATATATTTAATAAATTGCAGAACCAAACTTCCTTTAAAAATAGAACACAAGTGTCTATTATATATGTATACATATATATAAAGAGAGAGAGATTAAAAGCGTTATTTTCCATAGTTGTGGGAAATAACATCTGGTCTTCAATGAAATTATACATAATAGTAAACATATAGAAATACTAGAAATTACGAATTAATTTAATCAATATGTAACAAACATTTATTGAACACATAATATTTAAAGAAATGAAGAAATAAAGCACATAGATTTTTCTGGCTATGATTTAAAATAATAGGATTTAAAATTATTGTTATATGCCCATGAAAATGAAGCCAGCGAGGTGTTTGTATTGCAATTTTTTTCATCCATATAAGAAATTCTGAATTCTTAGGCTAAAGCAGCACATTCAGCATCCCAAAGAGAGAACAACAGGTAAGGGGGAAAAAATTGAAAGATTTAAAGGCTTTGGCCTTAAAAATTTTGGTACTCAGCCACTGAGAATCCTTGGAGCTTGAGATACAGATAATTTATGTTTTTGGAGGAAAGAAAAATTTCAGTCTTGAGGCTATAAATTTTAGCAGAAGGAGCATGGGATTTCAGTTCTAATACTAATTCTTTTTATTGTATCATTTTAAAAAATCTTTAAAATGATAGTTTTTATAGCTGTAGGGATATTGATACTATAAAATATTTTTAAGTTAAATAAGAAAATAAATATGCAAAACTGTTACAGTCCTGCCTGACTTAATAAAGTTTTATTTATTTTAAACAATAAATGATATTACATGTAAATCAAATTAATTTTGTATCTAGTGTTGGTTTTCCTATAGTTTATTGTATCTATTTTTAAAGAAATATGACATTTTATATCTATGGACTAATGATATGCTATTCTATGTGATATATACAAAGTGAATGGTCCCATTAGTGAATGTTCTAAGCATTGCTGTGTAGCTGAGGTATTCAAAAACAACTTTATATGAGATGTTTTCTCTGCCCTTAACATTGTATAAAGGAAGTTAATGTATAAAGCAACTTAAAATGTACTTTAAAAAAAGGGTTTATGAAATATTTTTTTCAGTGGTATAGGTATGATGACAGGGAGAGGTGAACGCAAAGGTTGCAAGATAGTTCTGGAATATAGAACCTTTTGAAATGCTGTGTTCAGGAATTTAAATTTTGTGTTTTGGCTATTACAAAACAAGGCTTTTGTTAGTGCTTCTTTTACATAATACACCAAAACAGGAATCTCTTTATGGTTGAGACAAAAAGGATTTTTATCATCTGAGAATAATATTATACATAAAAATGATGTTTTCAAGCATTCTGTAATTCTCTTTACCATTTTTTAAACACATACAATTTGTATTAGTAATGGGAAAAGAATTTTTGTTACTTTGGCATCCAAATGCATTAAAATAAAAATAACTCCTTCATTATATAAAATAACAATGTTTTGTATATACATTTTACTACAAATATAGCTATAAATGTTATGATAATAAAATATTATAGGTATCTTTTAAGAATAATTTTTTATAGTAAAACAACAGAAACAATTTTGGTTATAGAAAAAAATCATTATTTCCCATTGTAAATATAAAACACAAAGATAAAACTTGATAATCATTCAATTTATTGCAGTGAAATGACATGTCATGCCCTATATTAATGTTAATGAATATTATAATTGATAGAAAGTAAATTCTCATTTTTTTAATTAAATGATAGGTGTGTACATTAATGCAGTCATGGGATACAATGTGCTGGTTTTATATACAATTTGAAATATTTTAATCAAACTGGTTAACATAGCCTTCATGGCATTTTCTTAGTTATTGTGTTAAGACATTTATATTCTACACCTAGAAAATTTCACATGTACCCTTGTAAGATGAACTGTAGGTGTGGTCCCACCAATTGTCCTCCCTCCACCCATCATCCCCTCTTCCCTCCTCTCCTTTCCCCTTTCCCCATATTCTTGGGCTATAATTGGGTTATAGCTGTATTAAATTCTCATTTATTATATTGATCAAGGTTACTTTCTGTTTTGCTACCAGTGTGTATTGAGCCAATTAAGACCCACTGAAAATCTCAACATAATAGCATTTATTCCTTTATTCATTTTTCTTTTGGACTAGAGAAAGGTATTGGTTAATATGAATGACATTTTGAAGTGGTTATTTTGAAAGATCTACTTTTTTCCCATAAAGAGTAAAGATGAGATTGAAAGCCAAGAAATTAACAAAAAGGAGAGTTAGCAGAAGAAGAAAAGGATAAAGAAACACACACATATTAAAAATATATAATGATGTGGTTATGTAATTCAATCGGACACGTGTATAGGTGATATGGAAATGTGCGGAATAAAGTTTCTATTTTCAAATACATTTATCAAAAATGCCAAATTATCACTCACTTATAATCACCCCATATCCAATTAAAACTTATTCCATTTCCTTACCTCCCTGGCTTTCATCAACTCATCATCTTTTCATTATCTTTTAATTTGTAATTTGAGTCAGTCAGTTCTGGAAGAAAGAAAGAAAAGAAAAGAAAGAAAGAGAGAGATACTTTAGCAGTTTAGAAAGAGGAAAATCAAAAGTGCTAAGAGGAAAATCATAGCCTTGAACTCCTCCAAGGTGAAAAATTAAAACCACAATAAGGTATCACCTTACCCCAGTCAGTGTGGCTTTTATTAAATAGTCCAAAACAACAGATGTAGTGTGGATGCAGAAAAGAAGGAACTGACACACTGGTGAGGGGACTGCAGATTAGTACAGCCTCTTTGGAAAATGGTATAGAGACTGGTAAGTAGACCTACCACTGAATCGAGCAATCCTACTACTACATATCTACCCAAAGGAAAAGAAGTCATTCTATCAACAGGACACCTGCATTAGAATGTTATGGTAGCACAATTCACCATTGCTAAGATGAGAATCAACCATGTGCCCACCAAGTCATGAGTGGATTAACACAATGTGGTATAAGTATACCATAGATTACTACTCCACCATAAAAAGTTTGAGTGTATGCCTTTGCAAAAATTTGCGTCAAAGTGAAGACCATTCTCCTAAGAATCTAAAGAACAGAAAAACAAACACCGCATGTGGTTGCTACTGATGAGCACACACCACACATGTGCACAGAGGTAAGTAAAACTCAGTGGAAATCTAGCAAGGGGGTGGGGGAGGATGTGATAGGTACAGACCTCCCTGATGGGGACAATGAACACTGTAAGTCCTGACTCAAGCATCGCGAAAGTGGTCTATGTAACCAAAAATATTTTTACCCTTGTAATATTTTGAATTTTTTAAATGTACAACAAAAGAAACAAGTAAAATATCAAGTGCAAAATTACAGCAAAATCATCTGCAAAATAGTAAATGTAAAAATCAAAGCAATTATTTTTGAATATCAATATTGATAATTTAAACATTTATGTAGTTTAGAAAGACATAGATCACATGATACTGGAACTGTGACTCAAAAGATACTATTTATGTGGGAAATAATTGTCCTAAGCATCAAGATGTTATGTAGACCATCCTCTCGTAATTATCTGTAGCATTATTTCTCTTAGATGAAAGGTTTTATATAAAGCTCTTTCATATATTCTTATGCTTTAGGCTTAGGTGTGACAATATACCCTCCTAAACTATTAGAATTAAAATGCAGGTAGAATTTGGCAATGAACTGGAAAATTCGATTCTAAAACTTATCTTATGTAACCACATTCTTTTATTTATAGATATTATATCCAAATAATATAGCATAATATAATAGCATAATGTAATAATACATTACATAACATGCCAAATCTTGCAATTGCTGGAAGCGGGGTCACAACTCCAGGCTGGGCAGCCTCCAAAATCTCAAAAAGGCAAGGAGCAGATTCTCTGCTACAACAGAAAGAACACAGAAGGAACAGAGATCTGCTGATATGCAGATTTTAGGCTTTTAAAATCTAGTTCAGACATCTGACCTCCAAAACTATAAGATAATAAATGTTTGTGGTTCTAAGCATCTTTATCTCTAGTAGTAGGTTACCATAGCAATAAGAAGGAAGGTGCTTTTGTTAGGTACTTTGGTCACAATCATTTTCCTGCAGAAGATTAACTAATTATTGGTACCTAATCATAAATAAATGTTCATATTCATTGTTTAGTTCAACGGGGGACTCCTGTGCAGACAGTGGAAAATTCCTTGGAAAGTCACTAACTATGACTGGTTATCCAAATATTTGTAACCATATATTCTGTCTCTTTACTGAGTTCATCTTCATAACAAACAAGAACAAATTTCAGTAGAAACCTACCGTGGATTAATTTCTCTCCATTTAGTCATCCACACTAATTTTAAAATATTTAGCTCATATTTTTTTCCACTTGCTGTGGCATCATAATGTGAAATAATTCAGTTAAGTTATTTTCTAAATAAATATAATAAAAACCAACGATTGCATTATACTGCTGAGAGCAATATTCTTATTTGTGGCTTACCATATCAGGGAAAGCATAAAAATAATCTATTTTGAGAAAATGGCTTTGGTGCTTTGTACATTATGGATTAGTTCAGCATTGAGTTGTCTGGTGCAAGTGATCCCAGTGTTATAATAATTAAATGTTCATTTAACAGCAGCATTCTGAATTAGATTAAAATGGAATGTGGTGAGCCACAGAAAGCATTTGGCCTATAGATCACTGAATCTTTTAAAATGTTCTCTCCTGTCCCCACTGAAATAATAATTTAGTTTTACACATTAGTGGTTAGGACCTGATGCTATAAGACTTCTGCCTAATATAAATTGCATAAATCACACGAAATGTCCCAGAACATCATGCTCTGTGGCTGACGAGAACTGTATTGTTCTGCATTTTTCACAAAGAAATTGAGGCACAGCTATTTCATCAAAGGACATAGCCTTCAATCTCTAGCTATCAACTTGCATCCCATGCCTTACACCTGACACTGTCATCGGAAAATTATCACTAGCTGTAATATAGTTTAAATTTCATTTAACCTTGATAAGCTGAAGATACTTTCCCGTTGAAATTAATATGCCGCTCACAGCTTTTCCTTTTATCTTGTATGAAAAAGTGCTTGACAACACATGATTGTACTTTGAACAAACCCATGTTTCTAAATAGCCTGTGGCTTCTGTGTTGATCTTGGGCAGTGATAAAGTGAGGACGGAATACTCATTAGTTAGGATGATTTTTCATTCAAGAGTTTCTTGTAAAAAATAATTTGTTCTTTATTTGTTCTCTCTCTCTCTCCAAATTTTTAGTGTCAGAGATCCATTTTTCACCCTAATTCTCTCTCCTTCTTTAACAACAGTGGAACCGCTGCTGCTACATAAATTTTCTTGCTGGGCCCAACATCTAATTAATTCCAGAAGAAAACTTCTTCTCATTACATAATGGCTATACGGGGGCAGCATATGTGTAGCGAGGCCTTTCTGCAGGGAAGAGGAGGTGGTCAGGATAAATTCCAAGGAACTATCACTGGCATTATAGACAGTCTGGAAAGAACCGGAGGTGAGGCAGCCTTGTCCTTTCTGTGCACCCACCTCAAATAAACATTCAGATAGCATCTCCAATACAGAAGGGCAAATCTCCTTCTGACATGCTCAGAAATGTGACATCAGGTATTATTTAATGAGTTGCATGGTAATAATAATGTCCTAATGTAATGTGATGTGGTGCTTGGGAACTCAGATAATTCCCCTTTTCACTAGGGATTCTGAAAATGAGGCACAATAAATATGAAAATTAGTAAGTACAAACGCTATCGTCAATGTTGCAACTTTCTAACCTTCTATACTGAACACTATGCATTATCACCCTCTGCACATGTGCTCTGAGATTATTTGCCTCACTTACTTGATCTCTGTAATTTATCTCAAGATAAAACAATCATTCTTTTACGTAATGATTTTCAAAGCACTTGCATATCTTATGTTTTCTATTGGGTGACAGTACTTGAAGTCTGGTAGAAGAAATAGGGAATAAGGAAACTTTCAGTAAATATAAAACACAGTCACAAAGTTAATACATTATTTGAAAATATATTGAAGAATAATCTATGGATGTTAAACAAATTTTAATCTTAGAGTAGTTTTAGGTTCATGGCAACGCTAAGGGAAAGGTACCGAAAGGTCCCATATACTTGTAACCTCC
Source organism: Otolemur garnettii (assembly GCF_000181295.1). NCBI lineage: Eukaryota > Metazoa > Chordata > Mammalia > Primates > Galagidae > Otolemur > Otolemur garnettii. The sequence continues at coordinate 5,540,878 of NW_003852431.1, forward strand.
CCATATGCACAGCCGCCCCAGTAAAAATATCCCCCGCCCCAGAGTAGTGCATTTGTTACAACATATGAATCTCTATTCATACACCACTATCCCTCAAAGTCCATAGTTTACATTAGAGTTCACATTTAGTATTGTACATTATATGAACTTGGGCAAATGTATAACACAGGCATCTGACATATTAATAATGCTACCATCATAATAGTGTCACTGCCCTAAAAATCATCTGTGCTCTCCCAATTTTTTCTCCTTCACTTCAACCCTTGCAACTATTGCCCTCTTTACTATATCTTTAGCCTTTCTAGAATGGTAGATGGTGGAATCATATAGCATATGTCTTCTTCTCATTGGCTTCTTCCACTTAGTAATAGGTATTTAGGGTTTAATAGATTAATACCTTGGTGGTTTTCAAGTTTTGGCAAAACACTTTAAACATCCATATACAGGTTTTAATGTGGACATAAGTTTCCAACTCATTGGGGTAAATACCAGGGAGCATGATTGAGGAATTATATAATAAGACTATGTTTAGTTCTGCAAGAAACTGCTCAATTGTCATTCAAAGTCACTGTAGCATTTCTCATTCCCACCAACAGTGAGTGAGAGTTCGTACTGGTCCAAGTCCTTGCTGGCTTCAATGTTATAAATGTTTTGAATGTTTTCTTTTTTTTTTTTTTTTTGGCCAGGGCCAGGTTTGAACTCACCACTTCTGGTATATGGGGCCAGCACCCTACTCCTTTGAGCCACAGGCACCACCCAAATGTTTTGGATTTTTGCTCCTTCTAAGTAGCTTCTAAGTTTTTTTTTTTTTTTTTTGCTCCTTCTAAGAGCTTCTGCTCTTCATTGTTTCATTAGCAATTCCCTAATGATGTATGATGTTAAATATGTTTGCTCAGAGATGTGGTTTCCATTTTCTCTTTCGAGTAACTATATTTTATTTTTTTAAGTTAAGGGAGCTGGGTAATACACTCAGTCCTAATGCCCTCATCTTGATTGGTTAATTGAATGCTCTTTCTCTGAATTTTGAATCTCGAATAGCATTATTTAAAAAACAGAAAATATTTGAAGGTCAGTTCTCTCCTCGGCAGCATCTCACTCTCCTCTGCTGTAGAAGTGCTCTGATCTCTGGGTTTCTGCACCATATTCTTTATTCTTACTCTTAATCTTGTGAGCTCTTCCATGGCCTTCCAGGAATTTGATTTCTACATAAGTTAATCAACTTATTTCTTTTAAATCTAGTTTTTAAAATGTATCTCCCTTCTTTCAGAATATCATAAAATCTTCAAAAAAAATTCATGGAAATCTCAGAGAAGGCTGTTAAAAACATTGGTGTGAAAAGCAATTATCAGACAGTAGATATATGTATGCCATTTGGTGCCAAATACCCATCGATTTTGTCCCAGTTTTGTATGATTTTGAGCATGTTATTTAGTAAGTTTAAATTTTAATTACCTTCTTTTATAATGAGATTACTGATTAAACTAATTTTATATGCCTGCTTTGGTGTTAATTATCTGACATAAGCACTCCACATGCATTATCTTTTCAATGCTCACAATATTCCTGGATGTCACAGGCCCACAGGTTAAGTGATATAATAAATGTAAAATACTTACATCATATCTGAAAAGTAAGAATTAGCCCCCAAATATTCCTATTCATATTATGGAAGCCATCATGTTTGCAGATGGCTTTTATCAAACTATGTTTATTCATCGAACTATGACCCAAAACTAAAAATGTATAAAATGAAGGAATTATTCAGTGCCTAGTGGGAATAGAAAAGGCTGTCTCCATTTGTTCATTTCATAAAGATTGATATTTACAATTATGTTTTCATTTCAAAGTTTTATCCTCAAGCAAATTTTAAGAAAGAAAAGCATTTCAGTTTATATAAATATCAAGACACCTTTTCAGATTTTTATTCTTAATGACAAAAGAACCTTAGTAATATTTTCAAACTAGTCCAAAGAAACCTCCAGGACAAGACACCACAGTGTGAAGTGGTCATGTCGCTGGCAGTCCAAGAAGTTTAGAGAAGTTGTAGATGGCAAATCAACTCACATAAGTGACCGCATGTTGTAAAGCAAAGTTCCTGAAGACACCTCCCCTGAAGTTCTCCCTCCATTCTACATATATTGGTTCATTAATTCTGTCACCTTGAGTCAATTACTTTTCCTTCTTGACTCTCTATGTCCAAGCACCATTTTTCTGTTTAACTAATATAAACTCTCCAAGGTACCACGTACATCTCTTGGCACTTAGTCTCAGGATCCTGTGCATGCCAATCCTGTCCTCACAGATGTGGTATAGAGGAAATGCCCATGCATGGCTCTACTTTTTCTTTTTAAATTGATATGCTCCCCTTAATCAACCAAATTTATACACACCTACTCAGCAGTCATACATACATCTATAAACTCAAATGTATATTTGTATTTACTGCCCAGGTCCTATCTTTGAAGTTCACACTTCCCCACCTAATTGGCTCATAGACATACTCACTTTCTTAATGAACTAGAAATTCAAGTCAACATGTTCAAAAATTTATTTATAATGTCATCTCCCAAATATGTATTTTTTTCTACCATTCATTCCTCATATTCAACCAGCATAAATTTAAAAAATTTAAATCTGACTTGAGTGTCACACTGAGAAAACATTTCAACATCTTTCATTGTTTAGCCAATTGACCACTTATAATTGAAATGTAAACTAGTTCTGTGCTCAGGAGAAAGAGCAGACAAGTTTACAACATCTGCCCCATTATTACCGGCACACACTATTTGCAATAATATCTGATACTTACTGAATGCCTGCTAAATACTATACACTTCACTGTGAGACTCACCTCTATAATAAAGTTCAAATATATTTGTTTTTGAAGAATTAGCAGAAGAATTAGCAGAGTTATCCATTGCAGGTTTTAGGTAGTCTACTAATGGTGAAGTCTGAAAATGATAATGCTAAAGAATTCGTGAAGGTAGCCAGAGAGCTCATTTGCGCGTATTCAGTGTGATAACAGCAATCAAAAGTTTTGATAGGAATGGTTTTGAAGATATTTTTCAAGCTTTGAGACATGGGTGCCATAAAGGCACTAGGTGAGTGGGTTGAATACATGAGAAAAAGCCAATAAACATGGTTGACTATTTTTCAGTTATCAAGTTGAATGGAACCATATGAGTGTCTTGGTCATTCAGATATCAATAGTTGAAACAGTATTTTCTTCCATAAGAAAATTACTCATTTTTGTCTAAATTCACTCTGACTTCATAGTTCTTATGGAGGTAGACTTGAATAACAGAATGTTATGAACCCATGATGATATACTAAGATCATTATTCTTTTTAATATGTGTATTTTAAGAGTCTATGTATAGTTTATCAGTACTTTGGGGTCGAGATGGACATCATCTAACAAATGGCTAAATAATGAAAAAACACTGAACAGCAAGAGCTAGTATCTAACAAATGATGATGATGATGAACCAATCCTGTGATGACTTATTCTCTGTAACTATTCTTCCCCTTTATTATTATCCTTCAAAATTTATTCCAGAAATCACCTATTCACTTTTTCAACATAGACTTTCCGCTCCTCATCTCTAGTTTAATATCAGTAAAACTAGTCTTGCCAAGGTCATGGATGGTTTCCAAATGTCCCTTCATGGCAGTGGAATTCCATACCTTGGACCACTTTCTCATTTGGGAAACTCCTCTGAAGTATCACAGCCCTCGGTTTTCATTTTACCTCTCTCTGATGCATCCTTTCCATACTCTTCTCTTCTATCTTGTTTCTAAATCTTAAAAATACTAATATTTACCCTTTCCTCTAACTATTACCTTTTCCTCTTTACTAGGTCCCTTCTCCTATTTACTAGCTCTGAAAATTAGCCTTGTTGCATCTTTGCTTAATGATCTTAACAAAATATTGGCAGTAGCTAATCTATATAAGAGCTATAAAAATTAAATGGGTTAGTACATAATAAAGCACTTAGAACAGTTTCTGGCAAACTGTAAGCTTTCAAGACATGTTTGGCTCTTTTTATGTTGAGAAATCAATAGACTGAAATCTCTACTAACAAAAAATCTCGTGTCAGTATGTGGTAGAAACAGCTGATTGTTTAAAATAATTTATACTACTATTTCACATCTTGTCAGGTGAAATATAAATAAAAATATATAAAAGAGGGTGACTGTATATTTGTATATATGAAATTAGGTTGTAGAGGATTTCTTGGTATGCATGATGATTGCATTTTTCTGCAACATTTGTTATTTAGTAGAATTGAACCATATCAGTTCATGGGTCATTTAGAATTTTCGTTTGTTAAAACACTATCTCTAACCAGGCAAAAATACTCAATGTTGCTTGAATTCATTATTTTTTCATAGTTCCACTGCAGATCGATCTGAGTGACAGAATATAGGAATCTGCGTTCCTATGTAGGAGTTACTCTCTTTTAATACCATCACTTTTCATTTGCCTATGGGCCTTCTATTTATCTTTAATCTATTCATTACATTAGGCAACTTAGTTTTTTTCTATACATCAAATGTAAATCATCTAATATCAGTCCCTATTTTCAAATGGCAGATACATTCTTACAGCTCCCCGGGATATAAGGTAATTTGTATGTTCCCTTTAAAAAATATTTTAACAGCACACATGCTTTATAAATATAAATGCTGGTGTGTTTCTAAAAAGGCTAAGATATCAAAATCTCTAATGCCATTCTTTCTCCCATAGACAAGTTTACTCATTTGCTTGGCATTTTGGAGAGTTTACAACATATTAAAATCTTTCTGATTTTACACATTATGTTGCTTACAATAATGGAATTACAGGGTATTTCTTTTTTCTAACTTGATTTTTTGCTTAATTATTTGATGTATTTCTACATTTGTAACATATCTGTTTCATAGTTTTAAAATACTTATTTTTAATTTATGTTAAAGCTATTTTATTTTAACACTACTATATTGGTTATTTAAACAAGCCCTTCATTATCATTTTGAGACTATGTGATTGATATATCACCAGCTTAACCAATTACAGAAATTTGTTGGCCTATATAGCTGGATATTTCTAGAGAGATCACACACAGGCCTGTAAGAAGCCCAGCATTATTTCTTTGAGGAAATTTGAAATTCAAAGCTTTGACATTATCTATGTGTCAGCTTTATTCTCAGGGTAATAACAGGATTCTTTAGACAGTCTATGTCTTACTGATAGACACAACAACATCTGGGAAAGCAAATCTTTTTGCTTGTGGCTTTCATTTAAAGTTAATGAATATTCTTCATAGGAAGGCTTTGCAACTTTTCCTTCCTGTCTTGTGGAACAGAATTTCTAAACTTCTTTTTCCACTTAACTTTCTCATTCATGCTTGAACCTCCTTCTAGCCTAAGAATCTTCCCTTTGCACGTCTCTTCCATCAACCTGTTAGGTTGCTTACGCCTTATGTTCAGATCAAAGTGATGGTTTAGAATTCTCTTCAATTTCCCATGCTTTTGACAAGTCTGTATTTTTTACAAGCTTTTTCATTGCTTACAGTGCCTTTTCATTTCTGATGTCAAATGCATATTTGTCCTTCAACATCAATTTGTTATACACCGACACAGACAGGATTTCTATCTTTTTTCTCTACCATGCAATTTACTCACCCAACTTCTGAAATACTAATTTTGTTGATGCTATAATTGTTTTTAATTCAATGCAGTTGACATTAGGTTATGCACTTTCCAATGACAAGGATGAAGTACTCTCCGTTTTTGTTTGGTATCTCAGAATTCTAGTATAATGTCATCTGCACATGAAGTTCCATGTAAATATTTGCTGCAAGAAAAGATAACTTTGAGTTTAAGAGTATGGCACTATAGGCCAGGCCTGGTGGCTCACACCTGTGATCCAAGCACTCTGAGAGACCAAGGCAGGTAGATCACTTGAGTTCAGGAGTTTGAGATCAGCCTGAACAAGAATGAAACCCTATCTATACTAAAAATAGAAATACTAGCTGGATGTTGTGGGGGGCACCTGTAGTCCCAGCTATTTGGGAGGCTATGGCTGAGGCTGAGGCTGGAAGATCTTTTGAGCCTAGGAGTTTGAGATTGCTGTGAGTTATGATGCCACAGCACTCTACCCAGGGTGACAGAATGAGACTGTCTAAAAAAAAAAAAGTTATTGCTAAATTTTTGTCATCCACAAACTCTCAACTTAAACTGCCCAAACCCTGCACAAGGTCGTAGACACTATGACACAGACAAGTAGGGCCATCAAGTCCAATAAAATCTAGGGACCTGGTAAAAAATACAGCTCTTCAGAGATACCTGAGATGATAATCAGAGATATTAGGTAAAGTTATTATTTATTCCTGATAAAATCAAAGAAAGGTTTCAGCCCCTCACAAATATCAAAATAGCTCAACAGCTGGTTGCCTATTTGGTTATAAGAGACAATGTGTACCACATCCGAATACCTTTTAGTCAAGGTTACCTGCAAGGTGGCCTCCTTTACATGAAGTCTCCAACAACAGGTTCTAGAAATTCTGCAGTATGAAGTGACACAGACCCTACCTTCTGACAGTGGAACTCAGCACTATGAAACTACAGGTATTGTGGCAACTCCCCACGTAGACTGGAGCCTTTGACAAGAGACTATTACTGGGGTACCTCAGCCCCTCAAATTATAGATATGTAAATTATCCAGTGCATTATCCATCACATGCATCTCCTTTCAAAGAGAAATTCCTAGCCTGCTCCACTGCAGCATTAAATGTAACCTTAATGCCCCACCTGACCTTTTTCACACAAGTAGTCACTGATTCTACTAATTAAATAGAGCAGCCTAGCAGAGCCCCATCATGAAATCAAAATGGTACCTCCATGATGGATACAGACCAAGGCCCCAGCAATCGATGAACAAGTAACTTACTTGCCAGAGGGGGGTAAACAGCCCATAGTGGATGTCCCCACTCCTGCCTTTGTTAAGTGGGGCTCATGATTCAAAGATGCTCCAGCTGAGGGTATGGCCTTGATGAATGTATCTAGGAAATGCAAAAGACCTGAAGTCCTGTGGTCAGTGCAGCCACGCACTTCAAGAACGGTCACCTTTGGACTGAAACCAAACAAGAACATTATGTCAAAAAGATGAAACTCTGTAGAGGTGATGGCTTTGTCGGCCACCAGAACAGCAACTTTGCTACATGTTACAAACTTATGAGCTACCACAAAGAGGCTATCCAGAGAGTCCAACAACTTCCAAATTAATTATTAAACCATTAAGGCCTCCCCTCTGTAGGGACAAGGACAGTGGCAACAACTTACAAACAGAAAATCATAAAATCATAAAATAAAACACCTATTTATCCCTCATGTTGGTGTCCATGAAGAATGAACATTTAAAAGAGAATGGAAATGAAATCTACCAATTGACCCAGCATGAACTTAAGAAATAACCAGCTATAACTGCTGTTAAGTTCACCACAAAATGGGACATGAAAATCCACCTCAGAAACAAAAATGGACAAAGTGGAAAGAACTCACCCTAAAAAGAAAAAGGAAAAAAAAATCCCCAAACAAAAATACAACAGAGTTGCTTGACTCTTACTAGTGAGCCCAGACCATGCAGCATGGACAACTAGGCCATAATAACTAAGCCACGAGGCCCCACAGGCATGCGGAAGACTAATCACATTAAACCTCTTGTTCTCTGCTTTGAATTCCAGTGATGCATCATGGCCATGGATACATGTTCCAAACAGGAGCCACCTTTACAAGATGCTGTGTAAGTATAAAGAACACAGTTTTGACTTTTAAAAATACTTCATGTTCTTAGATATTCAGAAGGGTTTCAATTCAATAACGGTACCACACAAACTGCACAAGCTACACAACATGGACATAGTCCCATGGAGTAAGATGTACCTTTCATACACTGTAGGAAAATAGGGTAACAAAATGATTAAAGATGAGCCTTTCAAACAATAAACACACTATGTCTGTCAAAAAGAACAAGTTTCACCCAGTGGTAACTCCTAAAAAAAGCCAGTTGGACATTAAATAACTACATTCAACAAAAGCAAAAACCAAAACAAGGCACTACAATTCATGCTAAAAAATATGAATTTGGGGAGACAGGGTCACCCAGGTGGGTTGTGTCGGCAAAATCCTTATTTCAATGTAACTCCCCACCCTCCCACCCAACACACACACCAGAAAGCTCTCTGCACTGGGGATTTGTGTTCTAGGCTGCAGTGGTGGTTCCATCAGTAGAGCTTCCCTTTTCAAACCTATAGGCAAGGCTACCTTCAAAGATGTACCTTTCATACAAAGAGGAAGGTACCTCTCTTTGAACATCTCCATCCTGAACAGGGAAAGGAGAAAAGACAGCAGAATATTGTGGTATTAGGGCTTCCCTGGTTGGGGAAAATGGTGACAGAATATTGAGATGTTAGGGTTTCCCTGATTATACCCGGACAGACGAGCCATATTAGAGGATGTGTCCCATTTCTTTAGGCTGTGACCTCCCTCCTGGGGCTAGATGACTGGGACCTAACAGTCAAGCAACATGGGCAGTTATCCTTGCTGATATGGCAGCCTCAGGACTCAGACACATAGCCTGGGCAATGAAACCCAGGTCATCTCACCCCAGCTTATTGGGATGGGAGGGAGTGGGCAGCATGGATCCTTCCTCTTTTTATTCCTACAGGAGCCTCTGCTTTACCTGATGTGACAAATCCCCAATAAAGATCAACATAGCCATGATAGGAGAAGGTGAGCTCAGAAAATGTTCAAGTTCTTACCCAAGACTGAAGTTTTTTTTTATCTCATTTAATGCTCTGGCAGATACCCAAGTACTCACACCTTCTACAAGCTATCAATGAGTCAAAATGCCAAGTAATAGTACTGCCATAAGGCCAATTCAGACATGCTCTGGAGTTCCCAGCTTTACTAACTTTTACGATAAGGCAGGAAAAGACAATCATTCCTGAACAGGAATTATTGATCTATGCCAACACGTCCGGGTTAGATATGCCTCATGTAGTTTTCATCTCCTTGCAACTGCATGACGAAAACATTCTGAGACACTGGGTCTAGGGGCTCAAGTCTGTAATCCCCGCACTAGGGGAGCACAAGATGGGAGGATCATTTGAGCTTAGGAGTTCAAGACCAGTGTGAACAAGAGCGAGATTCGGTCTCTAATAAAAATAGAAATAAATTAGCCGAGTGTGGTGCCACTTGCCTGTAGTCCCAGCTCCTTGGGAGACTGAGGCCAGAGGACCACTTGAGCCCAGGAGTTTGAGGTTACTGTTAGCTAGGCTGATGTCACAGCATTCCATACTGGGACAATAGAGTGGGTCTCTCTGTCTCCAAAATATATTAATTAATTAATTAAAACTAATAAAATTTATTATAAATTCTGAGATTATATATTACTAGACTAGCCAGCACTGTTACTATAAATATATCCTGGGGGTCATCTGCACTCTTTGTGTTAGGTATACCATTGTCAGCCTCAATGGACCACAGCATATCTGCCCTTCAGAGCAGAATCATATTGCTTTGAGTCCTGGGGTCCATGATTGATGTCAACAATCACACAGAGAGCTGGGAGTGGGGAGCAACGGATGCTAGGATCCAGTCTGTTTGCTCACAGCTGCTCTTATTCTGCTGTTTGAATTCTCATAGCAGAAATAGGCATATAGTTGTGGGAACAATGGTGTGCCCCCGGCCCTTAATCATAGTTAAAATATCTAATGCTGCAGTCTGGTCCATTCAAGACTAGTGAAACTCACTAGTCAAGGCACTGATGGACAACTGAATATCCCTTGATTGAGCACTGGCAGGACAAAATGACGTTGTTGTTGTTGCTGTTGTTTTTTCCAACACCTTTTGCCATGTATATACCAATAGTTTGGGGAAGGTAAGAGGCAAAAGACCTAGACAGGCTCGGTGGTCATCAGTTATATACTTCTAGTACCTGATAGACATTTTTTTACCTTTTAAAATTGGCTTAACCCAGGCACTTGGGGTTTCTGGTTAAGAACTATCCTCTAGGAAGACTTTGTCATCCTTAGGGGCCTTGTTTTCCCAGTGATCATATGGAGATGCTGCCTCAGAGGGTCCGTCAGCAAACTGCATCTATAACGTGTTATTCAGGGGTCCACTTCCCATAGCTCTGCTTACAAAAGTGAGAGCAGGGGGTGGCCCTGTGAGATTTTATTTGTTTTATTTTCTATTTCATCAGCTGAGCAATGGTCACAGATGGACAATTGAGAATGACAGTCATGTGTAGTCTCTAACCTTTGCACAGTTGCATAAGAACAAATCTTAGGACTGAAGATAAACTGAACTTACCTGGAGATAAAGAGTACGCATAGCCTATGCCAACTGCATCATCTTCTTTGGAAAGTAAAAGAAAACTCTATGACTGTTGTCAGGTCATCTTCTAACTTGCATATTAAGAAGAATATTCTGTTAGCTATTTGGAAAATAAGATGTAGTAGACAAGATGCAAACTTACAGAGACGTTAACAGGCCATTGCAAAAGTCTTAGAAACGATAGTTGCTAGAACTGAGGAGATGAAGAAAAAGGATTGAATAATGCATCTTAAATGAGGACAGTGCAAGTAAGACTTACAGACAGACTAGATAATTTATATGAAAAGAAATTGGAGACTGATGATAAACCTGTGAATTAATAAAATGAATATAAGGAATAAAACCAAAAGTCTGGTTTCAACACACATGGTTTGAAATATACAACTGCATACTTTCATGGGAATGTTACATTGTCAGTAGATTATTTTAGCCTGAAATTAATGAACAAGATCAGTTTGAACTGATGATCCATAACATGGGGTCATTAGTATATAGATGTTTGTTAAGCCACGTGTTTAGATGAGATTATCTGGGAGAGGAGAGTGTCTGCAAGTTTAGTGTTACGATGAAGTGAAGAGTAAGGCAGAGTATTCAAACATGGCATAAATTTGCAAATTTTGGAGATTGAGTTAAGTTCAATGTCAATTTAAACCTTCTAAGAGGTTTTAGAGCATCATATAGTGAAGAGACATTGAGTTCATTCATAGGTTGGTAACACAATTTAAGGCAATACAGAACAGGGATAATAATTGAAGTATTAATTTTGGTGATTTTTTTATATTAATTTTCAAGATAAGCCCACAGGTAAAAGACATCAGAGAATATTATTTTTTGCCTATGTTAAAATTTCCTCACCAACATAATCTTTTCTGAAGCTTGATAGTAAAATTTAATATAGAAGTCACTTTTCTTATAATTTGATATTTCTACAGGCAGTTTTAATAATAAAATTCCACCTTTAGTGAGAAAGCCTTTGATCTTATGTTTCTTATCTGAATTCACTCCCAACTAATTAAGCACAGCATTTGATAAAGCTGGTTCAAAGAATCATGTTTTCAGATGTTTTCTCGAAAGTGAATTAATACAGTTTATAAATATGAATTTTATTTAATCAACATATTTTATGTCAGGTTCAGTATTATGGAACTAAACACAGCAATGAATATCTAGCTGACTAATATTTTATCAATTAATATTTTACCAGTTTTATCAGCATTCCTTTTCTGGAGCATAACAGAATTTACATCATAAAACACTCAAATGATTTTATCTACTTTGACTTTCTATACTATAAAAAGCATAAAAGGTTTTACAGAAACACTCACCCGTAGTACCTAAAAGTATGCTTTCTTATCCATGCCAAAACAGAAAAAGTGTATACACATACAAAAACACATAATTATTGGTGGTTGACGACCATGACTAATTTCTTTGATTCTAAATAAATTGTGAAACATGAAGGACAAACTCTGGGGCACTTATTGGCGGGTGCTGTGCTTAATTGTGTGTAAGATTAAGTGTAGTTCTCCCATGACCGCCAGTTTCCTTGGTAAGCACTGCTCCTGCAGCGTTCATTATGTTTTCTAAACCAATTCAGTGACTAGTCATTCCGCACCTCAGAGTATGGAATACAAAAAAATAGGGAAGAACTGAGCAAAATAATTTCACTCTCATAACAAACCTGGAACTTTTATTTGCAGTCAAATAATTCCTAGTGTGATTCAGCTACTTTTCTTACTAATTCAACTTTTGAAAATTGGCAATATTACATTGCTGTCGCCTCTGCCCATGTTATCCCCAAAGGCAAAATCATGAGTGCAGAAGGAAGCGTGATCTCTGCTTTCCGTTATGTCACTATTGTTTTCTTTTCAAACAGTGTTATAATTAAAGTAAGAGATACTTAATAAGAATTTGCCACTGCTTTGTAAACGATTCCTAAATTTACATGTTTTTAAGTGAATACTAAATTGCATAGATTTTATGCAAAGTATTATTTCCAAAATTTTAAAATACTGCGTAAACCTGAACAAGAGAAATAGACACATATATTATCCACTTTTAAGAGAATACTACTAGATTAAAATCATATAGTCTCTGTGTATAAGTTCTGACAGTGCAGTTCACCAACTTATCCTAGAAAAAGTTCTACATACCTCAGTGCAGAATATCACGATGGTCACTTCTGAAGTACTCCCGCTGGGAAACTCTGCATCTACACCAATACCTTGTCCATTCTTCAAAGCAATTTTGGAATTCTTTTTCTGGAATACCATCAGAGCTGTGGTCATATGGCACACAAGAACACGCAACAATAATGAACCCCACTAAACAAGACACTGTCACATGTCTACATGAACACAGCTGTGAGACACTAGTATACCGAGCTTATGAAACCTTACCAAGTTGTATAGTGCTGGCAATGTAAGCCATGGTGGCAAGTTCACAAACTTAATTGTCATACCTAATACGATGTCAATAACATGACATAAAAAGAAATGTAAAGATAAAATTCTATCTTCCACAAAGATGCAGAATCACATCTTAACCAATTATTTACAGAAAAGCTAGAGAAATACATATATATAATGATAGAGAAGTAAGAAATTTAACAACTAGGTATAGGAGTAGGGCACTGGCCCCATAAGCCAGATGTAGTGAGTTCAAACCCAGCCCTGGCCAAAAAACTACAAAAATAAAAAAAAAAGAAAAAAGAAAAAGAAAAAGAACTAGGTATAAAATTTGAGTGGCACATAAATACCTTTAAATGATATTTTAAGAAGTATTTAAAAATGCAGAAAACTGTGGAATTTTACTATATAGAGAGAAAATGTATTAAAAATTAAAGTTTTTAAAGATATATCTGCTAAAATACTATTAACTAAAATATACAAAGAACTCTTAGAATGCAACAAGATAAAACATACAAACAACAACAACAACAACAACAAAACCCTGATTTAAAAACTAGGCCAAAGACCTTAATAAATATCTCACCAAAGAAGATATACAGGTAGCAAACAAGTATTGAAAAGGTGTTCAACATCATACGTCATCAGAGAAATGTGAACTCAACAACTATATGAGATCACTCTACACCTATTCTATAGCAGGGCCAAATTACCACACGCTAACGACACAACAAACTGGCAAGACTGTAGAACAATAGCCAATTTTGCAAATAGTTTAATAGTTTCTTACAAAACTAAACATACTTTTACCATGTGATCCAGCAATTTCAGAGCTTGTTTCCCCGAAGGAGTTGAAAACTTAGGTCCACACAAAAAACCTGCACACTGATGTTTATAGCAGTTTTATTCATGATTGTCAAATCTAGGAAGTAATGGAGATATCCTGTGGTAGGGGAATGGATAAATGAACTGGAGGACGTCCGGATAATGGAATATTTCATGTTAAAAGAAATTAACTATCAAGCCATGAACATACACGGTGGAAATATAAATATGTAGGAGTAAGTGAAAGAAATGAATCTAAAAAGGCTGCGTAGGGCCTGAGTCCACCCATACAGCACCCTGGTAAATGAACCACTATGGAGACAGGAAAATGATCAGTGGCTGCCCGGGGATATGGAAGAGGGATGGATGAATAGGGGAAGCACCAAGGATTTTTAGGACTATGAAAATCCTGTGTATGGTAGATACATACTGTAATGGTAGATACATGTTCTTGTGCATTTATCCAAATCCATGGAATGAAGCCTAATGTAAACTGTGAGCTTTGATAAGCTTCGAGTGTCACTGGACCCTCCTCTTATGTAATAAATGAGCCATTGTGATGGGGAACATTGATAACGGCAGAGGTTATGCATGTGGGGCTGGGAAGGAGAAATGTAAGAACTCTGTACCTTCTGCTCAATTTTCTTCTGAACCTAGACTACTTGAAAATACGATTTATTTAAAAAAAAAAAATCCTAAAAGGGCGGTGCCTGTGGCCCCATATGCTGGAGGTGGTGGCTTCAAACCCAGCCCCAGCCAAAAACTGCAAAAAAAAAAAAGAGAAAAAAATAAGAAAATACGGTTTATTTTTTAAAAGTTAGTTATCTATTATATCTACTTTTTCTTACATTTTTATTGTTGAGTGAAAATAACATTTTGAAAGAAAAATCATTCCATTGTTATCAGATACACTTACTGAGTCTGTCCTCATGGTTAATTTAATTATCTGGAACTGGTAAACAAAAAACAGAATAGTCTACAATGCTGTGGAGGTAAATGTAGTTTGGAAAGACACACCCCTAAGGACGCCTGTGTGGGGGTGACCCTTAGGCTTCATTTGCATTCCTGACTAAGCTGTCTATCACCCAGAAAATAGCAATTCTTTAGGACAGTAATCGAATTAGTTTGGTTTGTCAATTTAGTGTTGCAGTGTATGAAATGTTACCTCCCTGATGAAAAATGTAGATCATCACTGAAATCATTTCAAACATTAACAGATAATAATTCCTGCCCTATGTAATATTTTATTTGTATTTCCCGAGGAAATAATGGTTTAGTTAAAAATAAACCAACAAATAAATGAATGAATAAATAGCCATGTGTGATAATGAAGGAAGAGATTAACAATATATTTCCTTTGAGTACTTTTCATCACTATACGCTCTCAGAAGAACTGAATTAATGCCTCATATCATCTACCACACTGGATTTCAATACTTGTGATTTATATTTTTGTTAATGACAACCTCAACAAAACTTTTGTACATAATACCATTTCCCATTGGGGATTGTAATTTCTTCTTCTTAAGGTTTCATAAACTCAAATGGCTTGCATAATAATCTACGATAAAAAAGTCAGAAATTGGGCTACAGTTTACTACTGTAAAAACTTTTAAGCCACCTCAGCATTTATCCTTCCTATAATTTTTATTGTAATATATTTGTAATATATTGTATATGTTTGACTAAAGGTCCTCACATTTGTATTTTGGCTTTGACTCCAACTGACATATTTTTAAAATTTCTCTCTTTTTTTTTACATTTATCTTTCTACCATTTCACAATAGCCTAAATCAAAAAAACACACCTTACATCGAAAACCAGATTAATCTTGCTATGTTTCATTTAATTTTTTGAGTCAGATAATTTAGTTTTCTGCTTCCAAGTAAATTTATATTATTGTTCCAATTCTAGTTTGAAATCGATTTTAGTATGCTGTTCATAATGAATAATTAATTATGAACACATGTCATGGATGTCTTTATTCCATCGTAGCTCACCCCTTGAGCATCTGGTGTACACCAGGTTTACTTCATGTCACCTGCAATTCCCTAATTGCTCGAGCGATCACCTATCATCAAAGTTCCATATTAGAACAGGACAGAATTCTGTGTAAAACTAGATAAAACCCAGGGTAAATTAAAAATAGGAAGATTCTGGCAATAGAAAAACAGCAGCAGAAGAATCATTAGACAAAACACCTTTTCAATTACCAGAACCACTTTACAGCTCAGTATAATAGATGGAGGATTATTTGGCACAACTTACATAGCATTTCTGAGGATAAATTCTTATTGTATGCAGACTCTAAAGTAAAAAAACAAAAACAAAAAACTCTTTAGTTTTCACATAATGTTTGCTCATGTATTTGTTTGTTTGTTTGTTTTGAGGTGGTGTGGCTTTGTTGCTTTGGTTGCTCTTGAACACCAGGGCCCAAAGGATCCTCCCACCTCAGCTTCCCCACTAGCCAGGACTGCAAGCACCAATCACTACACTGGGACATTGGTTTATTTATTTATTTTTATTTATTTTTATTTTGTTGCTTTTAAAGATTGGTAATGGGAGAAGAAAAAGGAGACTTTAAAATAATGTTTAAACTTTCTATGTCTTTGTGTCATTTACAAGTTCCACCGGAATTTCCATTACAAACACACATTCTGAAGGCTTTAGATCTTGGCAGCTGAAGCCTGGAACAAAGATCCTCACTCGGTCTCAAACAGTTGTTATTTCTTTAGACAAGAAAGAAAGAAAAGTCTGTGTCATTTTTCAGAGGCAACAAAATAAAATATATTGTAAAGAAAAGAGATGCTAAATAGAATATAAAAGTCTGAAAAAGAGTATTTAGTCAGAATTCTTGAGAACATAAAATTACATGAATTCCATTCTCTTGTGAAATTCAAGTAAAATTTAGAATCTTCACTATAATTGTGGATCTTCTGCTTTGGAATATTAACCTGTTTATTAAATCCTAACATGCAGTGCAGTGGCCAGAATATCCCACTGATTTATTTGTAATAATATTTTTAAGTCACATGAAAATCTGAGTACTATCTGAGATTTGAAATGTTGTGGAGCTCGAATATTTTATTTCAAAATCTATTTCTACATCCATTTATGCACTTGCAAAATTTGGAGTAAAAAAGATGACTAGTGATAGCTGATAAGTATAATAAGCCAGGTGAAATTGGATGATGATACACGTTCCTTAACTCTTCTGTGGGAACTCACTTCCTAAACATAGGGACTTCCAACCTTCCCCAGGTACTCCAGACTCTGACAAAATCCAGTTTTGCCTGTGGTATCCATTACTAGGAAGTGGATTATTCCTTTGCCCACCTAGTCATCATTTTTAAAAAGAGAATAAACAAAAAATAGGGCATATTTAGGAAAGATTAACCACATCAGTTAAAGTGCTTGACAGCAGATAAATTAAGATTATTCTCCCATAAGGATTTTACTTTTCCTAAGGCTATTGTTGTTAGTGAATCTACCATTTTTCCTAATAAAAGTAATTTGACCAAAGTTGGCCTAAGAAGTTTCTTCACCATGTATCATGGATTGCTACTTAATATTTATTTTTGTGTATATTAAAAATAAAATAAGAAATAAAAAATGTATCCAATCACTCATTTGAAAATAATTCTTGAGAATCTAATTTGCAAATACTATTTAATATCCTGAACATTAAAAAAAATGTATGCCATACTGCTTGGTTTTAATTAGCTTACAGAGAAGGAAGTAGATAGAGAAAAAGAGTTTGTGTTAACTGTGATTAATTTAATCATCCCTTCATTAACACAGTAACCATACATGGAATGCCTTCTATTTCAAGTACTTGGCTTTGTGTCACACACAAACACATAAATCTTATAGAACTTACAGTCTAGTAAGGAAGATACTTACACAGTGCAAGTTGTTCAGTGCCTTGATAGGACAATCAGGTCTGCAGAGTGTTGCAGACATAAGAATTGAGGAAATGTCCCAAGCAAAGTAAGTTGATGACTCCCCTGGATCTTAACAGGATTAATAGACTCTTGAGAAGGGGAAATTCTAGCTGGGAATTATGTGCAAAGTTGCCTTGAACATCACTTGGATAGAAACTAATCTGGTATAGCTATAGCATAGTGTGTTATGAGCTGACCAGATATGTGAAAGGGGTATTGGGCTGATTAATGAGGGTCCTTAATGGGGCTCAAGGCACAGCAACCCAAAATATAGCACCTTGTCATCTGAATATTTTAAGCTGAAAGAAACTGAGTAAACCACTGAAGGAGAATGATGACTTTTCCCTTTTCCTTGCCTTTCTTCCCAGACTATAACTCCCCGAACATCCTCTAAAGCAGATCACAAGACCCTCTGTCCAGAAAAGTCCTTCCTATGCCCAGAGATGCCAAGGAGTATCTGAACACACAGACCCTGCAAAATCCCTCTCTCCACTCAGGTTCACTGCCATGAGATAACACCCCTTTTATCCAACCATACTTCTACACAACTCTGCTCTTTATTAAACGTAAGCTTGAAAACACACGTAGTTTTCCTTGTTTCTTTGGATCTTAATTTATTAAGATTCCTACATCACATAAAATTTATATGAAATAGATTCGTATATTTTTCTTGTTATCTGTTTTTTGTTACACAGGTCTCCACCTTCAATCTTGCAATCGGTGAGGAAAAAGATTTCTTGCCTACAAAGTTGTAATCCCATATTTCATCTTCAGGTGATGAAAATTATTTTATTTTAACAAAGCCATGAGGACATTATACATCTAAACTTATTACATGTGTTATATAATCTTTATGTAGATTATATAGATTACTTAGAAATATAACTACAGCAAGCAAAGGTAGAAGGCAGGAAATACCATCTCAAGGCCATTGATTGGCATTATTTGACAGAATTCCAATCCCCTTCCTTCTAAACACATGGCAAAATTCTACTTTTTGATCTTTTGTGGTGTATTGGGCATTTTGATTAATTATGACCAATTAGCCACAAATGAAAGGAACATACATTGCTAATGGGAAATTACCAGTGTGAACTTTCTCCTTTGCCACAGTGGTCCCCTTTTCCCTCTCCCCAGGTCTTAGAGTGAGGACAAAAAGCTGACAGAGAACGGCCAAGCAGCAAGTCTGGATATGCACAAGAATTAAGACATCTGTTATTTTAAGCTGCTGAGTTTTTTCTTTGTGTTTGTGGTGATTGGTGTTGCTACTACAGTATAATCAATGCTATCCCAGTTAACATGGGTATTTCACCTTGTCCCCAAACTGAAGCAAATATATTCCACAACTAAAGCAAAACAAACTTTTGGAAGTCCATGGATTTCATCGAATAATTGTTGAAAATCTGTTACCTGAGGTGAGAGAAAAAAGAAAAAAAATGGATTTTTTTTCCAGGTCATCATTGACAACCTTATCTTGAAGACAAACAAGCATTTTGATTATAAGGCTGTTACCAAAATTCAGGCTGTCTCTGAAGAATTTTTTTGGAGTTCAGGATCAATTTGTCCCCATCTCTTAGACCTCACCTGCTAGAAGTTTGCTTTTAGGGAGTTAAGGCACAGCCGCCTCAATTCTGAATGTTCTGCACTTTCCTGATATTGATAACATGACATCCCTTTGCCTGGAGGGTTGCCACAACAGAGTCATATCACGGAGATAATCCAACTAGAGTTCGAATTTCTTTCCCTCCCTCTTTGATAAAAGACTCTTTCTGTGTTCCTCTCTTGGTTATAGTTTTTGCATCTATTGCTAGTCCGAAAGCGACTTTCTACCTTGCCCCTACATAGCCACCAAAATACCACTAACTCTAGTATAGTCCTGTTTGACATTCGCCTCCCTTTCTCTCTCAAGCCCAAGGTATTTTCCAGCACCAACATCCAATTCTCTGATTCCCTGGATATCAGCAGTGTGATTCATCATTCCATTCAATTCTACCACTAACTACCCAGAGTCGGGCAAACATTATAGGCCAGTGCAATAAGATTGCCCCCTCCCCGCCCATTTCAGGTGCAGTCACAAGCCCTGGCCTCTCCTCCTTCTCACTGAATGGCTATACATTTGACCCAAGACTTGTTCCTCAGGTTTAATAAGTTGCTGGAATGAATCACAGACTCAGAAAGACACTCTCCTTACATTTATTAGTTTATTATACAAGATATTACTAAGTATGCAAATGAGCAGCCATAGGAAGAAGCACGTGGGTTCCCAGCACCGGAACTGCCGGTGTGGAGTTGGGGACGTGAATGAATTTACTCACCAACAAGGACACTCTCTGAACCCCATAATTTAAGAGGTGTTATAGAAGTTTCAGCACATAGAGATAATAAAGAAATTAAATCTCCAGCCTGTCCTGAACCTCGAGATTAGGAGTGAGGCTAAAATTTATGGATTCTAATCAAGGTTTGGTTTTTTTTGGCTGGGCGCCTATAGCTCAACGGGCTAAGGCGCCAGCCACGTACACCTAAGGTGGTGGGTTCGAATCCCCAGCCCGGACCCGCCAAACAACAATGACGGAAGCAACCAAAAAATAGCCGGGCGTTGTGGCGGGCGCCTGTGGTCCCAGCTACTTGGGAGGCGGAGGCAGGAGACTCGCTTGAGCCCAGGAGTTGGAGGTTGCTGTGAGCTGTAATGCCACAGCACTCTACCTAGGGGGGACAGCTTGAGGCTCTGTCTCAAAAAAAAAAAAAAGAAAAAAAAAGGTTTGGTTTTTTTAGTGATTGATCAATCTCCATCCAGAAGCGCTTTAGGAGTGCTATGTCAGAACCAGGGATAAAAATCAAATTTATATTCTTATTATGCCACAAAATATTCTTATTTTCTGATAAAAGTACCTATTAAAAGAGTTAAAAATAATTTCCAAATGACCAGTTTTATACATCTTCTGGTGAGGTCATAGAATGTAAATTAAGTTTTCAAAATCATCCTATAAAAAGTACCATATGCCTCGTTACTGAATATCATTGTGGTCACCTTCAAGGCATTTCCCCTTGGCCACCTGGTGACTGCAATGAAGTACGTAGAACTTTTTCTAGGATGAGTTCATGAACATAATTGACAGACCACACATAATTCTGTTTGCAAATGATTTATTGCATAAAACACATCCAGCCTACATTATATAACCACCACCACCCCCAATTATAAAGCTCAGAATAGCCTTCTTTCCTTTAATTTGTGGAGCCATTCCAAGGCCCATTATGGCTCATGTCCAATTGACCTCTAGTCACTGTAAAAACAAATTGTTATGGTAAACATAGGCTTTTGCTTTATTTCTAGGGTGATGGCAGTTTGCAAGTATAATTTCATACAGAGCCTTGGGTCCAAAATCCTATGAAGTAAGCCCAAAATTGAGAGTCAGAAATAGACTTCTTATATTTTGCTCATAATGGTACCTAGTTCTCTCTTCTCAAGGCAGTTGTTTCTAACTTATTATTTCTCTAAATGTGTCATTTCCAAAAGTGGAAAATTTTGCAGGCTCATTTCCTACACTAGAGACACAATTTCTTTAACACTGGTCGGTGTGATTATCAGAAATACACATAAAATTAATCAAATCTCACTTTATCCTTTCTATTCTGAATAAGCTGAATTGTAGTTGTAGAAATTAGACAGAAATGAGGTTAAGGACTGTGTGCACCTTCAAATTATGAGAAGAGATGTATATCACTGAGTTAAGTTAAAAAAAATGGTGTAAGGACAAAATTTTTCATCTTTATGGCTGTATGAATTTGACTTCCAGCTGTATATTTATATTGTTCTGTTATGTCCCTACTATAGGCCTATGAAAAGCAGATACACTTATTCACAATTTCTCTACCTCTTATCATTTTATGTTACTGCCCAGTGGGAGTGGGCTGTAGAAACAGCATATACAAGTAACTTTTTAATGTATTCCTCCCGTTCACATGAGTACCCGTAGATGACATTTTCTTATTATTCACTAGTCACTGCAGTTATTTTTTTCTCACATGAGAAGGAGTTTATAAGGCCATTAATTACTGTATTCTACTGGGAGAGCTATCTCAAAAACAGGATGTGGCAGAATGTGTCTCTAACTTACACCTACACCATTTACTGTAAGAACAGTCCTCCTGCACCTGTTACCTTGTAGTTTGAGTTCCCTCCTCTCCTGCTCTGTGAAGAGCGTGGCTTTCCCCCATTCGCATTTAGCATGGACCCAAACTTCCTGGGCTTTGAGGTTTAGTTCTCCAATGTAGTCTTCCTGTGATTTTTGGCAAGTTCTCAACCTCCATTTCCCAAGTGTAAAAGAAAATAACTTCTCAAAATATAAGAATATAACTTCAAATATAAGATATAGGGATACTGTTTTGTAGTCTTTCATAATGCATTTTTTAATTAACTATTTGATCTTACAAATTTTACAAAGCATAATATGAGTAGCCTTGGATAAGTAGAAAGCTACAGTGTATTATCTTCAAAAGTAATTAAGATTGAATTAGCTAACATACTAAAGTTGCTTGAGCCAGGAGTGATACGATGTTTTCAATGATGAAGACGATAATGAACGTCATCCATTTCTTGTTCCATTAGGATTTTTTTTAGCTATACAATGTATTTACATATCATATATTTAAAATTCCAAAGGAAAAAGAAGAATTTATAATATATAATATATTATAACCTATTATATAACATATAATAACCTATTGTATACAGTGTGTCGGTAAATTTCCCGTGCAATTTTAAATTGTATACAATATTTACAGACACCCTGGATTTATATAATACATAAAATGTATTTTGCACAGACCTTTTCTATTATCTCATAACCACAGAGAATCAAGCTCTGACACAGCCTTCATTTTCTGTCTTTATTAGAACTAGATTCCAGGTGGAGTTGCAAGCCCGGGGGAGCTGAGAAGCTCTCATAACTTTGAATACAGGTTGAGTCACTTTAGCGATTTATTTTGTATGAGGCTTATTTTTTTTTCTGAAAATAATAGAGAATGTTTCATATTATAGCCCGCAGTTCAGCTAATGTAAAAGTGAAAAATCAGTGATGATACAGAAAAGCAGGAAATGACCCTTGAATTTATCTCTAAATGTGTCATTTTTCTCTATTTAGACTTGACTTTCCCTGCTAGGAAAAAATTAATACTAGTTTGCATTCCATTAGGTTTCAATATTTTGCCACAAGCCATAAGCATACTAATAGAAATGTAAAATAATGTTTTTCAGTCTAAGAAGATATAAATCTCTGACAGCTTTCTCGGCCTAGTCACACTGAACTTAACATACTTGATTTTTTAAAAGGTTAAAATTATCTGCGAAATGACTTTCCTTCTCCCCTTGGCAAAGCCCTGTCATAAAAGGACAGTTTATACCTGTAGAGAACAGAATCCTGTACAAAACAAAGACCTCATTTCACCTCGTAATAATCTGAAGAGAAACACAAGTCAATATTTCTCAACGCATGAAAAATGGGCTTGAAATTGCTCTTCACTTTTGTATAAAATAATCCACGGTTACTAAAATCTGGGATAAAACACAATCTGATACCAACAATCACAATTATCCTGAAAGTTTCTCTTAAGGATTTATTTTTCTTTCTAAAGTAGGACGGACAGCAGCTGTACTGGTCACATTCACTGTAAGTAGATCTGGAAAACACAGCTTCAGGAATGGAGGGGTTTGATAATACTTTTTACTTCTAAGCTTTTTGATATATCTTCCTTGGCATTTGCCAGGCTCATTCTCGAATCTGGACATCAGCGAATACTTTCTCTTCCATTATTAACTCGGAATAAGCTTGCCAAGGTAAAAGTGAGGTGAACATTTGAGAAAACTGTATATAAATTCAATAAACAAAAGAGTGTTTTTGCATAAGGTAAGTAAGCTGAAAAAGAAAAAAAAAACTTCCTTAATAACAAGTTTCCCTTCTGTATTATATTAATGCTTATTGACAATATGCCTCAAACTCAGATAGGCATACATTTACATGTGTACATATTTGATCTCATTATTGAACGACATATCGTCCATCCAAGGAGAGATCATATTAACTCAAATTTTTAGTTATAGAGATAAAATTCCTTTCACATATGTCCCAGAAATAAAATTTAAAAGAAAAACTTGAATAAAACTAGGTGGAAAGTCTGAAAATATGTCAAGCAATGAGTTTTGCTACATCTTACTTGTCTTAACTCCCTTACCATCAGCACCTCTTATTTTTGTACATTGCAATATTTTCTAACCTACCCCAAGTTTTCCTAATCTCCAATTACTTGCTTTTACACATTTTCCTTCCTTCACGTTATTTTTTTCCTCAACATTCAACCATGTTTTTGGTTGATCAACTCTAAGTTCAATTATATTATGGTCCTGAATGTTTATTTAACTTGTTTGCCTCTTTGGGGAGAAAGACTTTCAGTGTATTTATTTATTTATTTTTATTTCTATGCTAAGTAGTAAAGGTGAAAATCTCTGGTTAATTTTCTATCTTCTATTGATATTGGCTTTTTACGTACACAGTACAGAATCAGCAATTATTTTTAATTAAGTGGATACTAATTTGGATATCAGTACTCTGGCAGTCAAATTACAATAGAGGCCTACCCAATAATTTGGATTACATGCCACTCTTTTCAGAAAAGAATTCTACTCTCTCTCTAGGCGGTAAAACATTTTAAATTGACTACAAATTTGTACAAAATCTTTGGGATTTTTTTTCTACTTCTATGCATTTTTAAATAGTACATTTTTGTTGTGATTCTTTGGATCAGTAATTTTGTATGTTTATTTCCCAGTTGTTATTTTCAGGCTAATTTAGAACATCATTCCCAACATTAGTAATGGAGTTTGACATCCCTAGAGTTGTGTTGTAAATAGAAAGTTAATTTGGGAGACAGTTTTATATTTAGAGAACACTTTCTAATATATAGAATACAAATTGGGAGACAAATTTAATACTTCTCTATTTACACATTCTTAACAAAGATCACAGGTACTGTGGACATTCTGAATACATATAAATGTAAGCCCTATTAAGAATTTATCAGAAAAAAAGACTACACTGAAGTATAGCTTAGTTACTTTGCTGCCTTTATTCAAAACTCCATCCCTTAAGCATTTTAATGTGTGGTAGATAGCTAGAAGCTTTTGAAAAGGCACTTCAAAATTAGATGCAATTACTAGCAGATGTTTTTCTTTCTATTATAATTTCCATTAGTGCGGCATGTGTGAATTTGAAGGCAATAACCATGCGTTTCTGGATATTCTATGTACGTAGGATCATTCAATAGAATGACCTCTAGTTACTACTTCAAAATAATATATGGTGCAAAAGAGCAGAGGAAACAAAAACTAAGTGAGAAATGCATTAGGCTCTCTTTAAATAAATTCAAGCAATATACAAGTAAATAAATTATATGCTGCATTTAGAGAAATGAAGTCCCTAGTAACAGCAGTAATTCAATACATCATACTAGACAGATTGTGAGGATAACCTTCTGATATGATTTGGATTTAGGCATTAGTATTAGAAGGTACATTAGATGTAATAAATTCATATTTTTAAGAGTAAAGTGAGATGGTGTTTAAAGTCAAATATTCAATAAAGATGATGTGTCAGTGGAGAGCACGATCATTTGCCCTCATTTTGGATAATCTTCACAAATAGCACTAGAAAGTTATATGTTTATTAAAATAAAACATCATCTCTACAAATATGTACATACTTTGAACTATTTATTATTTTGGTTACTGAAGCAATGACTATAAATCTCTGGAAATAGTGTCTGATAAGGTAAATCATTTTCTGAAATAAAATTTACATTCAGTACGTTAAGATAGAACCCATTATCCTATTATTTACATGGAAGATGTTATGGTTTGAATGTTCCCTCCCAAATTCATGTCGAAATTTAATTACGTTATGATGGTATTAAGAGGTAGGACTATTAAGAGATGATTAGGCCATGAGGAATTTACTCTCATAAGTGAATTAATGTCATCAAGGGCAGGGATTTTTCATCATGAGAGTGGGTGTTATAAAAGTGACTTCTCTTGGTCTGGGCTCTCTTTTCTTCTCTTGACATTCTATCTTCCCCCATCGGATGGCTCAGCAAGAAGGTCCCTACTGGCTGTGGGCCCTTTGACCTTGGACTTTGAGCCTCAAGAATCATAAAAAATAAATTTCTCTTTTTTTCAAATATATATGTTATTTAATTGTGGTAATCCCTTATAGAGACACAGAACGGCAGGCAATTAACACTAACATCAGACTTACTGATTGGCTGATTTTTAAATATAGAAAAGACCTCTGGTTTAACTATCAATTCTCATTAATATTCTGTTTAGAATTCCTTTCTATAATGTTCACAAACTTTGAAAGTTGTACTGTTTAAAGTCAGACCAAATTTCGAACAGATCAGTAGAGGATAATGGACCATAACATCCTCATAAACTTGCTAATTATAAAAGAACTGAAAAACATACCTACCATGAAAATCTTTGACATTCATTCTAAGGTGACAGCAAAGTCAGTAATATCATCCATCCAAGAAGAAGGAATGCCTATTTAACAAATATTGATTGGTTCTTTAAAGAAATATATTTAAATGTATATAAAATATCCTAAATATGATACAGTGAGTGGTATTTTAAATTACTCATAATAGAAGACAGATATATAGGTTGAATATATCTTTAGAATATTATAACTAATGCTGCTACATAGGTATGGCATTTATAAAAAAAAAATGCTCTGATGAAGCATGTTTCTATTAGTGGGAAAGACTCTTTTATCACTTTTGAATAATAAATATAGGCTGCTAAACTGATGATGAAAATATTTTGTATTCTGTTTAATTAGGTATCAACATAGCCTCAAAGGAAGGCATGGTGAAGGGTCTGCAAAGGCTCTATTTGTGTTTGGTCCATAGAGTAATGTTCTCTTATTTATCTCTTCATAGTAGAACATTTCAAAATAAAGAGGAAATAAAAATTACCATCATCATCATCACTGACACCTTTAAAAATATCATCATCATCGATTCCACCATCCTCATTATCATTGTACAATCACCATCCTCGTCCTCATCATCATCACTGGAATCAACTTCATCGATGCTATTACCATAAATTGAGATTTTAACAGGTATAATGCACTTTGCTGAATGCTTGAAGTGTATTTTTTTTAATTTTCATGATAAACCTATGATATTGGCCCCAAGATTCCTATTGAAAGATGAAGGAAATGAGGCTCAGAAAAACTAAGTGATTTTGACCTAACAAGCTAGAGAATTAGACTTTCTGATGTAGTCTGTGCTCTCAAACACTGCAACAGGTCATAGCTCACATTTTGAAGACTGCTGAACCTTACAGAAGGTATTTACATTTATCTCAGTGAGCCAAACATCCCCTTTCAACATCAGCTGGTTCACAGAGAAGTAAAGGACAATTTACTTCTTTCTGATTGATTTCCCATCAGACCACAGAAATACTTGTGTCCTTCAGTTTGATAGAGCCGCCACAAGGACCTGGCAGCCTATTGCTACCAATCATTCTGGCTTAAAATCGACTAAAGAGGTGACTAATGCCATTCACCCAAACTTTACCTCTTAGGTGTGAATTTTGTTTGTTTATTTCTTCAACACTTAATGTCCCTTACCACCATCATTAATTTGATTTGATGAAACATTTTAAGTTAGGCAATTTAAAAACTCTTGATATTTATTCTCAATGTTAACTCAAGTTTCCAAATGGCCCTAGTTGCCAGCCTATTATATTTAGAACTGCTTGTTTTATGTCAATGTTCTATTCTAAAATTTCTAAGTCTCCTTTTTCTCTAACAGGTAAATCCAAATGTCTCACCATTCTATTCAATGATTTCCAGGACTGATCCTCAGCCTTATATATTGAACTATAGCTAATTTGATTCACTCAACATGTTCATCATGCATGACATGATTTTCTAAATTTGCCTTTTATGAGTTTTTTATTTTTCTTTTTCTGAGATAGTCCCATTCTCCTTTGTCAAAATGTATACATTTATACTTATAAATACAAGCTTTATATTTAAAAAATGGTATGTAACTTTCCATTACTCATCAAAGGCTCTCACTGAAATTTTACAAAGTTAGAATAAAGAAAATTAAATCCTATGGATTTATACAAACCAACGTAGGATTAGTGGCCACATTTCTTAAGATGTGAAGCATTTATTGTAGGCATTACATGCACAGGACAAGATTGCAGAAAAGCTCTGTGTTCTTAATCATAGCTTTCTTTAAACAACAACAAAAAGAAGACATATGTCCAAAACAGTTGCCAAATAAACTTCATTATCATTAGTTTGTTTGTAGATAACAAAGGCAGGTGATATGTAACAGAATAGGATGTGCTGGGAGCAGACCCTTCTACTACATGGTGGGGAGCCATTTAAAACAGTAGAGAAAACGCTGCAAGATCCTCACGGTATCTAAGCAAAACAGAAAAATGCAGAATTATCTGAACTTGATGAGAAGCACTGTCAGGGAGAAGCAAGCCGGGCTTTCCCACAGTTGGGCAGGCCAACCAAATCAATCAGGACAGTTAGTGAGTGGATTGACAGCAAGTGACTTAATTCACACACACACAAAAAACCCAACCCATATTTTAATGATAAATTATCCGGGTCAATTTCTCCCTCTAAGCACCTCCGGATATAGTACTGTTGATCTATTAATTGAATTTATCGGATTCATTTAACCTTTTAAAATCAAAGGCAAGTATTATAATAGCATCCAGTGAAAGGAAGAAAAGAAACAGCTGTACCAGAAATAGACCTGAAGACAAGGACACTGGCACAAATACATTATCTGAGAGGTGCAGGGAAAACCAACATACAAGTGAAGAAAGGGATGGGAAGATAGCCAACAATGGACGCATCATCAAGTAAGCTACACCTGGGAGTGACTGGTGCCTAATGTATTATTATTTGTAAACTGACAAACTGTTTTAAATACATGTTTTAAAGCCCTCAACCAAAGAGAAGCAGTTGTTACCAGGTCTAATTCTCTTGCAAGCGATGAGTTAGGAGGCTAAAAACCTATGAGTAACCACAGTCTCTCTCAAGTTGTAAAAATATTCTGCAACAGGAAAGGAAAACAGAGGACTAAAAAGACAAAAAAGAAGAACAATACATTTGGAATATTAGGTAAAGGATAGGAACACAAAATTTGCACATAATTCAATTTTGTTTTCAGTAGATGACAAAAAAAGAATTTTTTAGGGTGGGATGTAAACTGTGAAATTTTGAAATTGTGTTAATGTGTAAGCTGAAGTCTATTAGGGCCAGAGGTGATAATTAAGTTCATATTAAATGAATAGAATGGTGAAAGTACACAGCAGTGCTGTTAGTAACTATTTCTTGACCAAAATGTTCCCTGTATTCCCAAGCTCACCTGATTTGGCTTCCTTACTTCTTTCCTCTGGGATCCCTGAAAATTTCCCATGAGCTACCTAGGAATCCAGTGATGCCTGGTGTGAATGGGATCCTCTTGAACTCTGTTTTAATGTCATCACCAGTACCTATACTAAAATTTTGAACATCAACCCCGTGAAAGATTGGAATGACACCTCTATCCAAAGCTGGCAGGTTGTAAAATGTAGTGAATTATGGCTATAATGTACTGTAAAAAATCAGTCAACTGATATAACTAGATAAGACTAAACTTTACATTTTTTAAACTATGCTCACAAATATTTGAGCTCTTGGACATTGGGTAGATGTTTACCTAAATGATAGATATTTTGCAATAATCCTTGAATTCTACAATAAATCCCCAAGAGGAATTAGCTTAATTTGAAACTGTCTCTTCATTAAGCAAAATATCTGTCAAGTTACCAAGACTTGTAGTGCCCCCATAGTGAGAGATTTTAGCCTTCATTATAATTTTCATGACTGTTCACATCTGTGAAGTTTATAGTGGCTCATCTATAGCAAATTATCTGGTTTGTTTGTTTGTTTTACCTTTATTTTTTATTGTCAGTGTAACCTGGGTCTTTGTACTCTCAAAGAAAATTATCTGTTTTATAGAACATTAATAGAGCATTATGCAGAGGCTGAGTGACTGGCTGAATGGTCTGCATGTCCAAAGTCTAAAGCAAAGGCATGAGGCTGTCAACAGGGTATCATGAATAATAAGATCTTAGCAGGGTACCAAAGCCAGCATAACCTAAAATGAAGCACTGACCAAGTTATCCCAGCAATTATGAAATAATGCTGCTCACATGACCATCTCGGCCTGAGCAAGCACCTGGAGTTGACCGACCCACAAAACAGCACAGTCTCCAGAGCATTCACTGATTGCAGTTAGCCTGAGGAAACAGTCTCAGTTTGATCTTAAGTTTAACTTGTATAGATGCTTAGAAAAAAAAAGTGTCAACACAGGCTAAAACCATAGGGACATTAATAAGCAGATCCAAGAGCAGAATAGATTAAATCAAAGAGAAGAGCATGGACCTTTATTATCCCTTAAATCTTTCCATGACTGGAAGGTAATGTCAACTTCCTACTCCAGGCCTGCTTTACCTTCTGTTCCTTAACAGATTATTCCCCCAAACATGGTGCACACCATAAGGTCCAAAGATCCCTTAAGGACTAATCCACATGGAAATTAAAGTAAAATGTACAAGGTCAGACAATTAAGTTAGCAAACTCATCCAGAAAGAGTGGCACATACCTCATTGCTGAATATCAATCTCTGTGGTCACTTTCGAAGGACTGCCCTTGGGAAGCTATGCAGTGACACCAGTGTCTACTCCACTCTGCAAAGCACATTTTCTAGGATGAGTTCATGCACTTAATTGTCAGGCCTCATACATAGCTGAAGGATGGACTAGGTGCTGGCATCAGTGCATAGCTTCCCAATGGGAGTGCTTCAAAGGTGACCACGCTGACACTCAGCAATGAGTTATGTAGCACTTCTTCCAGGATGAGTGTGGGAACTTACTTGTCAGATCTTCAATTATTAGGATACCACCACACCTCCACAAAATCCTTAACTTCAAAAGCCTAACAATGCTAACTGTTGGAGCAAAGGGAACTCTCATACCCTGATGACAGGAAGGTTACCCTGCACACAAATGCGGTAAAGTGTTTGGCAATATCAATTAAATGATGGCCAATGTAGAAAATGGCCCGTGATGTCACTGGCAGTTTCCAACCTACAAATATGAATGCTGAGGTTCGCCAAGAGGCAAGTGCGAGAATAGACTCCAAGTGGAAATAGGAGTATCTACTCAAGGGTAGAATGGATAAACTGTGTTATATTCACCCTGCAATGCCAGACAGCAATAACAATTAGCAAAGTACTGCTAAATACCTGCTAAAACATGGAAGAATCTTACCAAAAATATCTAGTGAAAGAAGACAAACAAAAGATTCATCAATAACCTTACCAAGCAAAACATAATCTACAGTGATTTGATAGATCAATTACTTTAAGGGAGGATGGCGTAGTAATTTCTGAGAAAGGACGTGGGTGGGAGGTACTGGGTGCTGTGTGTATCCTGATTGTTAATCAAAATGGGGAACATATAGGTGTTTTCACTTTACCAAAATTCATTGAATTTTACACACATGATTTGCATACTATTCTTTGTGTTTATTACTGTATATAAAAAGTTTGTTTATGAGTGAAGATTTTGAGCCATATGTCATTAAACCACTAAAAGTTTTGAGAAAATGGCTAAATAAATTAAGCCAAATGAAAGCAAACCCAAACTGTAACTCCAGAAAGTCAAGCTCCTTACCAGGGATACATAAACCTCTATCTAAGTATTTGCACAGAAAAAAAAAAAAAAAACTGAAGAAAGCCTTAAATTCTTGAGACTATTAATTTAAAAGGGTAAGGTCACTGATTTAAGACTTAAAACGGTTTGAGTTTTAATATAGTGGGACTTTGATTGCAAAGAAATTAAATCTTTGAACTTTAATGTCTCAGTGAGAATTTGATGGCAGAAGAGGGTTTAAATTTACATTTGAGTCATTTCTCTGTTGATGAAACTTTATTGCTGATATATCTTTATGCATTTTATCATTTGATATTTTTAACATTTTATTTTACATCCTTGCAGAACCAATGATAACCTCTATTGTACAATTTAGAGGGACATTATTTGGAAATGAAAATAGAATAAAAAGGCTCTTTTCAGCCATGGATGTGGGATTAATCATAGAGTAGATTCACTGAGTATCCTTCTGACCCATTCCAGAAATTATAACTAACAAATTACATTGTAGTTCCTCTTTAAGAAGGATTTGTGGGGTGCGGTATTGGAGGAAGAATAATTATGATCCACTACTGGTCTTCACTCCAAAAGTGAACACTAATGCAAACCGTGGACACGGGGAGGAATAGAAGTGACAAGGTAGATGTATAGATTAGACTGTAACAAATGTAGCACTCTGGTGCTGGATATTGAAAGCTGGGCAGGCTGTGCGTGTGTGGTGGCAGGGGGTAGATGGAAACTCTACTGTCTGCTTAATTTTGCAGTGAACCAAAAATCACTCTAAAATGCATTTATACACAGCAAGCCATTGAATTCACAAAATATATCCAGAGAATATTTGCTTATAGTGTTTATTTTAGAAAGTATTAGCATATTGTTTCCTTTATAGAAAAAAATCATTTTTGAGTCTATACTTCTAAGCCTAAAATTGAAGAGATTCCCACAACATTGACAATTTGAGCCCCATACTCACAGAAATGCCCTTACTCTGTCTACGTATATTAGGCATTTTTCTGCCTCCTGGCTTTTTCTAATTACTCTCCCTGGCAATAATACTTTTAATTTCTTAATTACCTTTCCCTCCTCAAATGCCAAATTCATCTCACTATGAACCTGCTGGACATGAACTCTTCTTCCTCCAAATTAGTTTTGTATTGGTGTCATACCATAATTGTTGATAGTGACTACATCCCATTTTCATTCATCGTGAACTTTGCTATTTGATGTGGATAAACAAGCTATGAGACCCTTACAGGCCTTACCATGAGTGTTACTTTTTACCTAGAATATTTACTTACAAAATGTTGACCTTGAAACATGAGTCATGATTGACAAGATCCTTTACATAGTCTTTGGTTTTGATTTGTTAAGGATTTTCCAGAGTAGTGGCATCAATTATGAATAAACACCTTTTCAAAACTGAAGTTAACTACTGCATGCGCAGATTAAAATATGAGCACAGCAACGGCAGCATCATTTGATATAAAAACAACTACATTTACTCTGTCATATTCCGAGTCCTTGAAACTTGAATTCTCTCCAGGGAATTTGACCAAGCATGACCTGCCAGGATGGTATTTTAAATGAAGTGCCTGCGGGCAAGCCTCCTTTCTATTTGTGCTGTGATTAAACAAAACAAAACAAAGTAATATAGTAATAAAGCTCATTTCAGTATTATGATGAACAAGCTGCAAATTTGAACCTGTGGCCATTTCATCCTCTTTAGTCA
Source organism: Otolemur garnettii (assembly GCF_000181295.1). Lineage (NCBI taxonomy): Eukaryota > Metazoa > Chordata > Mammalia > Primates > Galagidae > Otolemur > Otolemur garnettii. Next base: position 5,573,961 of record NW_003852431.1, read on the forward strand.
TGCAGAGAGTTTTAAAGTTTAACTATGGAATTGTCAGTGGCAACAAGGCGGTTGTTCCGTGTATCTTCTATGGTATTCTCAATCAAACAAGACTCTAAGAAGATGAAGGAAAAAATCTTCAACATTCATTGGGTACAAACTTGCTGACTGCTGACACGTACTACATCTGTCAAAGCCATAATTGGTTGGGGATCATTACCAATACCACAAGAAAGCTTCATAATCACTACACTGAAAGACAGTTTCCCTGCTATGATGTGCACTCGTATTTGCCTGACAAAGAAGTACCCAAATGCTGTGCTATAAATGCTGGAGATTTATATTCAAAACTGTTACAGTATGAGTGTGCATATATATGTTTATTTACGTACATGTATTTACAGAAGTATATATAACACACACATGTTGCATCCGCTAGATAAAAAATGTTGTTCCATACAATCCTTTCTTTTGTTAATTTTCAGTGACACTTTTTGTGGCTGTCTATTGAGCAAATGTGACAAAAGATACTTCCAACCTTAGCTGTTCTGTTATTTTTCACAGATAATTGTAAGCAGAATGTGGGTTTTATAAATAATTTAAATAATTACCTATATATGGCTATATGTATATTTCTCTAAAATATAGTAAAGCAATCATTATGAAGAAACACAGTAAACATTGTCTAATTCCACCTCCCTGGAGACATGGGGAGGAATAAAACCCCAGAGGTGAATTATTACAGTTACTGTTTTTCGTATGTGGTCAAAATTCCCCAACTCAGCCTTTGGTTAAAGAGTGTGGAGTTTACCACCTCTCATAATGAAGAACGAGTTTTTGTCTGTCATTTACTAGCCAGGTGACTTAGAGAAGTAATTTCCTGTCTCTCCCCTTGTTTCATCAACTACAGAAGAAGATGAAAACTAGTCTAAAACACAAATTTTCCTGAGAATTAAATACAATAATGCATATTATCTTTGGTATAGGTCTGAATTATATGGAGTATACCACAACGTATGTTAATATTATGAGTTACTTTAGGAATTGGAGCTTTGTGCTTTGAGATTTTCGGTAAAATAACCCCATTGTCAGGGGATGAACAGCCCATGTGGCCCTGAGAGAGAGGCTCAAGTGGTTCTGTGAATAACCCCAGATAAACGATCAGATCTCAACTTAAACAAGCTTCTTAGATACAACCCCCACTGCTCACTAACTTCTCTTTACTTATCACAATGAGGGAAATGAATTTGGAGTCCCACAGTATGGAGATAGTTATAGAATACAAATAAAAAATGTTTTAGTTTGGCACAAAAAATATATTATGAATAATTTCACATTGAAGCAGTGCCAGATGTTGGGCTATACCATGTGTCCTGTCTGTTTCCCCAAATTATCCACTGGAGAGTTCATTACCACGTAGTTTGTTTGACAAAGTAAAGTGATAACTCAATTTGAGGAGATTTTCTCCCTTTTGAGAATTTTCTTCTGTTATATGACACAATTTGGGTACATTGGAAGTGACAGAAATTGAGATTAGAATAGGTTAAGTAGATATAGTAATTATTCATTGGGTTTAATGTGGAGGATTATATCCAGAAACGAAAAGAAACAAGGGTCCAATGTCAATAGTACCCATCCCTGAGATTCTCAACCTTCCTCCTTCCCTCCTTCCCCTTCTCCCTTCCTCCTTTCCAGTCTTTCTCTCTTCCTCTCTTTTTCTCCCTCCTTCCCTCCCTTCCTCTTTTCCTACTTCCTTCCCTCTCCCCCTATCCCTTTTTCCTTCTTGTCCCCACCCCTCCTGGTTTCCTCCTTCCCTTTCTTCCTTTACTCCTTCTTTAGTTCACTTGTTTCAACCACGTTGTCAAGAACAAAGTCCAGCATAAAGAATAATTCTCATAGTAATTTTGTGAGGTATGGTGTATTACTATCTTCATTTTGTAGGTAAAGATATTGCAAACAGGTTATAGTCTTTGATTAAAGTCTTATGGGTGGTATCTAAACATAAAGACTGAACACAGAGGTTTCTTTGATATATAAATGATACTTCTAAATGTATTTCTTGCATAAGGAAAAATGGGAATATCATAAAATTTTCTTTAGCAGTTCTGTAATTCGATGATGTTTCTAACATTAAGTGGACTCACATTAAATGGAGACGTGTATTTTTACTTTCTGTTCTTCAGCACCACGTATTTAGCAGGCATAGTAGTGGGGTCCACTTCGATGTGTTCTATAGTGAGATGATCTGAGATGCAGCTGAGGATTGCACTGCAGCTTCCTTGGGCAAATCACATCTCTTCCATCACATACCATCTGGTGACCATCTTGCCCATCTTTACCCATGCATTTTATTTTTGTTTGAGCCCATATTGCTCAAATATGCTAGTTCTGATTCTACAGGAAAGCCAAGTATACAAAGCATTTGAAATGGTTGATGGACAACTAAAAACCACAGGGGAAAACATGAAGAATTTCATTCATTGTACACCCTTCACCACAAATCCCCATTGTCCGCTCAGCATTGCCTTCCTGTATTCCCCTTTCTGTTTGTTTGCTCCTCAATGTACAATTTCTCTTCTCTCCTTTGGGTATAATATTTTCCCACTTTCTCGTTTTCTTTTTAGCTTTTGTATCAGATAGTTCTCAGCTTCTGAGTTCATAGCTGCCGTAGTAGGTTTTTTGGTATTGTTTTTCTATATACTTTTATATTCTTTTTTAAAAGAGCTATTTATCCTTCTGCACAGAACATAAAAATCTCTATATTTTATTGTAAATGGTTATATGCATGAAGAAATGAACAAATAGCTTACTATTTGTGTATGCAGTTGAGCCTTGGACAGTGCAGGGGTAATGGGCGCCCATCTGTCACTCAGTCAAAGCACCACATATAATTTTTTACTCTTTCAAAACTTAACTACAAATAGTCTAATATTGACTGAATTCTCACTGATAAGAATGTATATTCTACTTATGTTCTACGATTTATATATTGTGTTCTTACAATAAAGTAAACTAGAGAAAGAAAATGTTATTAAGAAAATCATAAAGAAGAGAGAAACTATATCTACTATTCCTAAGTGGAAATGGACCATCATAAGCTTTCCATCCTCCTCATCCTCAGGTTGAGTGAGCTGAGGAGGAGAAGGGCAGGAGGAGTTGGTCTTTGTTTCAGGTGTGGCAGAGGCAGAAGTGGCACAGGAAATGGCAGGGAGTCAGGAGAGATTATTGGAAAAAGTCCATGTATAAGTAGAACTGTGCAATTCAAACCCACATTATTCAAGAGTCAACTGCATATGGATCTGTATGGATCCTGTAAGCAATGCTCTTACAGGATGATTGTCAATCCACCACAAGATAATGGGAAACCCTAACAAAGATAGATAGATGGTGGTTTAACTCTAATAGGAAGTGCACAGTTACTTTAGCCCACATCATCTAATAAACATAGTCTGAGGCAATGATTTGAAATGTTGATAATTAGGAAAATGAAAACCAAGAGATGTACAAATGAAAAAATAAAGACATGAGGCAAGAAAAAATGCGAAGCAATGCAAAGTAATGCATCGCTGGGCCCTGCATATAATAACCATAAAGGGCCACTTGTGAAATTTCCTCAGACTAGTTGAAATAGAAATTTATGCCTCACAATGCTGCCTGGGAATAAAAAAGATGGAAAAGCTTGTCTGCCTGGGTCTTTCCCATCTCATGTTTCCAACTGGTCTCCATTTACTCCAGGGGCCCTTCCTGCCTCCACATGTCTGGTTTGTGCCACCAGGCTGCTCTTTTGATTGCTTACGACAGACTCTTAACCTTGGTGCATCAGGGGAGTAATAGTCCATGCCCTGCCCTGTGATATTTCATTCAAGTTAGAAAATCTCCAGATAAGAGGGTTGGGACTGTGGCATTGGTCTAACTGTAGCATCAAGAGACAGGCCAGTAATCTAAGTGATGGCTACAACTTGGAGAGGGCATGGTTTTCCAAGTGGCTGGCAACACACTCAGAATCTTAAGGTTGTATCCTTTTCTTATGCATATTCCATATGCTAAAACAAACACAATTTATGCTGAAAATTTCACAGCTATGTTTTAACTGTCAATATACAGAATTAACCTCTCACAGCTTTCTATGAGAGAGAGAGTAGAGAGAGAGAGAGAGAGAACAGCAATAAGAAATAATTTCTTGCCTTCCAATAATAATAGCTTCCAACAATCACCTTGGAAATAGAAACAAATCAAAAATTTTAGGAGCACTATTTGTTCATTGAATAAGATTGTACAGCCTGTTCCTGACATCCTTGGACCTTTCTCATTGATGCAAGTTCTGTTCCCTGGTATGGTGACATCTAAAGATGTTCTCACAAATTTCCGAAGGTAGGCTGTGCGTACTTGTTTGTGATCCATTATTAATAATCCAAGTCAAACTATCTTTTAATCAGGTAACACTTCTGATTGAGTCTTGAAATTGCTTCCAATTTCACCTCTAATATACAGAGAGACATAAAATTTGTAGACATTTTAAGAAAAGGAAAAACCAGTATTAAATTTGTAATACTCAAGTCACATTTGACTTCTGCAATTCTAAGAGGGGCTCAACATGATTTGCCCCTTTTTGTTTGTTTGTTTGTTTGTTTTGAGACAAAGTCTCACTTTTTTGTCCCTAGTAGAGTACTGTGGCATCACAGCTCACAGTAACCTCACTCTTTGGGCTCAAGTGATTCTCTTGCTTCAGCCTCCCAAGTAGCTGGGATTCCAGGTGCCCACCACATGCCCAGCTATTTTTTTTAGATATGGGGTCTCCTCTTACTCAAGCTGGTCTCGAACTCATGAGCTCAAGAGATCCACCAGCCTGGGCCTCCCAGAGTGCTGGGATTACAGGCATGAGCTACAGTGCCCAGCCTTATATTTTGCTATTGTTATATATTGAGTATTACAATTTGAATGTTTTTTTTCCTTTCATAAAATGTGTATACAATTAGTTATACAACACTTTCCAGATACAGTCTTGCAATTTAATTCTATGTGTGGGTAACTTGAGAACCAACAGCTCTTTTTTAACCTTTATCTAATGCTTAAAATGTTCATTCGTGTCAGGATTCTATCTTGAGCTTTGCTTTCATTCTCTGCACCATATTGATGTCATTTATTCTCCCACTTTCACCTTCCATTCACATACTAAGGACTCCTAGAAATAAATTTCCAGCTGAGAATTCTCTGCTGAGCTGACAAAATGAATGCTTAATATGGTCTGGACACCTGTATTTGGCTATATCAACAACACCTGAAACTCATTATCTCTAAAGGTGAATTCATATTTCTTGCTCTGAAACTGGCTTATGTTTCTATACTTTCATTTCATTTGGTGAAATTATGTTTATTCTCTTACCCACATTAGAATAAAGAAAAATTGTACTTGGCATCTTTTGACATTTCTTTCCCCGGCTACTTCTTATCATTCATCAAAGATCTTTGAAATTTTACTTTTTTAATGGAATAAACAAAAATCACTCACACCAGCTATCAGTCACTATATAAAGGTTTAAGCTTTATAAAATCGATAACTGTTCATTTATAACTGAATATTCATGATAGAAACAGTACCAGGTTGCTGTTCTCTGATTTAACATTATATTTATAGAATGTCCAAGTTTGTCCGGGTTTGTTTTGCTGGTCTTTTAAAGCATGGTCCTTAAAAGGTAACATTTTACAACTATGTTGAAGAAATGTACTGTAAAATCAACATGAGAAACATGATTAGTTCCTTTGTTTTTCAGGCGTCTGTATGTGGATTTGTGAGCCAGGTTCAGAGTGGACAGCTTTAATCTTCAGGATATTTACTATCTATGTTTTATTTCAGTTTGAATGTATTTTTCCTGAACAATAAAGAAACACGTATTTTAATTTATTAAAAAAGGCTACTCTTGTTGAACAGCTAGCCTATAATATAATTTGTTTGATCTTATGCCATTAAGTAAATGAGGCTCTCAATTCCTCCTTGAAAGTCTCTCATGCTGGACACAACACAAACCTGTCAATCGTTAGACAAAGAGATGGACAAGATGATTTTATCCACTTGGCTTGTTCCTGCTCCCTGGATCCAAACTCTCATGCCGTTATGAAAGTATGAGTTTCTTTTATTAATGCCTGGTATGCTCTCTGCCTTTAAGTGAATTAGCGACCTTTACAGCAGTTAGTATTAAATCAGGTGAGACCTTCAGTATTGTATTCCACGAGAGAATTATCTTTCAAATGTAGGAAAGACATTGTTTGGCTATGTCAATTCAGTTCCTGGGATTTTTAGAATTTCAGAGGTTGCAGAGAAATTCAGATAGCCTGTCAAAATGCCCTATTATTGACACTCATTATTATCAGAGTAACTCAGGAGGGCACATAATTGGAACTGGATAGAAGGTGAGAATCATCATTTTAATTTAAATCATAATATTTAGAATTTATGAAAAGCTACCCCATCATCAAAATGCTTTATTAGTACTGGAGTAACATAGGATCCAGTCATAGGAAGCAAATTTTTTTTTGAGACAAGGTCTCACTGAGTTTCCCTAAGCTCAAATGTTGTGGCATCAGCCATCATTGTATATGCAAGAATGTTTCCAAATCACAGAATTAATTATTCACTTTATCGGTATGCTTTTAGACCACTTTTATTTTTTTATTTATTTGTTATTAAATCACAGCTGTGTACATTAATACTATCATGGGGTACAGTGTGCTGTTTCCAAAAATAGACCACTTTTAAATAAGAAAAAAATACAGCATTAAAATTATAAGAAAATTAATTTATAATATTATAATATTATTATCTGTGGATTGTTAGCTTATTTTTGAACATATCTATTTGGTTTTCAATTTCTTTGTTCCTGAAGTTTGCCATGTATATCTAGGAAAATATATTAATAACATACGAATATAATGACATTACTACAACAAAAAAATAATTCAACTGGATAAATTTTAGTTCATTAGAAGAAAAACAGGAGAAAATTTTAGGAGTGAAACTTGACTCACACTTCTTCAACACTTCACAACTTTTCTCTGTTTATATAGGTTGTCCCCCCAAATTGGTTTATTTCTAGGAGAATGAACGGCTACACATTTGTCAGATCTCAGCTTCCCAAGAAGACATGAATGTGAGCTCTGTCTTATCAGAACTTCTTCAAGTTGTCTCAGCATGATATGATATTAAGTGAAGCATTTGGTATTCTCAAGGAGTTGGAAAGAATTATTGAGTCCATCTGACAGTTGAAAGAAGATTGCCAATTCCTTTCTAGAAGAATATTTCAACAATGCATTATGTATATATGGGCCTTAATGATTTAACCCACTATTGTGTAGAAGGGAATTATGATGGTGCCCATCTTAGCATAGATCTGATAAAATTTTTATCTCTTAATTTTTAATAGGAGACTCCACCAAGGTCCACAGGTATCTTAGATATCCATAAATTAAACTTTAATCTCTTAAGCAAAGAAAACAATGCTCATAACTTCTTGAACCTGATTATTAGCTTGTGTCTCATATTGGTTTGATATATTGTAAATATTTGTAAACTAACTTGATTTTTAACATGGAATAACTTTGATTACATTACAAAACATGATCAGTTTATAAAGACACAGCTACTTTTTTAATATAAAGCAATTTTAATACATCAGTGTTAAATTTCCCATCTAATAATGAACCAAATTACTTACTCAAAAAATTTCTCAAATTTTCTTTATGCAAATGGCAGACTGCATATTAATATAACCTTGTTTCTAAAAAATTTTATTTTGCACTTCCTAACATATATTAAGTTAAAGCCATAGTATCAACACCAGCATTTATTTTCTAAAAACTTGAGACTAACAATCATAAGTCATTTTTCTTTTTATGTATTCTATTCATTTTTAATTATGAATACATACTAGAAGCAATTTTTTTTTTTTTTGACACAAAGTCTTACTGTGTTCCCTAAGCTGGAATGTTGTGGCATCAGCTTAACTCACTTAGCTCACAGTAACCTCAAATTCTTGAGTTCCAACAATCCTTCTGCCTCATCCTCCCAAGTATCTGCAACTACAAGTGCCCCAATACAACGCCAGACTACTTTTTATGTTTTTAGCAGAGACGGGGTCTCCTTCTTGCTCAAACTGGCCTGGAACTCCTGAGCTCAAGTGATCCTCTCGCCTCGACTGCCCAGATAGAAATATAACTTCATAGGGGATATGTGATGTTTTACTATGTATTACAGGCATACAATGTGAATTACAAAATCAGGGTAATTGGGATACCTATCAGCTCAGGCATTTATTGTGCTTTTGTGTTAGGAACATTTGAATCTTTTTTAAAGTATACCCAAAGTTATTGTTGTCACTTTGTTGTGCTATCTATCACATATCTATCAATATTCTATCTAAGTGCTGAACTGTATTTTGTTCCCAATAGCCATCCCCATTTTCTCTCTGCCTCCTCACCAATTTTCTCACGCTTTGGTCATCGTTATTCTCCTCTCTGTCTCCATGAGCTCAATCATTTTTAACTTTTATCTCCCACATATAAGTCAGAACAAGTGAGATTTGTTTTTATATGTTAGCTTATTTCACTTATAATTTCAATTTGTTTTCCTTTATTTAAAAAAATGTTAAAGGGGTAAATATATTTTTCTTACTTGATTAGGTTTTATAATGCTTTTGTCAGGACTATACATGTGCCCATCACTGAATTATTGTAATTGTACCTGTTAGGACAATGGTTACATTGTTTCTGGAATTTTAAAACAAAATTAATTCTAACAGGATAAAGAGACATCTCATTGCGATTTTAATTTCCACTTCCCTGATGATTAGTGATATTGTACAATTTCTTTATATGTTTCTTGGCCATTTGTCTTTTGAAAAAAAATTCTGTTCATGTCTTTTGCCCACTTTTAAAATGTTGTATTGTCCTTGCTGATTTGTTCGAGTTCATTGTATAATGTGAGTAATAGCTTTTTATTGGCTGTATGGTTTGCGAATATTTTCTCTTATACTGTAGGTTGTAAATTTGCTGTGTTGATTGTATTCTTAGCAATGCAGAAGATTTTGTCTTATTTATTTATTTATCACTGAAATTGCATTGGCTTCTTAGTCATAAATTCTGTGCCAGGGACAACATCTAGAAGAGTTTTTCCTATAGTAACTAAAACAGCATGGCATGAGTACTCTTGTAGAGTTGTAGACAGGTGGAACAGAGCAGAGAATCCAGACATAAAACCATGTCCTTAAAACCAACTGATCTTCAACAAAGTAGAAAATAATATACACTAGGGGAAATAAGGCCTATTCAACAATTGGGGCTGGGAAAATTGGCTATAAAACAGGACACCTATCTCTTACAACTTTAAAATTCAAGTTGGATAAAAACTTAAATATAAGACTTATTTCACTAAATATAATGTTCTCCAGTTCCATCTATGTTGTCGTGAATGTCAGGATTTAATTCTTTTATAGATAGATCATATGCACCACAATCTTTTACCCATTTATTTGTTGATAAACACTTAGCTCTTAGAAAAGTATTGCCTTACACATGGGAGTTCAGGTATCTTTTTGACATACTAAACCCCCATCCTTTGGATATATACCCAGCAATTTTTGGAGAACCTGTAAACCATTCTCCATAGTGGTTACATGAATTTACATCCCCACCTGCAGTATACATGGGATTCTTTTCTCTACATCCTCACCAGCATTCATTATTGTCTGTCTTTATGATAAAAGCTGTTTAAACTTGGGTGAAATGATAGTTTTTATTTGCATTTCTCTGATGACTAATGATGATGAGCACTTTCCCTGTATACCTGTTAGTCATTTGTAAGTCTGCTTTTGAGAAAAACTTGTTCAAATCATTTGCCTATTTTTAATGAGATTATTTGATTTTTTTTCTATTGAGTTGTTGGACCTCCTTATATATTCTAATTATTAATCTCTTGTCAGATGAGTAGCTTGAAAGTATTTTCTCCCATTCTGCAGCTTGTCTATTCTCTTTATTAATAGTTTCCTTTGCTGTGCAGAAGCTGTGTAGATTGATGTGATTGAATATTACTTGGGTTGCTTGTGCTTTAGAGTATCACTCAAGAAATTCTTGGCCTGACCAATGCTGTAGCATTTCTCCAGTGTTTTTTTTTTTTAGCAGTTTCAAGTCTATAATCCATTTTGATTTTACTATTGTATATGGTGAAAGATAAAAGTTTAGTTTCATTCTTCTGCGTATGGACATCCAGTTTTATCAACATCATTTTTAGAGAGATTGTCCTTTTCCTACTGTATGTTGTTGGCACTTTTGTCAAAGATAAGTTTACTAGAGATGTGTGGGTTTATTTTGGATTCTCTATTCTGTTTCGTTGATGTATGTGTCTGTTTTTATGTTAGTACCATGTTGTTTGATTACTATAGCTCTGTAGAATAATTTGAAGTCAGGTAATGTGTTTTTCCAGTTTGGTTCTTTTTGCTCAGAATGACTTTGGTTATTCTGGGTTTTTATGGTTCCATAGATACTTGAAGATTATCTTTTCTACTTAGGTATTGGTATTTTGATGAGAATTTCACTGCATCTGTAGATCACCATTGGTAGTACAGACATTTGGCAACATTTATTCTTCTAATCCAGGAGCAAGGACTATCCATATTGTTTTTGTCGTCTTCAATTACTTCGAATATTTTTAAAATAATTTCCACTATAAAGATCATTCACTTCTATGATTAAGCTTACTTTTAAAATTTTAATTTTATTTTTAGCTAATGAAAACGTGATTATATAACTTTTCTTATGTTGCAGTAAGATTTTTCTATACCAATTTTTTGAGGGTCTTTATCAGGAAGGAATGTTGCCTTTTATGGAATGCTCTTTCAGCATCAGTTGAAATGCTCATATGGTTTTTGTCCAACATTCTCTCATCATTCTGATATGATATATTACATTGATTAATTTGCATATGTTCAATCATCTTTGCATCCCTGGGATGAACCATCTTGATAATGATAAGTAACCTTCATTGTGTTGTTAAACTCAGTTTGCTAGTATTTTTCTGAGGATTTTTGCATGTATACTTATCAGAGATATTGCTCTATCATCTTCTTTTGTGTATGTGTGCTTTTTTTCCAGTTGTAGGTGATGCAGATCTCACAGAATGAGTTTGGGAGTATTCCCTCTTCCCTAACTTCTTAAATTCATATTCACAGGAGGGCACTAATAAGTAGGTTACATTGTGTTTCTAAGGGAAAGTTCAAGTTGCAGTTGAACCAGTTGAACCCTTTATCCTGGGGGTGTGCTGTACACCCTCACTATGTGTCTTTCAGGTGAGAGCGTATCAATCCCCCGACCTCCTCTCCTTTCCCCAATTTTTTTGAATAGTAAGTACTGTTGGCGTTAGTTCTTTTTTAATGCTTGGGAAAATTCATCAGTGAAGTTATCATGTCCCAAGATTTTTTGAAAGGAGACTTTTCATCACTGCTCTTATCTCTTTCCTTGTATTAGGTTTATTCAGTTTTGGGATTTATTCCTGTGTCAATCCTTATGGGTGTGTGTGTCCAGTAATGTATTCATACCTTCTAGGTTTTATAATTTGTTGGCATGTAGTTGCTCATAGACATCTCTAATAATTCTTTGGATTTCTGCCATATCAATCATATTGTTCCCTTTTTCAACACTGATGATTATTTGGGTTTTTCTTAATCTGGCTCTGGCAAAAGGTGTGTCAATTTTGTATATCTTTACAAAAAAATATTTTTTCTCTTCATTGATCTTTTCCATTGCGTTTTGTTTTCAATTTTATTTATTTCTGCTCTGGTCTTAGTTATCTATTTTTCTACTAATTTTGGATTTGTTTGGCTCTTGTTTTTCTGGTTTTCTTCAAGATGCATTAGGTTGTTTATTGAATGTTTTTCTACTTTTTTAATGTGAGCATTTATTGTTTTAAGCTTTCCTCTTTTGCTGTTTCCCATAAGTTTTGGCATGTTGTTTTTTGATTTTCATTTGCTTGTAGAAATTTTCAAACATCCTTCTTAATATCTTCATTGGCCTCTTGGTAATTTGGAAGCATATTATAGAATCTCATGTGTTTTTCATATTGTCCAATGTACTTCTTGTAGAATTCTAGCTTTATTCCACTGTGGTCAAAGTAAATAGTTGCTATTATTCATTTATTTTTTCATTTATTAAGACACCTTTTGTGTCTAAAATATGGCCCATCCTAGAGAATGATTCCTGAGTTTAGAACAGGTATTATGCAGTTGTTGGATGAAAGAATTTGTAAATATCTGTTAAGAACATTTGATTTATGTGTAGATTTAGTCCAATTTGTCTTTGTTGGTTTTCTGTCTTGATGGTCTGTCCAATGCTGAAACTAGAGGTCCTCAACAATTTTATATTGGAGTCTAGTTCTCTTTATAGCTCTGATCATATTTACTTTATATATCTGGGTACTCCAGTTTTAGATGCATATATATTTAGAATTACTATTTTATAGTTTAGTCTTAAGGAAAAATTTGGATATTAGCTTCTTTAAAAGAAATACCTGGGAATTCACAGCCAAAGCTAAACATGGCTGAAATATAGCACTTCCTTTTTAAATTTTACTAGATAAGAAATATGGGAGAGCTGGATTGTGGACAAGTAGTTATCTACCCCTAAAATTCCACAGGCAGTGAAATGTAATGACTATCTGATCTTTCCCCCTTGATTCAATTTTATATTTTTATGAACTTGAATAAATGAGGTGATTAAATTGCCTTTGGGAAAACAGTTTCATTAAAGCCTAGAAAAGTTTACTCCTATCTAAAGGAGGAAGCTTCATCCTTGGTTATAGAAATAGTAAAAATAGAAGAAATTTCTAAGACACTTAATAACAACAAATTCTATTGGATTCTAGTTAATTTTAAATTTTTCAAAAAACTTTATTAATTCAATTAAATGAGGATATAAACAAATTTAACAATGATAATATAATGTAACTTCTAAAAGTTTAATTTTAAAATACCTGTTTAGTATTTTTAAATTTTTTAAACAGCTTAAAAATGTCAATGTGAAAAGTGCTTACTTTTGTAGATTTTCCAGTGGCTCAGGAAAGTCCTTCAGAGCTTGTATGTCTAGATTAAAGCAGTCAGACTATAAGCTATATTTGCAGTAGTATATAAATTTAATTTTTATAAATTTGTGAGTTTTTAAAAGATTTCAGCTTCCTAGATACTTTATTCACCTGCATACTAGTAATTTTAAAGGGAATAAAGATCTTTTCTGTATTATCAATTATACAAACTTTTGGATCCTGTTTAGCTATTACTTTAGTTCACGGACTTCTTTCCTCATGACCTACAGTTTTTCTGTATTAAGTCTTACAAAGGGCATTAGATGCCCCTCCCGGCCTCATAGAAACTTGACCAGAGCTTAACTAATATGTTCTACCATGCTGGAACTGTGACCTTTGAATCTTCCTCTGTCTCTCTTTACAGCTTGAGCTCATTGCTAATGTCACCATTTGGACACTTGACAACTCATTGTTCCATGACATTCTTCCCATGAGTTCATCACCTGACATTCTTCCCATGAGTTCAAGACCTCCCTGTTGTATCTGACCTCACACTTAAGTACCATCCCGACTTCTGGATTGTTGACCTTCTGTGCTAATTCCCAGTAGAAGACTTCATGTTGGTCTACTTCTACAATGCAATCCCAAATCATTCTTCATTCTGGCTGCCAAATTTCTCACCTCAAATACCAGAAAAGGAAAGACAGAGAGAGAGAAAGAGAGAGAGAACCAGAACTGACAGATTGTCACTACAGAAATGATTGTCCAGCTCTCTCTTAAACAGTCTGGGATAAAGTCAGTTGATGTCTGAGGTCCCGAAGAGAGAAACTGTGAAATGGCCATTCTTTTTATTTCCAGGTGCACTCAGGGACATCAGAAACCAGAAATTCTAGTATGTTTTACCTACTAAATTCCTTTCTTTTTGTATTTAGTCAAACTTCTTTTACACTGTGCACAATACATTAATTTTCCCTCAGATTTAGTATATTTTAAAGATGAGGTTTGTACTGTAATCATCATATTTTGGCTTTCCTTTATAAGTGATTGAAATCACTTATAAAAATTAATTTTAAATACTTTCAGAGAATATTTATGAATTCGTCCTTGAAAATTTGACATTTTAAAATGACTATTTCCTGAAAAATATGAATCTAATTCACAGAACCTTGAAATATCATATAAATATATAAAGCAAATTGGATAAATGTCTAAGTAATGTTCACAAGGAGAGATATACCTCCCATACAGCTTCAGTAAAAGAGCTCAAGTGTAGTGTTTTTATGCAGTTTTATTTAAAAATTGCATATGAATCATTTACACTATAAATATATCTTGCACAAAAGCTATGGTCTACCTACCTAGTAATCAGTGAGGTAGAATTAGAGTTTAATATTCTCAGCACTTGCATTGAGAAATGAAACATTTAGTTTCCATTAATTAGCTCAGAAAGAATTTGTATCTGATATATATTTCTTTCTCTTATATTTTACCATATTTCAGAAAGATGAGTATCTGGATTATTTTGTTTTATTTCATTGGGTATAAACTTAATGACAAATGAAGTGATTGTTCATTTTTATTATTATAATTCATTTGTTCATCCTGTGTCCCAATGAATACTTCTAGTGTGTGCAGAATAAATGAATGAGAAAACAGAATTCTGACCATCAGATACCTAGAAGTTGTACAGACAGGGCTTTCATGTCTATTACTGCAAGACATCAGATATACTATGTTTAATAAGTGTTCATCAAAAGTTATTTATGAAAATATTCCTTTTCTAACACATTTTCCAGAAAGAGTCATTTTAGATGTCTTAGAAATTTGTAATAATTTCGTGGCATGATTTCATAACAGTAAATATCTAAATGTTGAATTTGTTTTCATAAAGTGCAACAAATTTATTATCCTTTTTCTGTAAAGAATTTAGATAAACAACTTTATGAAACTCTAAAAAAAGAAAAGAAACATTTTATTAAAATGCTGAATAATATATCACATTAGATATAAAAAGCTATGCTGTGAAATAAGTAAATTAGGAGCTCTAACTTATACCCACTCCAATTTAGAATTCTCTTGTTTCCCATGAAGCAAACTGAGTGATCCATAATTGCATCTTAAATTAGACTTTTGAAGTGATTAATCTCCCCAAAGTTGCTTACTTTTTGAATTCATTATTTTTATATTATCCAAACAGTCTTTTCTTTTGAAAAATGTTAAATAATTGTTATTATTTTTCTGTTTTATAAAAGTTCTTGAAAAGGCTTTATAAGTACACTTAGGAAAAAGCTAATAGGAATGTTCTTTAAGTTTCATCTAAGTGAGCCCAGCTTACTATGGAAGCCAACACTTTAACACTAAGTTAGAGAACCTATAGTTTAAATCAAAAGAAATGTATGTGACACATTTACTGAAGGTATCTTCTTTGTTTCTGTAATGTAGAAAGAAAACATGAAAATTAATATGGCAAAGAATCAAAGTTGAACTATCAATGACTCATCATGTTTATATCTACAAAGCAAGAAAAAGCATAGATAAGAAATAAATTTTACTTAAGACCATATATGCTTCTTAAAGTAATCAATTTTTTAATATTAAGCTGTAGGGTATTGAAATGTGAATAAATTGGCTCGGCGCCTATAGCTCAACCAGCTAAGGCGCCAGCCACGTACACCTAAGGTGGCGGGTTCGAATCCCCAGCCCGGACCCGCCAAACAACAATGATGGCTGCAACCAAAAAATAGCCGGGCGTTGTGGCGGGCGCCTGTGGTCCCAGCTACTTGGGAGGCGGAGGCAGGAGACTCGCTTGAGCCCAGGAGTTGGAGGTTGCTGTGAGCTGTGATGCCACGGCACTCTACCCAGGGGGACAGCTTGAGGCTCTGTCTCAAAAAAAAAAAAAAAAAAAGAAATGTGAATAAATTATAACAGAATAAAAGAGGAGTGATTTGCTTCATCATTATAAACACAATTTTGTTTTAAGAAGATGATATTGAATTCCATAATGTTTGCATTTTTATGAAAATTCTGTCTTTATTTCTTTCTTACATTGCGTTTTACAATCCTAAGTAGATGAAAATAGAGCTATTTGTTGCCACAAGGGGGCAAAAATTCTTTCCTCTGAAATATCTTCTTTCCAGCAGCCCACACTTTGATTTTTTTTCTCAATTCTGTAGACGTGTTGGAAACTACGTTGTTATAAATTCCAGTTATGAACTGAGTAATATTCACAAGAACTAATGCGACAGATTTGTGAAGAAGACAAAACAGCATTTGATTAGGAGGTGTCATCAATAGTACAACAATTTCCAACTCCTAGCGGGTTCTGTGACTCACTTCATTGCAGTGTATGCTTTATTGCAGAGATCTGAAATTGAATCTGTAATATCTTTGGAGTATGTAGCATGCCTGTTTATAACCTTTTCTTTAATTTTTTTTTTTTTTTTTTTTGGAGACAGGGTCTCACTTTATCGCCCCTGGTAGAGTGCTGTGGTATCACAGGTGACAGCAACCTCCAACTCCTGGGCTGGTGATTCTCTTGCCTCAGCTTCCCAAGTAGCTAGAACTACAGACACCCACCACAATACCCGGCTACTTTTTGGTGCAGTTTGGCTGGGACCGGGTTCAAACCCACCATCTTTGGTATATGGGGCCGGTGCCCTACCTGCTGAGCCACAGGCACCGCCCACCATATCTTTTTCTTATTAAAATGTTAGCCACTATACTTTTTAAAATATACTTATTTGCCATTTAACTTTGGCAGGAAAAAATGGCTCATAGTTCTTTACTTACTCCATAGAGAAAATAAAGTATATACAAACACATGAACAAAATTCGATTTTATTATTATTATTTTTGAGACAGAGTCTCACTGCCCTGGGTAGAACTCCATGGCATCATTGTTCACAGCAACCTTGAACTCTTTGTTTCAAGTGATCCTCCTACCTCAGCCTCCTGAGTAGCTGGGACTACAGGATCTCACCGTGATGCCTGGCTAGATTTTCTATTCAATTTATTATTTTTTCTATCATTTTTTTAACTTCTTCCTAGATCTATATTGACATACCATAATTTAGAAACATTGTGTCCATTTTACTATCTACTATAACTTCTCTTTTAATGGTTTTTTATCTTTGAATCATGTTATAATCCTCTTCATAACCATTATTCATATATGATTTTTATACTAACTATTTTAAAAATTAATTAAAATAAATGCATACTATGGATCTCACATTCTAAGATTTTCATTACAGTTCTATTCTTCGTTGCCTTTTTGTATCAGAGCATATGCCTGCAGACATGCCTGCAGACACTCACTTGACTATTTGTTGTGGTGGGTTCCTTTCCATGTTAGAACACGCTCTTGAAGAGAGTGTGTGGCTACTGAACCAAACCTTCAAGGGCTCTAGTGATCGTCTCTTCCCCTTCCAATGTTTAATGTTGTCAAGAGAAATTCAAATTCTTTATGGCTTTTATTTTTTCTGTGTAGTAAGAATATTTTCTTTTCCCTCTTTTATTTTTGCTTTGTTTTAAACTTTTCCTTGCAATTCAAAGAAAATTACCAAGGTGTAATATTCTTTTATATTGTCTGGTTCATCATAAGTCTTTGTAATTCACAGGCTAAATTTCCAGAAAGTTTTTGTCATATCTTAAATAGTAGCATTTTGTCTGTTACTGCTCCTGATTCACATGTTATAGACCATTTCTTAGAATGTCTAATAATGTCATCTTTGTATCATATTTTCTCTTCATCATTATCCTCAGCATTATCAGAGAAAACTTAAGTGTGTTCTCCTCCTGTGTCATCTGACACTTTGCATGCTTGATTTTGAACATTAATATTTCTAATCAAAGTTTAATATTTTAATTTTTTAATTTTTTCTCTCTACAGTCTTTCTTCGCAGTTTTATATACTATCCATTTACATTTAGAATCCAAAAATATATAAAATTTTAATATGCTACATCACCACTATGTTTTTTTCCAAAAATGTGTTCTACTCCCTAGCTCCAATTCTATATATCTTTTGGTTTTATCACTAAATTTTATGTCTCCTGGGATTCATCTCTTTTTATGTTCGCATCTGTTTAATGAGCAGATGTGGGTTTAGTTTTGGTATTTGCCATAATCTTTCATTCTTTCCTAAAGTGAAACAGGCTCTTCAAATCCTCTGCTCAGATATTACAAAAAAGAGAAAAATTGAAGAATGTATATGTTATCATTTCAAAGTTCAGTAACATAACTTGATCATAGAAGCTTCTCAGATCCATGGACATTTTAGCACAGAAAATATTTTAATGATTACTGATCTGTACCTGGATAATCCGTCACTTACGGTTTATTTTTCTGCAGGAGGTTTTGTGCTTCTCTTGCTAAGTATACACCAATGTGTCAGGGAATAGGTCCTTCACCATGTCCTTCTAAATATTCTGTACACAGCTAATAGAAAATACACAGCCATTTTTTTATTGAATCTGGAATTGGTGCATATAGTTTAAAAATTTGCCTGATCTGTCCCTTCTGAACTCAGTTAACAGATTGGGACTGAAGTTTTACCAGATAATTAGAAGGCACTGTGGCTTTATGAAGCACTTAAGTTGTAATAGTGCTGAGAGCACAACAATCAGTCAGTAATTTGGGGTAAATTGAATAATTTATTATTCTTGTTGCATGTATTCCTGTGTTAGCTCATTGCAACCAAAGCATGAAGCAATCTATAATTTTCCATTTAATTTCAGATTCTTCAGGCTTGACTTTTTGTTCAACTCTGTCTAGTTTCTATGCATGTTTATTTGCCCCATATTCAGCAGAAATGCAGAAAATCTTATCACATCCTCATTATAATACATACACACATATACACATACGCACACATGATTGATAGATAAATAGGTTATCTTGGGTTTGTATTTTAATAAAAAACGAGTTGCTACTTTCCTATTAATTGTTTTCACACGAAGGGGTATTTTTCAGTGTTAAAGTGAAAGAAATGCTTTCATTGAAGTACACATACATTCATTTAGTTTGCAAATCTTACTATACAGTTTAATGCACATTTTTAAACACAAGTATACAACCATATAAAGATGACACTGATCAAGATATAGAATGATACGCAACATTTAGAGAAATTCTCTTATTCCAGCTCCATCCAGTGTTAACCACTAGTCTTCTACCATGATTTAATTCTCTCTGTTTTTCAATTTTATATAAAAAAAATAAAGTGTCTAGCTTATTTTGCCAATTTGTGCATGAAGTTTTTTAATTATATAGTAAACAAACAATAGTTTGTTTCTAATGTCAAATTTATTTCCATTATATGAATTTAATATGATTTATTAGTTGTTTGATAATTTTTTCTGATGTCAATTTTTTCTTTTATATGAATACAAGATGATTCATTTATTTATTTACCTAACTTCATGGGGCTCTATTTCCTAATTGAGATATATCATAAATTAAGGTACTATCAACAGTCTTCTCAATATCATGATGTATATATGTACATTTATATTTAAGACTAAAGTGGACAATGGATCATAGAAAATGTGAATGTTGAAATTTAGAAGATAAGGCAAAACATTTTTTCTAAAATGTTTTTCTAACTTCCACTGCCACAATTAGGACATGGGGGTTCAAGTGCTCTGTAAGTTTTCAAATGCTTCTTTTTAAAGAAAAAAATGCTAGTAGGTATTCTGGTGATATGTAGATGTCTCAGTGTGTTTTGATTTGCATTTCCCTGATGAAGGATAAGTGTGAACATATTTTCATATGCTTAGGACCCATTGATTATACAAGTACACGTAAGCCTATTTAGACCGTTTGCCCATTTTTATTGAGCTGTCTTTTTTTGTCTGTTATTGATTGGAAAAAAATTGTATAAGTTCTTGAAATAATGAAACATCATATATTATATTGCATATATTTATTAGTCCTGTGGGTTGACTTTTCATTTATTTATTTTTATCTTTTTTTTTTTTCTTTGCTGTTTTTGGCCAGGTCTGGATTTGAATCAGCCACCTCCCCCTTACTCCTTTGAGCCACAGGCACCGCCCCATTTATTTATTTTTAGAGACAGGGTTTTACTCTGTCACCCAAGCTACACTGCAATTGTATAATCCTAGCTCACTGTAACCTCAAAATCCTAGGCTCATTTGATCCTCCTCCCTCAGTCTATTGAGTAGCTAAGGCTATAGGTATGTGTCATCACACATAGCTAATTGTTTTATTATTATTGTCTTTATTAATTTTTTTGTTTAGAGTTCAAGATCACCTTGGGTAACATAGCATAAACCTATGTTAAACATTAACTATAATACCTATAACATTAATTATAAAACTTATGTTAAACATAGGTTTCTGCTATGTTACCCAAGGTGATCTTGGACTATTGGCCTCCTAAATTGCTGGCAATCCTGGCGAGAGCCCACTCGGCCAGCCTCTTTATGCTCTTACAGTGCCCTTTGATGACTAGACATATTCACTATAAAATGATCCAATTTACTAATAAATTCTTTGAGCATAGTGCATTTTTTATTCTTTTCAAGAAAAATGATGCCTCTGGTAAATTCCTAAAGAAATTCCCTAGTGTTAACTTCTAAAAGCTTTACTGACTTTTATTTTACATTTAGATATAAGTCCAGATGGAAATGATTATATGTATATTATGTTACCTAGGAGACAAGTTTTTGTTTCCCATGGGAAACCCAGTTGATTAAGTACTCTTCAATATCATAAACTCTATTAAAAACCTAAAGAGAGTTATTGATGTTTTATCAAAATAACGGCTTTATATATAAAACAATTTAAATAGTGTAATAGTGTAAATGGTATTATGAAAAATCATTTATATTGCAATATTACTAACATTAAAATATATTAGTAATAAGTTTATTTTTAATAACAATATATAAAAATATTTAGGACAAGTCTGACAGCTAATACAATTTTAAAATTGCCATTAGTTGTATGAATGATTTCAAGATTTCTTCAAATAACTAAAATATCCATGATTTCTTTTGGTGCCCAGTCTACAAGAACTGCTAATGGTAATATGACTTACTGCCTATATTCACATATGAAGAGAGTAATATGCTTCACTTACAGAAAAACAAAAATAAAGATTTAAATTTTCTCCCATCTAAATTCATGGGCTCCTTTAATTGGATATCAAGAGATTGCATGGAGCTCAGGTTAAAAATAGTAGTTTTATTGAAAATAGCATCCCTGACCTCAGTCATAACAGTGTCACTATGATAGTCACTGTGCTTTACAATTAATTATCACAGAGGCATCAGGTTGTGTTTTTGTCATTTTATTATATCTATGTATGTAATTACTTTTTCACTAATACCTTACTGCTTTAATCACTGCGTCTTAAAAAAAAGGCCTAGAAATCTTGTAGTGTAAAAGTCTTTAACTTTGTCTTCAAAAGCATTTTGGCTGATTTAGCCATTTTCATCAGTTTTTAAAAAACTACGAGACTCGGTGCCTATAGCTCAGCAGCCAGGGTGCCAGCCACATACACCAGAGCTGGTGGGTTTGAATTCAGCCTGGGCCTGCCAAACAATAATGACAACTACAACCAAAACATAGCTGGGTCCTGTGGCTAGTGCCTGTAGTCCCAGCTACTTGGGAGGCTGAGGGAAGAGAATCACTTAAGTCCAAGAGTTTGAGGTTGCTGTGAGCTGCGATGCTACAGCACTCTACCCAGGGCAACAGCTTGAGACTCTTTCTCAAAAATAAATAAATAAATAAAATGTGATTTTGATTAGATTTTCAACAATAATTTCAGGAAGACTTAACAATATAAAATTTTCAGTTTGTAAGTATAAAATGTTCACCTTTATATTTATAACTTTTAATTGTGTCAATTATGTTTTATAATGTCTCATGTGAAGGGAATTATACTAGGTCTATGTAAAGATGTTTATATCTTTTGTCAGATTAATTACTATTTCTGATGCTCTGATAAATGATTGATTTCATTTACTGTAAATTTGGTGCTAAAATATGGAAATAATATTGGGTTTTTTGTTTAATTATTTGAATCTAATGACTGGTAAACTGATTTTGCATTTTTGTGGATTACCAATAATTTCCTTTGGTAATTTTGAATGAATATGTCAATTTTAGTTGATTCCATTGAAATATTTATGTATTTTATTTCATTTGCTTAGTTAACTTCATTGTTAAATAGAAGTGATGATAGTGGGCATGTTTATGACACTGATTTTGGAAGGAAAGATTATAGTATTGAACAGTCAATGCTATATTTGTTTCATTATCTTATAATTAGATTTTGTCAGACTATCCATTTTATTCAGACTTTTCTGAGAGATTTAATCATGAATAAATACAACTCATGATTTAATTTATCATAAATTTTTTTCAGATGTTGTTTTTCTATCTATTTACAGATTTCTCCTTTATTCTCTCTATATACTAAAATGTATTGATTTTTTTAATATAAGACAATAAATTTTTGGAAAAAACTCAAATTTAATCACGGCATTATCTTTTTAATGTCTTTATTTAATTTTCTAATATTTTCTTTAGTCATTTGTGCACTTATATTCAAGTAAAATACTAAGATATAATTTTATTTTCTTGTAATATTGTTTTCAAGCTTTAATTATAATTATATTTACCTCATGAAGGAAATTGAGAGATGCTCTAATTTTTTATTAAACTTCCCTGGAAGATTTGTGTAAGATTGGTGTTATAATGTCAGTAAGTGAACTGGTCAAAACACCTGTGTTTGGAGTTTTCTTGATGAAGCTATTTTAAATTATTGTCTCAAATTCAGAAATTAATACAGGAGTATCCATTTAAAAAATTTGTACCTCTGTGAGTTTTAGGGGTTTTCTGTCACTCTGCAGTTCAGGATCCGGCTGAACAAATACTAGTGTCCTTCGGCTCCAAAATACCAATTTCTGTCTCCTAGACAGAACAAAAATTTTACATAGCTAGACTACCGTTTTCCTCTAATGACTAAGTTAAAGGTGCAATTTCCCTACCTGATATGTGAATTAAAAAACAAGACAATTTACCAAAAGGAGAAGGCAGGAGACTACTATGGAAAGCTTAGCAAAGTCAATGTCAGTTTCCTCTGTGCTTTTGACCAGTAAAATCCAACTTGCCTTGACCTTGCATAAACAATATATAATGTATTGTTTATGATGTATTCAAGGAATTTTAAGTTCTTTATCCAGCTTTCATAGTTGCTTTCAGTAGGAGGTTAGCAAGGCAAAAGTTTCTCAAACAGAGCCAAAATTCGAAATCCCCAAATTGGTTTTTATGTATTATTATTCTGATGAAGGCCTCTATCCCCATTATCGCATTTTCTATTCTTATAACTCATTAATATTTATGGCTATCAATATGAAAGATTTTCTTTGCAAAAGCAATTAAACGCTGTGCTTATTTTTAAATCCCTTCAAGATCTCTTTTTTTTCAGAGTCCAAGGAGGTAGAAACAATAAATTAAACTTAGTTTGCTCTAATTTTATCCACTTGCCAACATCAACAAATGGCTTCAGAACTTGCACCATCAATATATATACACACCCCATTAGAATTCCTTCTTTCTCTCCCATATTTTTCAACATGTCTAAAAAATCTATGTACCATGAAATTTTATGAACAAGGAAAGCAACACTATTTATTGAGTTTAGTGCACAAAAGAAAGGAAGAGAAAGTATTTGCAACAATTGATTTCTCCCTGAAGCCATATCACTGCTCAGTGGATTGTGTTCTCATGACCTGCAAATTATTCCTCAGGGTGTATGTCTGAAGACATCTGGGATTTTAATAAATCTCTTCAATTATGACTTGTCATTTCTGGATTCTTTTTTTTAACTATTTGGTTGATGTTTCAAATAAAAGAAAATATTATTGTCAATTAGGACTGAAAGTAACCATAAAGATGATGCAAGATGCAAACTGTAATGACATCCCCTTTGTACCATCAGATTTTTTTTTTGTTTGTGGGGTATTCTTTTTGAGACAGAGTCTCACTTTTTCACCCTTGGTAGAATGTCATGGTGTCAGAGCTCACAGCAACCTCCAACTCAAGGGCTCAAGTGATACTGTTGTCTCAGCCTCCTGTGTAGCTGGGACTACAGTGACCACCACAAAACTCCCAGATAGTTTTTTTAGAGACAGGGTCTTGCTGTTGCTTGGTCTTGAACTCCTGAGCTCAAGCAATCCACTTGTCTTGGCCTAACATAATGCTAGAATCAATGCTAGATTATAGGCATGAGCCACTGTGTCAGCATTATATTCTAATAAGGTGCATCAGCCATTACTACCTTAATTTCTGACGATTGAAAGGCAACACATTCAGGACCAGACAGTAACAACTCATGCTGGCCTTTTCTTTTGTGCATTGAATGTTAATATTATAATAAAAACATTTCTCTGGGCATAATTTGTGACCAAGTACTACATCATGTCTGGTTTATGAAAGTTCTGAAAGCAGATGGAATATGTACTTACCCATGAAATCTAAGTTTAAAAAGTCGTTATTCCACCTCTCTGATAATTTCCCTTACATTATCTTGGACAGAAAGCACATTAATCTCTCATTTTCAATATGCCACAAGAGGACAGATTTTATTGTAGTGAATTGATAACAAGCACTTGGCTCCTTCATAGATTTACTTACCTAGAGAAATGCCTAATTCTTATTCACTTTTATGTATATTTAACATCAAATAAGAAGGAGCTTCATAGTGAAAAAAGCAGAAATCAATGAACGCAAGTTCTAGTTATAAGGTTATTAACTTCCTCATGAAATGTCAATTTTACTTTCTTAAGCAGGTGTATTTTGCTCAAAATAATTGACCAAACAATTTGAATGAAAAACTCTATGAAAACACTTCAGTCTAACCATATAGCATGACATTTCACTATGATATTTTAAGTTTTTAATATAGGATTTAGACTGTCAACACTAATCATTTCCAATATGGGATTTAAGTTTGTATATACCTAAAAATACCAGAGAGTTGAATTCAAAGAAATAGACCCAGTCTACCTTGAAAATGCATTTCAAATCAAAAAGAAATAAATAGAAGAAACCAAAACAATTCAAAGAAATCTGAATTACTTTGTTAGAAAGACAGATGGGAATAATTCTAAGGAGATGATCATTGGCTGCTTAAAATTTTTCTAAAAAAGCATATTTTAAAACTAAAAGTCTTTGTTTTATAAGAAGTAAAATTGAGCAAACAAGTAGACTATTAGATGTTGGATATGAATTTTTAATGGAATAGCATTATTTTTCAGATATCAAGTTGTACTTACTACTAATTAATACACTTAAAAAAGTACCCTCCTTTAAGTAGTAGATAATGAACATTATACTCAATGCAAATTAATATATGAAAAGAGTCAATATGCTTTCCACAGTTATTTCCAAACATTTATGAGAGATTTGGGCATATTACAGATTACTTAATAAAACTCATATTGTAACTCTTGGGATTGAAGCATTGATATGTAAATTGCAAGATTTGAATTAAAGATCACTTTGCCATTTCTCCTTTCTAGGAACTTTGATTTACTATTTATTTTATCCAAATAATGAAATGATTTGAAATGCACATAGCTTCATTATAGCTTTAAAATTAAAACATTTCTTTTATTTTGCTCAGATATTCCATTTGAAATTTAATTGATAAGCTGTCATTCAGTGAGTAAGCAAGACATTTGCTAATTATCTACCTTGTATTAGGAACTGTCTTTAAAACTGAGAATACCAAGAGAAACAATAAAGAATTCGTGATTTCATGGATGGAGCTGGAACATATTCTTCTTAGCAAAGTATCTCAAGAATGGAAGAAAAAGTATCCAATGTACTCAGTCTTACTATGAAACCAATTTATAGCTTTCTTATGAAATATATAACTCAATTATAGCGCAAAAAGAAGGGAAGAGGAAGGGGAGGCGAGGGGGGAGGATGGGTGGAAGGAGAGTAGTTGGTGGGACCACACCTACATTACATCTTACAAGGGTACATGTGAAATTTACTAGGTAAATGTCTTAACACAATAACTAAGAAAATGCCCCGAAGGCTATGTTGACCAGTTTGATGAAAGCATTTCAGATTGTGTGTAAAACCAGCACATTGTACCCCATGATTGCATTAATGTACATGGCTACAATTAATTAAAAAAAAAAAGAATTCATGACTTCAAATAACTTATGTTTAATCAGGAAGCATAGACATTACTTAATGTAATAACTGCATTAAAGCTTACCTTTCTTTGTATGTCTAGAATACATTGAGCACACCTAAAATTTGCAATGAAGAAAAACTACCAGTTTAAGTAATAAAATCTATATTTGACTATTACATGGCTAAATCTTTTGATTTTTAAAGTATAGTTCATTTATTAAGATAATTCAATATAAAAATAAACACATCAATAAAATAATCTGCTTGCAAAAATAGAGACATTCATTTAGAGATTCTATAAAAAAAAAAAAGACACTGCAAAAAAGCCTATAATTAAGATAGAAAATTTGTATCCCAGTCTAACCACAATTTTATGTATTTCAGAATTTTACTGAATCTTTCCTTGAAAGTTTGCCAAAATATGTATATGTGAGCAGTGAGGTCATTGGAATGTGAATTAATAGCTCATTTTTCTCATCAGAGGATTATAAACTTGATAAAAAAATTTATAATATAGTTTTAATCCAAATAACTCAATCATGGTCTGTACAAAATGTGTCCCTTTGAAAGTATTATCTAATGAAAGTAGGAGATAAAATAATGATTGTTAGGAAAGTCCGTAAATGCTGACTGAATTTTAAAGTAATTTTTGCAAATTGGTTCCATTCTGTTGTTTAGATTTAGGGAATTATTTTGAATACACATTATAGTCTTCATTGTAAAATATATTTTAGTTTGATTGATCAGATGTATTTACACAGAATTCTCACATGGTCTTTCATGGAAAATTTGCATTTCAAAATAGTAGCTACTTGAAATGTCTACGATTGACTCCAATTCTTTAATAAGTACTCCTGTTTATCTTTTGGTTTAAACCCTTGAAATGCCTGGATATATAAAAGAATTCTAATTTTTAAAGGGTGATTTCTATCCTCCAAACATAATTACAGAACAATTTGTGGAAAAAGAAGGCACATTTTAAGATTCTGGTTGATATTTCTAAAACAGAAATCCACGTACTTTAAATTAGGAAATTCTTCTCACTATTAAATTTTCTAAAAAGCTTAGACATTTCTTTTCTCAAAATATAGAATATATTTGCTTATCAAAAAAGTATTTAAAATCTTATTACCAAATTTTTTTTTTTTTTAGGCAACTCTATCCAATAGTAATTGTCATTTAGCCAATCTTTCTATTAACTCAACAGCAGAGAATGAATAACTCTATTGTGCCAGAAACACTTTTGGCACCAAAGCAGACACACAAGTTAACCAAACAAAGTGCTCTGCCTTTATGTGGCTACCAACCGATAAAAGTGCTATAAAAATTTACAAGCATGAATAAGTGGTTTAGCAATCATTTGTAAAGTATAATGAAAGCTAAAAAAGAAGTATAACTTTCTTTGCATAGGAACAAAATAAATGAAATATATGAAGATAAGGAGAACTACATAGGTTAAAGAATGCAAGGGCATGGCATTCCAGACCAAGAAAATGCATGTTCAACAGACTTGATGTTTTCAAGAAATATGCAGTCAGGAAAAGGGAGAGATTTTGTGAGACTGGGTTCTACATCCACATCAGTTGTAATGCAAAATACAAACTAATAACTTATTATGAAATGGAAAAAATTTATAGTAAATGGAATTTATATTGCATTTTAGTAATGATAGTGAATTACTTGGAATCAAAAAAGTATTACCTCTAAAGAAGTTTGAGAGAGATGCTTCATCAGTAATATAATCAAATATTTTCTAGTAAGAACAAAAAATATCTATGTAAGGCCACCTGCTTCACATCTAATACACAACTTCCCCTTCTCTTACCTGGGTGCAATCTAAACATGTTAACAGCTTCTAGCATTTATAGAATTTAAAAAAATATCTTGTAAAAGACATTTAATCTTCCACAATTTTTACTTAAAGCTACAACATAAGGAGGGAAGAAAGAAAGGGGAGAAGTTAGAAATTGGAACATAGATGAATTAAAGACAGTACACAGGATGTAGGAATTTTGAGAATTTGCAGTTATTTATAGCAATATGGAAATGTGATTGCTACAGACTGAATGGTTGTTTTCACCCAAAATTCTTATAGCAAAACCTTAATCCCCCATGTTATGGTATTCACAGGTATAACCTTCAGGAAATAATTATGTAGGCATGAAGTCATGAAAGTTGGGCCCATGATGAGCTTCTCACCCTTATAGGAAGAGAAAGATAAACCAGATCTTTCTTCACCCTACCTGATCAATTTAAATACAACATAAGACATCCAACTGAAAACCAGGAAGAGGTCTTCACTGGAAATTAAGTTAGTAAGCAGCTCAAACTGGAATTTCTCCAGCCTCAGAATTATGACAAATAAATGTTGATCATAGAGCAAACTAATCTATGACATATGTTATAGCAGCCTGAACTAAGAATGAATGAAATATTAATTTCATTCATTGAATATTAAAATTTCAATTATTTTAAAATGAATGAAATATTAATTTTAAACGACTTAAAACCATTTTATGCATGTGGAACCAGAAAAAACTCCATATGGCTAAGGCAGTACTTAGTAATAAAAACAAAGCTCAGGGCATCAGCCAACCAGACTTTAGGCTATACCACAAGGCCATCGTGGTCAAAACAGCATGGTATTGGCATAAAAATAGACACATAGACATTTGGAATCAAATAGAAAACCAGGAAATGAAACTAAAGAATGTTACAGCCACCTAATCTTTGATAAATCAAACAAGAACATACACTGGGGGAAAGGATCCCTATTCAATAAATAGCACTGGGAGAACTGGATATCCACATGTAAAAGACTGAAACTGGACCTGCATCTTTCTCCACTCACAAAAATTGATTCAAGATGGATAAAAGACCTAAATTTAAGGCATGAAATGATAAAAATACTCAAAGAAAGCATAGGGAAAACACTTGAAGATATCAGCTTAGGGAAAGACTTCATGAAGAAGACTACCATGGCAATTGCAACAAAAACAAAAACAAACAAATGGGGTTTAATTAAACTGAAAAGCTTCTCTATAGCTAAGGAGACAACAACCAAAGCAAAAAGACAGCCTACACAATGGGGAAGAATATTTGCCTATTTTTAATCAGACCAAAGCTAGGATCTACAGAGAACTCAAATTAATCCACATGAAAAAAGCCAACAATCTCACATATCAATGGGCAAGAGAGATGAATGAAACCTTCTATAAAGAAGATAGATGAATGGCTAACAAACATGAAAAAAGCTCAGCATCCCTAATTATTAGAGAAATGCAATTTAAAACCATCCCGAGACATCATCTAACCCCAGAGAGAATGGCCCACATCACAAAGTCTCAAAACTACAGATACTGGCATGGATGTGGAGAGAAAGGAACACTTCTATACTTCTGGTGGGACTGCAAACTAATACAATCTTTTTGGAAGGAATATGGAAAACCCTCA
Organism: Otolemur garnettii; assembly: GCF_000181295.1. NCBI lineage: Eukaryota > Metazoa > Chordata > Mammalia > Primates > Galagidae > Otolemur > Otolemur garnettii. The sequence goes on from NW_003852431.1 coordinate 5,603,635, forward strand.
AAAAACTCAAGCTAGACCTCCCATTTGATCCTGTATTCCCATTACTAGGCATCTGTCCAGAAGGGAAAAAATCCTTTTACCATAAAGACACTTGGCACTAGACTGTTTATTGAAGCTCAATTTACAATCGCCAAAATGTGGAAACAGCCTAAATGCCCACCAACCTAGGAATGGATTAACAAGCTGCCATATATGTATACCATGGAATATTATTCAGCTATTTAAAAGGACGGAGACTGTACATCCTTTGTATTAACCTGGATGGAAGTGGAACATTCCCCACATTATTCTTAGTAAAGCATCACCAATGGAGAAGCAAGAATCTCAGGTACTCAATTCTCATATGAGGACAGATGATGACCTAGTACACAGTGGAGGGTGGAGGAAGGGGAGAGCCGAGAGAGGGAGGTGGGGGAAGGGGAGATCAGAAAGCGGTAAGGAGGGAGGAGGTGAGGGAAGAAAAGAGCAGAGAGAGGAAAGGAGGGACAGGGTGGGGAAAGAAAGAGCAGAGGGAAGGAGGGAGGGGGTATTGGGTCATGGTGCGTGACACAACTTTTGGGGGAAGGACACAATTCTAAGAGGTACTTTACCTAACAAACGCAATCAATGTACGCTCAATGAATCCGCAACAATAATTAAAAAAAAAAATAAAAATAAACCATTTTATGCATAGTTGACTACAAAATGCTAATGCTTTTTCTTTTTGTTCACTTAATCTAATTTTTAAAAAATTTTGGAATATTATAATAGTACAAAGGGTTTGTTTACATAGATTGCTTTCATACTGCTTGAAACAAAGTTATAAGTGTGCCATTACTTAGATAGTGTTCATTGTTCTCATTAGATATGCTTTCATCCATCCTCTCTTATCTCTCCTGTCTGTTTGATTTCTACTAAGTTGTACTTCCACCCGTGCACATGAGTTCTGTTTGGTTAGATCACCAAGGAGAATGATCCAAGTTGTTACAAAAGGTATTAGTTCACCATTCTCTTTTATGGCCGAGTAATACTCCATGGTATAAATATATCTCATTTTTTGTAATGCCTCACGTATTGATGGGCACTTGGGTTGATTCTAATCTTTGTGATTATGAATTTTGCTGTAATAAACATTCAAGTATGAGTTTATTTTTGATAAAATGATGTTTTTTTCTCTTTGGGGTAAATACCCAGTACTGGAATTACTGAATCAAATGGTAGGTCTGCTTTTAGTTCTTTGAGGAATGTCCATACTATTTTCCATACAGGTTGTACTAGTTCGCAGTCCTAGAAATAGTGTAGAAGTGCTCCTTTCTCTCCACATCCACACCAGCATCTACTGTTTTTAAACTGTGCAAGCAAGAAAACAATCAACAGAGCAAACAATCTATGGAACAAGAGAAAATATCCTTTTGTTATATATCTAATAGTGCTAATTCAACCAAATCATCAAGAAAAAAATCAAGTAACCCCATTAACAAGTGGATAAATTAAATAAACAGAAGTTTTTCAAAAGAAACTAGACTAATGGCCAATAAATATATGAAAACAATGCTTGGCCTTACTAATCATCAGGATAAAACCCACATTGAGACATCACTTAACCTATCACCCAACATTGAGAACGGCTTTTATTTTCTAATGTCACCATATATAGACTGTTTCTATGTTGCAGGTCCTATGAGTAATTCATGAATAAAATCAATAAATTTAATTTACTTTAATCTTACGATTTTCTAGATATTCACTAAACTCAGTAATAATATATGTGATAACACTGCGATTTACATAAAGAATTGGTAGACCCCAGGATTCATAAGAAAATAAGTGCATAGCTTTTGTTCTATCTCTTCAAATAACATACAGATTAATTTTTTTCAAAGATTTCCATCCTCAAATATTGCAGATTATAATCAGAAGTTCATAAAGATGATTTATGTTTTCATTGAATGGAAGATACCACATTGTGGTTAAAGGAGTACTTTTTTGTGTATAATCATAGCCATTTCCCAGAGCGTGCTGTGCTATCTTCTGTGTTCCATTATCAGCTCCATAATGTCCAGGTGATTCCTGTTTGCCCACTCCTGTCCAGAGAAAGTTCAGTGTTCACTAATTAGCATTTTAGTTTCTTCTAAGAAGATATTACCATGCAGAATTCATGATCCTATTCTTTCCACAGTTCTCTTCTTCCAGATAATACATACATTTTTTTTCCTTAGAAAAATGCTGCATTTTCCCAATTGTTGTAGCTTTTCGATAGGTTTTGAAATCATGTAGCTTTACATCTCAAAATTTACTTTGCTTTTTCAAGACATTTAGGTTATTTTAATTCCTTTGAATTTCCATATAAATTCACTCCACATGCAAAAAAATAAAACATGTCTATGGAATTTTGGATTGGGATTGCATTAAATCTATAGATATCCTTGGAGACAATTGAAATCTTAACAGTAATGAGTTTTTGCATTTCTCATCAAAACAGTTTACCTTTCATTTGCGTTGTCTTTGTGTTCTTTAAACTGTGTTTTGTACTTTTTAGTATGCAGGTCTTTCATACAACTTGTTGTATTTACCCTGAAGTATTTCATGCTTTATACTATTATGATTTTTTTTTTCATATGTACATTGCTAATGCATAGAAATACAACTGATTCTTATCTAGTGATCTTTCATCATCATTTCTAAATTCATTTCTACTAACTTCTTTGTAGACTATTGATATACTATTGAATTTTGTACATTGGCAATCATGTTTTCTGTAAACAAAGATGATTTATTTCACAGATTATAATTTTCATCTCAAAAAGTATGATTTAGTTTTTTTTTTTTTTTTTGCATCTCTGTATCACTGCTTGATTTTAAATGTAGTATTAGGTTACTAAGTATGAATGTCAGATCTCCTTAAACACTTAATTTAACACTTGATAGCTCTGACCTGTCACTTTGACATTTCTTATTTTATTTTTATTCTGAAGATACATCTTCATTCTTTCAAATACACCTTTTATTTTGTGATTATCTTTCAAAAAATTTTAGAGCAAATTTTATGAAACCATAGATAAGTCGAATATTTCTATTATTTTTGAATATGAGTTTAATACTGGAATCAATGCAGTGCAGAGAGCACAAAATATTAATGAACTGTTCGGGAAGGATGTGGCTAATGACACAGTGTCTATCAATGTTTTGAGAATTCTCTGTGGTGATTTTAATCTTGAAAGTGAGTGATGTGGGTGACCTGAGACCAAGGCAAATAATGGTAAGCCAAAAGCTTTAATGTAAGCAAATCCATCTCAACCTATGCATGAATTAGCCGCAAGGTTTGATGGTACTATTTTAACAATATTGTACCATTTGAAATAAATAGGCAAAGTAAAGAGGCTGGACAGATGGGTCTGTATAAATTAAACAAGCTTCAGAAAAGAAATCTTTTTGAAGCTTGACTTTCTTTGTTGTCATGGCATAAAGGCAAACCATTTCTATACCTTTTTCTTGCATGTGATGAAAAATGGATTCTTTTTGGCAATCAAAAGCATTCAGCACAATACCCAAAGGGAATATTCATCAAAAAAAGCTAATGGTGTCTTGTTTGTTGGTCTGGGCTTGCATTATCCATTATAGCTCCATCACCCTTGGTTAATTATAATAGATGTCTACTACGACCAGTTGGATGGAATGATGAGGATGCCTGTGACGAAGCAGGCAAGATTGGCCAATAGAGACAAGAAAATCCTCTTACAAAACAATGCTGTCACACAAAGGGCATTACTTAAACTTCAGAAGCTGGACTTGGAAACTCTCCCCCATCTACCATAGTCACCAGTCTTTGCACCAACTGATGGCCACTTCCTCCAGGCTTTGGAACACCTCTTGGAAGGACAAATATTCAACTCTCAACAGGCGGTGGCAAATGCCTTTTGTGATTTCATTGCCACTGGCTCACCAGGCTTCCCTGCTGCCATACACAAGCTACTTTTAAGATGGCAAAACTGTGTCAATAGTTTAGGCATGTACTTTGATTAATTATATAGTTTCTTGTTTGAGACATAATAAACTAAACTCTTGATTTGGAGTCAGACATTTCTCACGCAATGACCTTTTGACTATGATTTCGATACTTTTTAGTATCCTTATCTTATTCTGCCATCTATGCCATTCCTGAGTTGGTTTTGGAGTGATTCTTTTTTCCTTCTCATGAGCTCTATTTTCCTGCTTCTTTGCATGTCTGCTTACTTTCATAGGATGCCAGAGATTGTGAAACTTATCTTTTTAGATTCTCGGTATGTTTATATTCCTGTAAGTGTTCTAAGATAAAGTTACCCGAAACAATTTGAACTTGTTGGTTATTTCTTTAAGAGTTGTTAAGTGGCAGTGTTCCATCTAAAGCTAATTATCCTCTGTTTCTTAAGTGAAACCTTTCTCCACAAGGCGCCACCAAACTTTTCAGTTTGGCTGCTGGGAACAGGCACTACTCTTGCCCCTAGTAGAACACTAGGCACTGTAGTCTTTAATCTCTCTAGGTGGTTCTTTTCCTGGTCTGGTAGGACAGGTGGAGATCTGTCACAGAAATACAAATTTAACCAAACAAACTATGCGGGACAATGTAGAACAAGGAAATGCGTGTTTGTGTTTACATGTGTGTAACTTATCCTTAGAAGAGATCAGGAATTCTAAAAACGCACTTTGCAATATGTATTTTAGTATGTATACCTTTTACCTTTGTTCTTTTTTAGTAAATTAAATCACCTCCAAATGGAGATAGGATCCATAATTGTAAAATAGCATTACTTGACTTATAGCAATTATTCTCAGGAATACTATGCTCATTTAGGGCTATGAAATTTGGCACATTTTTGATAAAATAGCTAAATTACAAAATATGGAAGATAAAAAGATTCAAAGAGAAAGAAATTCCCAGTCATGCTCACTCTCACCTCCTCCATGTTTTAAATCTTTGGAAACAAACAATGCCAAAAGTATGCAGAAGCACCAGTATCTCGTTGCCCTGACCTGTACTCGCAAACACACCCTAAACCATTATCCAGTCCAGGGCTGGATTCCTATCGAAGTTGACAAGTTCCTGCCTTACAGGAATCTTATACTTCTCTTCAGAGGAGGAAATGTGGGGATATATTTGAGAAGCCAAATCAGAAATGTAAGCAAATAAAAATGGAAGGGGGGGTCTGAAAAAGCATAAAAAAGCATTGCCAAAATTAAAACTTAAAAAGCTGTTTCTTGAGTAACTAGCAAAGAGAAATATAATAGCAGATGGCACTAAACAGGCAGTAACTTTCGATTTACTTTTTTCCTTCTGTCATTATCCAAACTGACAACTTGTATCAGAAAACCCAAAGAAGCTATATAAGGAATAACAAAGCCAAATTTCCAAGGAGAATAAGGAATATGTGAGCAATGGATCATTTAAGGTGCTTGTGTAGGTTTGAATTCCCAGCTCCAGTGATATCAAAACCAGAATATATGTAATGAACTAATGTTATTACAGACTTACCAGCAGTATTTTCTTTATAAATCAAGGTAACGTAGAGAGAAGGACACTAAAGTTGGAAATGCCAGATTAGTATTTTTCATGTTAGACAAGACAAAAATTGTGTCTATTTATTTATAATTTTACTTCATGTTTACCAGATTTTCCTATTTTTTTTTTTTTTTACTTTATTCCAGGCTTGGAAAATGGAAATAAAAAAAAAAGAATATATGAGGCTAACCTGAGAAGACAATGGATTTGCAGTTAATATACATTTGTAAAATGGAAAGTATAATGGAACCAAAGTCCTTATTTAGAGATTACTACAAAGTGTCACACAAAAGAGGAAGCAATCTGTTTCACTGTAGGAGACACACAGATAAGGGGTACGCGAGAAACAGCATCATAACAGACAAGCAGGAATCGGAAGACAGCAGAGAACAGGAGGGAATGAGCATAACATCCCGGCTTATTTAAAGACTGAGGAGGATTTAGAATGATCGGACTCTGGGACAGGTAAGAAACAGAGAAAGGGAAAAGGGAAGGAGTAAGATGTTTAAGTTAACTTCTGATAAGATGCTCTGTGTGACAGCAAGTAGCTCAAATTTTTATCCTTAAGATACACTTCATTTAAAAAAATTCATTTTTTTTTGGCAGGGTACAGCAAATGGACCATATATATATAACCATATACATATATATATATATATACTATATGTAACTATATAACTATATATATATAAAAAACAATAAATAGACATGACCATGGCAGCTTCAAAGCTGTGGACTACAAGGTTGATCTTTGGTGGAGCTGTAGTACTATACAGCAAGGACAGACACACAAAAAGAAGTACACCCACAGCATCTGTGTTGGACAACGCCTCCAGGAGGCAAAGAAAGGTGAGGAGTAGAGTTAAGGCTTGTGTGCACGTGCCTGTGAAGACCCCTTAGTTTGGAGTGTCCAGTTGCAGGTAATGGCAGGGGTTAAAGTGGGTGCTGGCTGGGGATTACAGTGGCTCTTATGTATTATAAAAAGAAGCTCAAGTTTCTGTCCTTAGTTATAAATCAGTTACAAATTACCACATATTTGTAAACAGTGGAATAATGAGTTTGAGTAAGATAACGTTGATAGAATGGTAGAAACAAGTGCTTAAACCAAAGGGAAACACTGAAAACTGAGAAATCGGTTTAGATAATGCTAACATTCAGGCAACAGTCAAATTAACGTGGAGAGTATCACCCTTGTAAAAAGCAGGTGGGATGAAAGGCAAGGCCACAAGTCAGACATGTTTTCTAGAGTATAGTCTGAGTTTGAAGTGAGGCACCCAAGAAAAATGAGTTTAGGAGGAGGCAGGAAAAGCAACATTACCTACCCGGCTTACACTTAGATTATAAAGTGATTTTTGAGTTTTGTCTGCTTGTTCATTTTGTTTTGTTTTTTATATCAAAATATTATGAGGGTACAGATGTTTTTGTTACAAGGCTAGAGTCAGAGCTATGAAAGGGCTCATCACGTGAATACTGTTCATTGCATCTGTTAGCTGGATTTTTCCCTTATCGTCCTCCTAAGTTCCCCCTATTTGACTTACAAGGACTCTTACTCCCCTTGAGTGTTCATTGGTTAATTCCAATATGTTATAGCAGAGTATACATAGTGTTCATTTTTACAGTCTTGAGTTACTTCACTTAGTATAATGGTTTCCTATTCCTTCAGATTGCTGTAAAAGGTATTAATTCATCCTTTTTATGGCTGAGTAGTACTCCATAGTATACATGTACCACTCATGAATTGATAGGCTATTAGATTGATTCCATATTTCTGCAATTGTGAATTGCATAGTAACAAACATTCAAGTGCATGTGTATGTTTGATAAAATGACTTATTTTCCTTTGGGTAGATACCCAGTAGTAAGATTGCTGGATTGAACAGTAAGGTCTACTTTTAGTTACTTTAGGAATCTCCATATTTTTTTCCATGGGGTTGTACTAACTTGCAGTCCTAACAACTGTGTGTAGGCATTTCTTAATCTCTGCATCCACCCCAGAATCTATTGTTTTGAAATTTTAATAAAAACCTTTCTAACAGGAGTAAGATAATAGTTTTTTCTGGTTAATTTGCATTTCCCTGATGCTTTGTCATGTTGGACTCTTTTTTTTTTTTTTGTATTTGTTGGCTATTTGTCTATCTTGTTTTGAAAAATTTCTGATCATGTCTTTTGCCCATTTTTCAATGCTATTTTTCTCCTTGGTGATTTGTTTGGTTCTTTGTAGATTCTCCATATTAGCCCTTTATAGGATACATAATTTGTGAATATTTTCTCTCATTCTGTAGGTTGTCTATTAGCTATGTTGATGAATTCCCTGAACTGTGCAGAAGTTTTTAATTTAATCAAGTTCCCTTTATGTTTTTGTTGTTGCTGTAATTAGCACCAGGATCTTAATTATAAACTTTGCTGAGATTGATAGCTAGGAGAGATTTCCCTACATGTTCTTTTAAGAATTCTTATAGTTCCATGCCTTACATTTGAGTCTTTTATCCATCTTGAATTAATTTTTGTGAGTGGTGCAAGACAGGCACCTTGCTTCATTCTTCTTCATGTGGCTATCCAGTTTTCACAGCACCATTTATCAGCGATTCTTTCCCCCAGTATACCCTATACCCTATTTTGTATATTGTGTTAAAGATCAGATAGCTATAGTTTTATATCTGGCTTCTCTATTCTCTTTTTATATCTGGATTGATCTATGTTCTATTTTTGTACCAGTTATCATTCTAGAATGTTTGCTTACTATCATTTGAAGTCTGGTTGTGATGCATCCAGGTTTATTTATTTATCTATCTATCTATTTATTTTGCTTAAGATTGCTTTGGCTATTATGACTCTTTTCTGGTTCTGAACAAAGCATGAAATTATTTTTCTCTGGATATGTCCAATATGCCATTGGTATTAATATTTTGATGTAATTGCATTGAATCTGTAAATCACTTTGGGTGGTTTGGATGTGTTAAGAAAGTTGATTCTACCAACTCAAGAGCATGATGTGAGTCTTATTTAATCCTCATGATTGTTATCACATATTGTATTTGTAGGAGAAACTGAAATTCAGAAAATGCAATTCAACCAAATTTAATAAGCTAAAAAAACAGAATGTGAACATATTAAAATTTTAGGTTTAGCACTTTTTGCTACAATACAGGAAGAACAAAAGTAAACAATCAAACACAATCCTTGAAATTCAGACAGTATTTATAAAAAAGACCTTTAATATTTAAAGTAGCACTTCATTGTTACGATTCTATGGTACTTGTTTATAACAAAGACAGATATTTTCTATAGCTATGATTGATTTTGTATATCTGACCAACTATGGGCCTATGCTGGCTACTTTTCTTGTAAACAAAGTTTTACTAGGGCTTGGACAAATATTTTTGATTACTTATTTTCCATGACTGTTCTTGAACACCTCTGATAAAGGTTAGTAATAACAGAAATACATGGTCTGCAAAGCTTAAAGTAATTACTATCTGTATCATTAAGACAAAATATTGCTAACCCCTAATTTTGGTAACTGTACATATGGCCTAACAGTTCGTACTTTGTATAACCAATTATTAACTATATTGAAATAGAATCTGATATTATTAGTGTAAACTGTAAAAGGAGAATTTTGAAATGGTCATAAAAGACTGAAATTTTTTTATTTATGTATAGAGATATAAAAATATTTTCATGTTTACATTTAATAAGATTTACCCTCCTTAACTCTTTTTTTTATTAAAATATACCTGTGTACATTAATGCATTTATGGGGTACAATGTGCTGGTTTTATATATACTTTGAAATACAACAAACTGGTTAACATAGCCTTTGCGACATTTTCTTAATTATTATGTTAAGACATTTATACTCTACACTTAGTAGATTTGACATGTATCCTTGTAAAATGCATCATAGTTAGGGCCCAACCAATTTCTCTCCCTCCACCCATCCTCGCTCCTCCACTCCCCTCCCCTTCCTCTTTCCCCCTTCATCTTGGGCTGTAGTTGTGTTATAGTTTTCATATGGAAGTGTGGGTAATTATATGAAATCACCAAACTATAGATGTTGGCCTGGATGTGGAGAAAAGGGAATACTTCTACACTGCCGGTGGAAATACAAACTAATATGTTCCTTTTGGAAACAAGTTTGGAAATCACGTAGAGATCTAAAAATAGACCTGCCTTTTGATCCTGCAATTCCTCTACTAGGTACATATCCAGAAGTCCAAAAATCACTTTGTAACAAAGATATTTGCACCAGAATGTTTATTGTGGCCTAACTAATAATTTTCAAGTCATGGAAGAAGCCCAAGTGCTCATTAACCCATGAATGGATTAATAAATTGTGGTATATGTACACCACGGAATATTATGCAACCTTAAAAAAAGATGGAGACTTCCCTTTTTTTATGTTTACATGGAAGGAGCTGGAACATACTCTTCTTAGGAAAGTATCTAAGGAATGAAAGAAAAAGTATCCAATGTACTTAGCTCTACTCTGAAACCTCCTTCACTCTTCTAATGATTTCCTTTTTAATTTTGATGGAGAACATTTTGTGAACTTTTTTTTGAGTTCTGCTTTGGGATTTGTATCTAAAGAGCCTTTGTGCTAGTTGAAACAAGTATTTTATACTATGGTTTTTTCCCTAGGACTTTTAATATTTAAAGTTTAGGTGTATATTCCACATGAAGCTATTATTTTTACATACACAGTGGCCAGAATAGGGCAATGGATTAATCTCTTCTCTCTCCTGCCTTCTCTCTCTGTATCTCTCATCATTTGGATAGCCACTTGTTCATGTACTATTTTTTTTTAAATTTTACTCATTTTTCATTTGACCCCTGTTGACCATACACACATGGCAGTATTTATACTCTGCTTATTGACCTATTTGTCAATCTTTATACCTGAACTACAATAAATGGATTGTTGTGGGTTTATATAATAATAAGTCTTGAATTCAGTAGTAAGAGTTATCCACTTTGTTCACTTATTAAGAATTATGGTTATTGTTATAGACTCTTTGACTATTCCTTTGAACTTTAGATTTGATTTATAAATTTCTACCAAAATGCTTTCTGGTATTTTAATTATGATTTTAATCTATAGGTCAATTTAGGAGAGAATTTATATCTTACAACTTGAGTATACAATCTATCAATATAGTATACTAATACATTTATTTAGATCTTCTCTGATGTCTGTCATCAATATTTTATAATTGTCAGCATACATAATGCACACATTTGATTAGACTCACACATAATAATTTAATAATTTTAGTGTACTTTAAAAATACAAATGTTACTTTTCAAAATTCAAATTGTCTATGGTTCACTGAAACTATATAAATTTTAAAGATTTTTTTTCTACCTTCTATTCTGTCCACTTTGATTTTCCAGTTAATATTTCATTTACATGTCACTGAAATTTTCTTAAGTTTTAATTTCATTTTCATAAGAACAACATAATAAGTATATAAAAAATCTATCAGTAATAATGCAGTAAACTAAGACACAAAGCTATTTCTATTTGTTGTCATTTGATGTAATTATGCTAAAAAAATTGGTGGTGTGCTTCATACTGAGTCTATTGTGGAGTTTACAATTGTGAAGAATAATAAGATATAGCAATTGCCCTAGATGCAATTGTAGCTCAAAGCGGCGTATATAAGAATTAGAGTGATTGAAAGTATGGGGCAAGTGAACTGGGAAAAGAAGGTAAGTAAAGACTTGACAAGGATTGCAAGGAGTAGATATAATATGTATGTTGTCCCCAAACTATGAGAGGGCATGATACTTTCATGAAATTACAAGTAATTCATTATATCTGAAATGCTGGAGTGTTTTCTTGAAGTGGGAAAACATTAGGATGGAGAGGCAGAGAGGATCTATTAATGAGAGGTCTTTGTTTCAAGCTATGGAATTTAAAATGCATAAAACTATAGCAAAAGCAGTTTATTCTGAGAGAGTATATTGAATTGAATTGATATGGAATAGTAGCCAAATGGGTATGGGATTTAATAGAAAAGATTGATTCTGCAATTATTTATATTGGACAATAGTAATTTCATTCAATTTGTGTCAGTGGGCACATAATACTGTCTACAATACCTTAATAATAGTGTAAGTAAAATTTTGTAATACACTTTTTTCCATTTAGCTGTATATATTCCAATCATTCTTGAGTCTATTGTTATTACTATAATAACTTACATACTTCCATTAAGTAATTCTTCTATCTTTAGTTAATTTGTTCTCTACTGCTGAATGTTTAGATTATTTCTAGCTTTTTCATTTTTATAAAATATGCTAAATTTTTTGTGCATATACAATTTTCTCATTTTATACTTTCCTTAGTCCTGGAGTAAGAAATGTAAGGATGAGTAAAATAAGTTCTGAATAATTTTAGGTTTGTTAAATCCCCATACTTATTTTCTAAAATGCTCTGTTAATATTCCATGTACATCTCAAACTTTTATCTGTAACACACATTTATAAAAATAATTTCTATATCAAACATATTCAAATGGAGACAGAGGAGGTCAAACTCTCATTCTTTGCTGATGACGTGATCTCATAGTTAGAAAACCCTGGGAATCAACCATAAGCCTTCCAGAAGTGACCAAGGAAGTAATGCAGTAATGTCTCAGGCTACAGAATCAAGGTCCACAGAAAGTAGCCTTTCTATACACCAAGAGCAGTCAAGCTGAGAATCAAATCAAAGACACCCCCCTTCAGAGTAGCTTCAATGAAAATGAAATACCTGAGAATAGACCTAACAGAGGACATGAAGAATTTCTACAGAGAGAGCTATGAAACCTTGAAAAAAGAAATAGCAGAAGACCTTCACAAATGGAGGAACATACCATGCCCATGACTGGGAAGAATTAGCATTATTAAAATGTCTATACTACCCCAAATGATGTACAGATTTAATGCAATCCTACAAAAAGCACCAATGTCATACGTTGAAGAATTCATAACAACAGTATTTAGTTTCATATGGAACCAGAAAAAATCCCGAATAGACAATACAATTCTAAGAAATAAAAACAAATCTAGAGGCATCACATTACAAGACTTCAGGTTATACTTCAAGTCTACAGTGATTAAAACAACATGCACTGGCACATACATAGAGATATAGATTTATAGAATAGAATAGAGAACCTAGAGATGAAATCAGGTACCAGCTTCATATTGCCACCTGATCATCAATAAACCAAAAAAAAAGCATACACTGGGGAAAAGAATTCCTTTATAATAAATGGTGTTGGGTAAACTGATTAGTCACATGTAAAAGACTGAAATTGGAACCACAGTCACCACCACTTACAAAAATTAACTCATCCTGGATAACAGATTTAAATTGAAGGCATGAAATGATTAAAGCTCTGGAAGAAAGTGTGAGAGAAATTCTTGACAAAATTTGGTCTTGGAAAAGACTCTATGAAAAAGACCATTGACAATTGTAGCAACACCAAATAAATAACTGGGACATGATGAAGCTAAGGATGTAACAACAAAGGCAAACAGACCTTCTTCAGAATGGAGGAAGATATTTTCATGCTACAAATCTGAGAAAGGGCTAATACCTGGAATCTACAAAGAGTTCAACTAATAAATAAGAAAAAAGCAAACAATTGCATTTATAAGTGGGTAAGAGATATAAACAGATCCCTCTCTGAAGACGATAGACAAATGTTCAACAAACATATGAAAAAATGCTCATCATTCCTAATAATCAGAGAAATGCAAATCAAAACCACCTTGAGATATCACCTAACCCCCTCACTTTCTTTTTCCTCCTTCCTGCTGGGTAGGATACAGAATTAGTGGTGGATTATGCAGTTAAGAGGAACCCTCAATGCCCAAGAAGAGACATGGGTTCCCAACCCTGTTTACAGCACCATATCATGCATAGGCTGCTTTCTATTACACAGAAAGAAATGACTTCTATCATAACTATTACTTTGACTTTTATCATAGCAGTTAAACCAATATCCTAGTTAGTATTTGAGGCATAATTAGTCTCAATGAAACTGTTATTGGAAGGGGAATAAATAAAGCATGCCAAGCTAGATATTTTGCATTTAGCACTCAAAATCTACTACACAAATTTCTCCATTTTATTGTACAAGAAGCTCACCATTAGGAGCTGCATCAATATTGCCCACATTACAAAGTCCCAGAATGGCAGACACTGGTGTAGATGTTGCAAGAAGGAAACATTTTTCTACTGCTGATGGGATTGCAAACCAATCCAGCCACTTTGGAAAGCAGTATGTAGAATTTTCAAAGAACTTAGTCAACCTTCCACTTGATCCTACAATCTAATTACTAAGAATGAAGCCAGAAGAAAAAAGAAATTATTTAAGCATAAGGACATTTGCACTAGAATGTTCACCACAGCTCAATTTACAATCATCAAAATGTGGAGTCAACTCAAGGGCCTATCAACAGGTGAATAGATTAATAAACTGTGGTATTTGTAAACTATGGAATACTTCTCAGCCACAAAAAAGATGAAGGCTTTACTTTTTTTGTATTAACCTGGAAGGAGTTGAAGAACTTTCTTATTAGTAAAATATTACAAGAATGAAAAAGCAAGTATCCAATGTACTCACTATTAATACAAAGCCAATGGATAAACAAATACCCATAGGAAAGAAAAACACCATTAAATTCTAGAAGGAAGAGAAGAGGAGAGAGAGAGACTGGTAAACTCTCATCCAATCTGTACAGTGTAAAGGTATATAGCACACCTGCTGGATGAAGGGCTGAACTACAACTTGAACTTCACGTAACAAACATAAACATTGTAATCTAATTTTTGTACCCACATATTAATCTTAAATTTAAAAAAATAGAAATAACTACTAGAAAGATTAATTTTGCCTACTTAGTGTTTATATAAGATCATGGACTATCATTATCATACAAAATTATAAATATAACATTACATTTAGGATAAATGTAATATAACAAATAAAATATTGTGTGTAAATTTACTTGTAGAATTATTAGAGTCACATGATAAACTATCAGTATCACACAAAATAATAAATATGATATGTTTAAAATTAATACAATAATTATAATATTGTATGTAAATTTACTGTTAGAATTACCTTTGCATATAGCTTTTAAGAATTAGAACTTACAAACTCTTAACACATATACTGTATTTTTAAAGAAGCAAAGATGAATAGAATTTAGGAAAATTCATCGTACCAAAATTGAACTAAATATTCCTTAGCTCTTCTTTAGTAAATACATAGGGTTGAAAGAAAGAGAGAAAGGAAGGAAGGAAGGAAGGAAGGAAGGAAGGAAGGAAGGAAGGAAGGAAAAAAGGAAAGAAGGAAGGAGTGAGCCCAATTATTGTTATTGTAAGCCAGTAAGACAAATCTTCTGCTACAGATATTTCAGAGGACATTGTATTATATATTCAATGGTTTTGTCTTAGACTTTAAATAGAGTAAATGCTCCCAGTTTTGATTTGTTTTTTAACACAGATTAAATTTGTAACATAGGAAGAATCCTTAGGTATGATTTCATGTGCATTTACATGTCTTAGATGGGTTCTATGGAGTTTCTCATTAGAAGAAGAAAATGCTAGGACAGAACATCTTGATCTCCTTAGAGGAATAGAATAAAAATTCAAAATAATGAATATCAATGATTTTACAAAGCTTCATTACACGGAAGTCTTGAATGAATAAAATGTATCATGCCTCTGGATAAATGAAATAGATCATGAGGAAATGACATGATCTTTCATTTCCTGTATCTCAGTTCCTAAATATTCACAGCAGACAAGTCAACATGTTATGGGAGCTAATATGAACACATCAAAACTCTGAAGCATCACTTCATCATAAGCCTAAGGATAGAGTTTAAAGAAAAATTTTTAAAAATCTTAAAGTAAAAAATATCTACTAGAAGAGAATTCTGAAATATCCTTTTCACATAAAAATAAGGAATACTGCTTGATTTGTTCAGTGCATTCTTCTTTCAACAAATACCACTAAAAACTACCTTCATTCCAGGTATCACACTTATTACTAGTATACAAGGATGAAGAACTCATATTTATTTGTTTGTTGTGAGCTAAAAATAATTTATTACATGTGAAATTTTTAAGGCATATGATAGTTGTATTAAGTCTAGACTTATGTGCATATGCATTAAGGTATGTCACGGTATTCTTTCAAAGCAAACCTTTGCATGAGAAAAAGGAGATAATTGATGATGTAGAAAGAAATAATTTACAGTTTGTTATGAAGTTATGGTAGTAATAGAGTGATTAGTTACATTCTGCATATTTCTCATAGATGGCAAATGGTATCTGTCTTGCTTTGCTTGAATAGATAGTCTGAAATGAATCTATTTGTTACTATGCTTTTATGCGGGTTTGAAATAGTTTATGATTATAAACCGTTGTAAAAATAAAAAAGCAAACACACAGAATCACAATGTGAGTGATGTACTTCTAGATATGTGAAAGTTCTCAAGTTTCATATATGAGAATATATACGAATATGAATGACTTTTTAAATAAATGTTTCCTTTCTTGTTTGAAGACTGATGCCCTATTATCTGACAATTGTGTTTATTTTTATATTTTTAAATTTCAGGATATTACAAGGATACAAAATGTTTTGATTCTATGAATTGCTTTTGTAGAGTTTGAGTCAAAGTTGTAAGTGTGCCCATCACCCAGATAGTGTGTATTATACCTGGTAGGTGTGAATTTACCCATCCTCTCCTTCTCTTTCCCACTTGCTCCCTTTCCATTGAGTTTTATTTCCATATGTGCACATGGGAGTTGATGGATTAGTTCCAAATGTGAGTACATATGGTGTTTATTTCCCCTCATCTTATGAAACTTCACTTAGAAGAATGGTCTCCAGTTCCTACTAGTGGAATTACTGGATTATATGGTAGGTCTACTTTTCATTCTTTGAACTGTCATCATACAATTTTCCAAGGAGTTTCTACTACTTTGCAGTTGCACAAACAGTGTGTGTTTTTTTCTCTCTGAATCTACATCCACATCTGTTTGCGACAGCAACTTTTTGATAAAGTGATGTCTCCAGGAAATACATCTAACCCACAAGTATTCATTCAGACTCAAGGTGAAAAAATGGAAAATAATATTCCATGCAAACCAAAAGAAAACTGGTATAGCCATTCTCATATGGTTTATCTTACAAGGGTATATGTGAAACTTACTAAATGTAGAATATAAATGTCTTAAAACAATAACTAATAAAATGCTATGAAGGCTATGTTAACCAGTTTGATGAAAATATTTCAAATTGTATATAAAACCAGCATGTCGTACCCCATGACTGCATTGATGTACACAGCTATGATTTAATAAAAATAAAAATAAAAAAAAAAGAAAAAGAAAATAGCATAGTTCTTTTATACACATAATATGTATCTCTGGTATCCCCCAAATACCCAAATATATGCCAAATGATATAAAATGTTTTCTCTCTGAATTTGCAACCCAAGACTCAAGAGTATGTACAGAGATATAAGCAAAGTGATGGTATATTCCAAATGATATTAATTAGCTCATGTATTTGATATGACTTATTTTTTGAGCATACGATATGTGAAATTTTATAAAATCAAAATGTAAACCTTAAACTACCTTAGGTAGTTTACTAGCATGAATAATTTTTAGAGACGATAAGCAGTAGAGACAAACGCAGTTTTTCATGGTTCCTTCCTCCCCACTGCCACTCCCCCCCCCACCAACTAGGATTGTAGAAACATTCGTCTTACAAAAGGGACATGATGTCATGTGAGATTTCATTCTAAATTTAAAATACCTTTGGGCAATGTGAACAAACTTGGAGACTTGATATTGTCTTCTATTTCCATAACATGCTTTCTTCAACTTAAGGAGAAGGGCTGTATGGATTACACATTCCTATTATAATGCATATAGATTAAAGACTTATGTGTCTATATTTCTGAGTATAAATTGACATGACCAAACATCTGATGGATGATGACAGGAGACTATAATTTCTGATACAGAAGCAGACAACTTTTTCAAAGTAGACCAGGCATCCCAAATCAGCTAATTACTCTGGAGCCTTTCCTTAAAATGTCTTTGCATGTGAAATGAGACATTTTCTTATTTTCTAGTGATGGGCTGATTTTGTGTGTGTGTGTGTGTGTGTGTGTGTGTGTGTGTGTGTTGGCTTTAGGCAAACTAATGATTCACTCTCCAAAATTTTGCTTTTCAGATAGAAAATAAACATTTTCAGGCTATGTAAGTGCCAGTGCTGTTTTGATTTAATAAAATCTAGTTAGAAAATGTTAATTATAACATTTTGAAATGGTGTTATTGACGCTGAAAAAAAAATTCAATCACTATCTAGCCATTAACTTACTTGTTCTTTGAGAAATTCTTGACATTATAGTAAACAGTTAAAATCCAAATCCAGCCAATTTGACTATCAAGCCAAAGCTGGTAACCACTATATATGGTCTACTTCAAATCATAAAATCCACATGACCTATTTTAGCCAATATAATTTTTCATCATTATTTGCCTGTTAAGGGGGTATCCTATTCCTGTTAAAATATTTCCTGTCACTTAGTACATATGCCTCCACAAGGCAGCTGTTTCTACTGTTGGATAGTTTTGATTCTGAAGGGATGAGGGAAAGGTAGAATGGCAATTGTTCCTTATATTGGACTCAAATTCAATTCTTTATTTTTGATTATTAGTTTACTTTCATCAAGGGTACTGCGAATTCACACAACATTCAAATATCTGAAAACCTCCATCCAGTCCTACGAAAACTTTTTTTTCCTTCATTTACTAGCCAAATGTTGATTTTTTTAATGCTATTGTGTATACCTGTATACAAAGGAACTTAAAAAATTAATACAGAAATATCCAGAGTTTCACTTTTTCTAGAATCCACATTCTAGTTTATTGGAAGAGGTTATATATTCTAGTTTATCTGGGATAGGCTTGGTTCATATTATGTCTGAAAAGTATCCTGGCTTAAACTATAAATTATACGATCACTTCCTTCATTGCTCACCTTTACAAATAACTGAATTCTGATATTAATTTTAGAGTAAAAGGCATGCAAATATGACAAGTTTTAAAGTTATTGCAAAACATTTTTAATTTGTATTAATACAGAAAGCTGGAGGATCTTCAAATTTTTGGAAGCTGAAAACACATAATGTAAATGAAGTCTGATAATTAAGTTTACAAATTCATCCTAGAAAAAGGGCTGTGAAGAGTGGACTGGGTGATGGGCATTAGTGCATAGTTTCCGAAGGGAGGTACTTCACAAGTGATCATAGCGACATTCATCAGTGAGATATGTAGCACTTTTTCTAAGATAAGTTGGCAAACTTAATTGTCCAACTCGATAATTATAAAATTAGCTATAGAAATAATTGTCAACTTAGAAGTAACTTTAGTAAGGAGCCCTGCAGTTTAAAATACATTAATTTTATGCTGAATCTAACTGTGAATCTCAGCGTTGCTATTTAAATCCACAATCAAAAACTACCAGTGCAAATTCACAAATGACAATGTTTGCTTTTACTTATTGTAGAATTGGAAACATGGAAAGAAAGTGTATAAGATCGGTGTATGATTGTCCTTGGGCATGTAAAATAAGCAAAAGATTTAATCATCAGAAACATATTGGCTAAAATAAAGTCTAAAATATAAGTATTTATTTTTATTGCAATAAGTATTGTATACATAACAATATATACCTAAAATGTCCTTAGTTCATAAAAATAGATAAATTAATATGAAAACACTTTCTACATCCATTCTATACTTCATAATTATAGGCATACTTTTATTTGGTAGTATTTGAAAGTAAGATTGTAAGATAAAATTTCAGTAATTCCCATAGGAAGAAATTTTTTAAAAAGAAAGAGACAAAAATAGGAAGAAGGGAAAGAAGGAGGGAAGGAAGTTGGGCAGGCAGGCAAGACATTTTAATGAATTGACATTAGAAATCTTCACTTTGAGGCTGGCACAGTGGCTCACACCTATAATCCTAGGACCCTGAGAGGCTGAGGCAGGTGGATCACCTGAACTCAGGAGTTTGAGATCAGTCTAAGCAAGAGCAAGACCCCGTCTCTGCTAAAAATAGAAGAACTATCTGGGCATTGTGTCAGGCATCTATAGTTCCAGCTACTTGGGAGACTGAGACAAGAAGATCTCTTGAGACTAAGAATTTAAGGATAGTGTGAACTATGACACCAAGGTACTCTACTCAGGGCAACAGAGTGAGACTCTGTTGAAAGAAAAAAAAAAAGGAAGAAAGAAAGAATTTCCCCTCTATACACTGTCAGTCATTTTAAGCATATAGTTTTTTTAAATTACTCAGGACCTCAAGTTCATTTCATATTACACTTGAAATGAAGAAGTTGAAGAATATATATCTGTAATGTGAAAGAGTACGCAAAATAATTTTAAAAATAGGATACTAACCATGTACTATGTACAAAAGGAACTAATTATAACCTGCTTAAGGTTATACAAATGGAAATCTCAAAATAGTCATAGAACTCAAGCTGACTTGATTCTAATCAATATTTTGGCCTCGTCAACTTGGCAGAGTAGCTTCAAAGGTGACTTGTAAAGGGAATTGTAAAAATTCCCTCAGCTGAAGTCATAAATGATGAATGTTCATAATAGCTGTCTAAAGGGAGCACATTCAGGACTCTCTTTAATATAAAATTCACTTTTTTCTCTATGCTCTAAACTAATAGGGTTTTAAACATCCTTTTTAGCTCGTCTAATAGGAGCAGTCAGGACACATTTTGCCACAGTTGAGGGATCTCTGACAATTCCCTTAGTCAGTTACCTTTAAAGGTTATCAGGCAGTTGCATTATAAACTCACTATTTCAAAGGTTTCTACAATTCCTATTATTTATCTAATCAAAAGGATCATTTATTTAAAGAAATTAAATCACACAACTGCTTATTCCTGCACTGTGGTTAGTGCTTTCGGTATTTTGAAACATTTTTTTGAACAGATGGGATATTTTGCTTAGGGAAAACTTGCATTTGCTAGCTCTCTTTAAAACATATTTTCAAGATTGTCAAAACATTACAAAATCATTAGGAGACTCCCCTGTTAGAGTCTTGTCATACATTTCATTATAAGCTTTCATTAGGATTCTAGCTATATTAGATCACAAAACAGCTTCAGTCAAGCCCAATCTGTTAGTGAAGTTGAAATTTGTTTGGGGAATGTTATAAATGAATTGCTATAGTTGTAGCTCAAAAGTGTCAAACTGAGTATTCTGATAGCTCTGTGAAATTAGACTGGAACCAGAAACCAAGGAATGCTACAAATTCTCTGATTCAGTGATATATTGAGAATAATGCAGTTTGTAATCAATCCTTTCTGATCATAATGCACCCAAACAATTTAAAATAGGAAGACATTATGGATAAGTAAAGTTGCCATCAAATATGCAAGTGAAATTCTGCTTTTAATTATAGGTATTTGTGTTATCTACAGCAAATGTTTAAATTTCATCTCTTTCCAATTGAAGACATTGGAATTTTACTTTATTTCAGTAAGCACAGTCAGAAGATTACAAGTGTATGTTGTCAAATAAAATAAATTGAGTATTTTATAAATCAGCTTAGGACAAGTTATGCCATGATGAAAAGAGAACACCAAAGTGTAGTGGTTTTGTAACAAGAAAGGTTTAATTTCTTTTTTTGTATGTTTTTGTTGTTTAGCAGGCCTTCTATATATTCTTTCCCCAAGAAACTATAGTACAGAAACAAATAGTATCTGGAACATGGATATTGAATACTATATGGTGGAACTTGAATTTTTTTTTTTTTTGCTGGGGCTGGGTTTGAAACCTCCACCTCCAACATATATGGGGCCCACGCCCTACCCTTTTGAGCGACAGGCACCGCCCTGAACTTGAAATTTACAACCCAATGGTCAAAGCAAGACAAGCCGTCATCAATGTATGGGAAGAACCATGTTCTCTTATGAAAGGGATACATAGAAAGAAGCTTGGAAGGGAATGTTTTTTGTTTTTTTCTTTATTAAATGATAGCTGTATACATTAATGCAAACATAAGGTACAGTGTAGTGTTTTCATATACAATTTGAAATATTTTCATCAAAATGGTTAACATAGACTTTGTGTCATTTACTTAGTTATTGTGTTAAAACATTTATACTCTAGTTCTAGAAAAGTTCACTTGTACCCTTGTTAGACAGACCATATAGGTGTCTTTCCTTGGAAGGGAATGTTAATAAATATGGTAAGCAAATAATGCAAACTCCTGCGATATATAGGGAGATAAAATTTTAATAGAGAAAGAATAATACTTTATTTCATAAAGAAATAGGAAATCATTTGGATGTTAGTTAGTAGATTAAGATTGCAGAAAGTCCTTTGTCTCCTAATGAATTGTTTTTCAAATTTATGCTATTAGTTTGAGGTGGCTGAAGATGAGATTTAGGAATTTATAAAACATTCATGTACCCTGAGATATCTTTAGCTCCCTTTGCAATTACTGAAAAACTCTTCAGACTAATGAATTAATGGACTGAAGAAAACAACTTTAAAGTAAATTTCATAAAATACATTCTGGTAGCAAGAAGAGTGTTCAGAAAACTCCATAGTTTCAAGGTGGCTCATCTATAAGTCTTAAAAAGGGACATAAAACATTTCCACGTAGATGAATACATCCTATTTGCATGACAAATATATCAATGCCAATCGGTAACGTATTAAGTTATTTCTATGTCATAAAGATGATTACGGTTATGAATTATAACTTCAAATTAATTTTGCTAGTATTCAAAATTTATGGAAGCTATGTCTGTTCACATAAAAGCAGCAAGGTCAGGAGAAATATGAAAGATTATTGATCTAAAAGAAATAAATTTTCATTAATTTTAATCTCTAAAATATTTGTGATACGTTTTAATTTCTCTTTTAACTGTATTATTTATAAAATGTAAAGGATACAGCTTATTCAAGATTGGTTTGGTTAGATACACGAGTTGATTTCCTGTAAATGATCAATAAAAAAATTTACTTCTTCTCTCCTGCAGGATACAAAGGGTAGCAACTGAGATCATGAATCAATTTGTAGATGATATCTCTGAGGGAAATGCAAAGTAAGGAGCGGATTTCGAACTTTCTCCTATGAGGTACTGTTCAATGTAAGTGTGAAATGAAAGCTGAGTAATAATATTTGAACAAGGTGATCACTGGATCATTGAACAGATCCAGTTTTCCTTAAATTAAATTGAGTTAAAAAGATAAATTTATTATTTCCCTGTACTGTGTGCTTTTACAATGGCAGACAATAAAGGGTAATGTTCACATTTGCAAGTCAAAGCCAAATAGCACTGCATTATCCACAAAGCCATCTACTTACATGAACAGCTGTACTGGGCGACACATTAAGATCTTTGTATTCTAAGTGTCTGTTTACCTTAGACTGTGATACACATTTACAAAGATAATACATTTCAGCTCTCTGTAGCACATGCATCATTGTTATAGTCAAGTCTTAATCCTTAAAGGATTTTTTAATTGGACATTGTAATAAATTATTAGTACTTCCACAATAGTGTGACATTTCTGGATGAAAGCACAATGAAAAAATATGCAAACGACAGAATGTTATGAATTATCAACAGTGGTGAGTCATTGTTTGAGAAAAGACATGCATAAAATGTGCCATTCGGTTCATCTCTTCATTTAACTTTTCCAAGTATAATTATCCAGTTACTCATTTTTTTTTTTTTTTACCTCTCATATTGAATGTATTGGCTAAAGTCTTCGAAACCTTTCAACCGGCATAGAGAATTGGAAAAAAAATAGTAATTCAACTGAAGCAAGAAAAATCCATTAGTGCTTCTTTCTAAGAGGTAATTTAAAGAGGACACTTATCATAATGCTAGTTCTCGACAGTGACTGATTTCACATTATTAATCATTGGCAGTAAAAGAAGTCAGTTTAGAGACCTAATAATACTAGTACAATTTGGAGTAGAATTGAAATCTTTTAAATCTCTGTGAATTTTTTTCATGATTCAACAAATAATTTAATGTTTTTGAAGTATAGGCCTATACTTAATCTATATTGCATTGACTTTTTTCTCTCTACATGCTTTTATTATTAAGTAGGTTGTCAAAGGTAAACAAAGTCCTGTAACAGCATTTTCTCTGAATGATGAGAATTAAATTATAATTATATTAAAATGAATAGCTTAACAAAGATAGAAAAGCATCAACATTTTTGTCCTTTCCCATGTGATTCATGAATATGCCCTGACTGTACTTGTCTTTTAAAAATTACTATGGTAATTATTCTGTTTGATAACTATTCTAACATTTGTGAAAACAGACAGAAGTATAGAAAAGCAACTTCCTTGCTAGAGTTCAATCTAAGAAATATTTCTTTTAAAATGATTCTATAGATGATAATAAATAAGCAATAAATATTCATTAACATTTGAATTACTTCAAATTGATAAGTCAAAAGTTAATAATTAAATATGGGACTTAATTCTGCAATAAAAAATATAAAATTATTGTATATAAAAAAATAAAAATTACCACTGACAGATTTGTGCATTTTTTTAGGTACTCATTTAACATTCCCCAGGTGAGGGTCACAACTACACCTGGGATTTTGCCTTACAAACACAAACAACGTAACCAAATCCTGTGCACTATTTTTTTTTGTAGTAAAAAATTGAGAAAGTAATTCCTCTAAGAAATAAATTTAATTGGATCTTACCCTTAATCATCTGTTAGCAAAATCATCTGGAAGACAATCTTGAATATTTCACAGAATATTTCATGAAAACAATGGACAAACATGAGACAGACTAGGAAGAGTGGAGAACAGTGTGGTCGGAGGAATAAGTTAGACAAAGACAAGTACTATGTGATCTCATCCATATGTGGAATATAAAAAAGTCAAACTTACAGAAGCAGAAGGCAGCCACTGAGCTGAGGTGTGGGCTGGGGGTAAATGAGGAGATGTACGTCAAAAGGTTAAGAAATGACAAGAGCAAAAACTTACATGAAAAATACAATTTAAAATGTGTTTTGACACTTCATTTTTATGAAAATAATGGGTCTTCATACCTCTAGTAGTGTAATTCAAATTTATACTGATATCCTCTCATCTGCTGCCTGTAAAGGACAAAGTCATCTGTCATTAATTTAGAGTTCTCGGGATATCATTTAATTAGGGCTTTGCAATTAATACCAAGTAGGAAAAAGATTCCCCACATTTTCTTCTTTTTGTCCCTTCTAGAATGGCAAATGCAATTAAATACCCACATTTAATCTAAAAGGTCTTCCTTTCTTAATATTGGAAACTTGGAGGATAAAAATGCTATTTAACTTCACACTTCAACTCTAAATTCTATCAAAAGATACACACTTTAATTATTTTTTTAAAAAATCATTAAGTAGCTATTTCCCATTATTACACTTGCACTTAGTAACATACATTTGTGATTGGCAAAGCAATTAAGAATCATCAATGTATTCATGATCTATGTGTATTTGACCTAATAAAATAAAAAAAAAGAATTGTATCATATACAGATGCTTCATTTTAAAAAAATTGATGTACTTCATTTTTATTTTGACTCATACCTGAAAGTGCACATATCAAAGCAAAACCGTATTTTATTTAGAGGTTTACTTGACAAAAGTGCTTTAACTATATGATTAAAATTTCTGCAAGTCACGCAGAGTAATGGTTATGACACAAATTTCGTTGTCTCTCATCTCATGTGCTTTTACAGGAAATCAGTGCCATATTGAGCTATTTCTGTTAATCTTCAGGGAACTTTTTGGTTTGGTTGTTTGATTTTGGAGGAATATGAAGGTGCACAGGATTTGGTTACATCATTTGTGTCTGTAAGATAAAATCTAAGGCGTAGTTGTGACCGTCACCTAGGGGATTTTAAATGAGTGCCTAAAAAAATATACAAATCTGTCAGTGATAATTATTTTGCCATGGTCATTTTTCCCTTCCTTTTTCTGTCCCTGTGATTGATGACCTCGGATGGAGATGCTATAGGAATGCATTTGCTTCTACAAGCAATTCTGATCCTCCTTGTGAGAAAGAAATCAAGGCCAGAGTATAGTTTTTTTATGTTTCCAAATCTGCTATCCCAAGTCCTGGAAATGACTTCACATGATTCTGGCTTAACTTTTACACATTTTTCTCAGCTTTCATCTCCCCTCAACTCCTTTGAAGCAGTTTGGCTGGTGTAAAATTGCCCTTCTCTAGGGATGGGATATGACTCTAGTAAGGTCTGTTTTCAGGCAGAGTAGAATATCTGACAATATCTGCAGATATTACTCCCTTGTGTTTTTTTTTTCTTTTTCACACCTTGTTACCTTTGTTTTAAGCACCAACTGTATTCTCAGAGTTTCTTCTTCTTTTAAATGAATGTTCATCAGCTCCTCAATAGATACGTCATCCATCTGTTGGGATAGTTCAGCCACCAGGTACCTTTTCCATTGTCCCTTCTCCTTTTTCCCACTTTTGGGAACACGGAAAGCATTACTCTTCAGCCCCTTATTTGTTCATGAAGCAAAACCAACTATCTGTGGATCTTTAAGTTCAGCTGTATAGTATAGTCACATAAAGAAAAGCAAATTGAAATTTAGAACACTGAGTTACTTTTGAATTAAAAAAAAAAAAATCCATCTAAAACTACTGGTTCCAGTGATAACAAGGAAAGACTTTGGATGTCGCTGTTCTTGTCATTATAACAGAAAAAATGAAGCAACTGAAAATCGATGACATGTTTCATCAGAGACTTGTGACTCCCAGGGTGGATGACTACTTCAAAATCTGGAGAGCCAGTGACTTGAGAGGAACATCAGAGGTCTGCTTGCTGAGAGCAGAGCACTGGAGCCCTAAACATCTTGCTAGACCAACCTAAGTACAATTATGTTTCACTTGATCACGGTGATTCATTCTTAGAAATACATCATCTCCTGTATGAAAAATCTCTTCTTCTGAAGTACAAGTACAGCGTTATAGCTGACTTAAAAAAAACAGTACAGAAATTCCACACTAAAATAAAGGTAATATATATTATAGTAAAGACAACACCAATACATAATTGTTTATTATCACCATTAAGTTTTGTGTGCTATACGTAATAAGATATGTCTTACGCTTTTAAATAAGTGGCAGCTTAGTATGGGGTGTCTACAGCAGCATCACCACAAACACTCAAGCAAGGCACCCTGTGGTGACAGTACGATGGATATGGTGTCACTAGGCCATAGGGAATTTTCAGCTTCATTTTAATCCTATGAGATCACTGTCTATACATAGTCCATTTTTGACCAAGACATCATTACTCAGCTCATGACCTTAGCCATTGGGTGAATTGCTGAGATGGAATGTGGATTAATGCAAGATGGACAAAATCATGGGTGCTCAGTTTGGGGTAACCTGCTACAGTTTTGGAGATTTATAACCTAGGAACTCACCTGGTTATAATAGTGAATGAAAAGGGAAAATGCTGTGTTTCTGGCAGGTCAGGGAGAAGTACCTATTCTGAAAGATATTCAGATCTTTCTGCAACACAAGGGCCGCCTCTGCATGGACCCAGACCTTACTAGAGTCACATCCCACCCCAGAGAAGGGCAATTTTACACGAGCCAAACTGCTTCAGAGGAGGTGAGGGGAGGTCACTTCTTGAATTTAACTTCATTGTATCCTAAGGTAGCATTCACAAATGACTTAATACATGAACATATTTTTAGATATTAAGAGGAAATATGAAGAAATTATATAGATTGATCTCTTCATAGAAGGTGATTATTAATTTGATTATGGTAATCATTTCATAATGTATAATATATGTATATCAAAACATTACATTGTATATCATCAATATATACATTTTTTGTTGTTGTTGTTGTTAATTATGCTTCAGTTGAGCTGGGAAAGAAAGAAACCGGCTAAGCAGTTAAATCTAAGTTTTCTTAAGTGAACAGATGAGAATGTTTCATAAATAATGTGTAGCCATGTGAATATTAAAAAAGGCAAATGAAGAATACATAGAACACAATGTATACATGTTCTATGTATTCCTAGACATAAAAGAGTCACAGGTGATAATCAAAGCTCTAATAGTTTAACCTTTAAGCAGTAAATCACATAATTTACTGAATCTTTATCTTTGTCCTAAGGGGATCTTCAATGTCACAGTGACACCTGCCTTATTTCTTTCAAGGGTAAAGAAATCCATTATTTTTCCCCTTGCAGCAGGAATATGTGATCTTATTTTGATAATATGTGAAGCAATGTGCAAAGTGGGAAGAATTTACTCCAACTTTTTTGGTGATTTCTCTTGTCTGGGCTCCTGTGACTCAGAATTGATTATGACTTTCATCTACTATCTTTCTAATTAAATCATACAGATATGTTTAAGTATAATACTAATTTTATAAGTGTTTACAGTAAGATTGTGACCGAAAGCAAATAATCTTTCCCAGTAATGCAAGGAATAATCAGAAAAAAAAATCTTAATGATACGTTAGTGATCTCAATATGTTTGCCTACTTGGGTTTGCTTTCTAGTCTTGGTAAAACTTCTTATGCTCTCTCTTTTCTTTAAAAGTTCAAATTGCTTAATTCTAACCTCACTTTTGTAATAAGCCTTAAAATGAAATGATTTCAATATTTATCTTATCACATCTAAATTATGGTTAGTTACTTAAAGAATTCATTAATCTTAATTCATTTTCACTAGCTATCTCACTTCAAACTACACATAAGGTTTTAATATTAGCATTAAAAATTTTAAATAGAAAGGAAAGTATCGTCATTAATCATAAAACCTATTTCTCTTCACATTGAAACATTTAATTTCCGTGAATGAGTCTTTAGTTATGCTTGCTTTCATATTATTTTTCACAAAAAAATGAACTATTCTTACTATTTTCTTATTCATACCTCCAAGTTTATTTTAATATGAATACTATCCCCTGCACACATTCTGATAGCCACAAGCCATATATACATTCATGCAGTATGTCCACAAGTCTGGTTTAATTTGTCCCCATAGTACTTGCATTTGTTGACCCTCACATTATATTGGGTAAGTATTTACCTTAGCCTGGCTTCAAGGATGGATACTGAGGAAAGAAAAATCTCTCAGCGAACTGTATTATTATTCTCCAAATTGATAGCCCTGAACCCTGAAGCATTATTTCTTATTTAAGAATGTATTGAACTCGAGCAATTAATCCCTTTTTTTGGTACAATCAGTGGCTGAGAACATAGAGGAATTATCAATCATGTATTATTGATCAATAAAACTGAGCTATTTTCAATTAGGTTTCATAACTCTTCATTTTATATTTTCTTTGAAATGAAAGTAATGAAATCACTAATATCAATCTGATTTCCAACAAAATATATATTCATGTATCGGTTTGTAGTTATAACACATACTATATATATATATATATATATAGTTTGTCACCTCTTGAATTTAACTGTATTGTATCCTAAAGTAGCATTCACCACTATATGAGGCGACACATACACATATTTTTAGATAGTAAGAGGAAATACGAAGAAATTAGAGTTTGATCTCTTCAAGCAATTCAAAGAAGGTTTCCAGAAGGGACATTAGTTAGTATTCATCTTCATACATTCATAATGTTTTTTGCTGGCTATTTTTTTTATTAAATCATAAAGAGGTAGATCATGTGTACATTAATGCATTTATGGGGTACAATGTGCTGATTGCCTTCACATACAATTTGGAATGCTTACATCGTACTGGTTAATATATCCCTCATATATTCATATTTATTTTTAGCTGGTATAATAATTCAATCCAAATAGGCAGATAGCTATTTGCAATTATCCTATTATGACAGGATCGTAGTTTTAATAACCTTTACTGGGTCAGTCATATGGCAGATGACTGTAATGAATAATAAATAAAAATGAAATTATTCCTAAGTCAAAATAAACTTTCCAATCATTTTTTCAATACCTTTTACAGCTATTGCATGTATTTGTAGTTAGATCATGTTTTTTAAAAGAAAAAAAGAAAAGCTACAATTAGTTTTAAAACAAGTGTAAATGGCAAGATATAAAATGGTGGTTGTTATGGCAACTGAAAATGCATTGAAAGAATGATTACTCTGAACAAAAATTATAGAAAAGGTAATACACGTTTATTGTATTGAACTGAAATCACAACTCACTAAGACTAATGTCTGCATCAAATCAAATTGCAAAGTTCACATCCAGAAGACAAGATACTTGTTTGATATTTTTTTGATTTTTTTCTTGGAGAATCACTTCTCCTCACCCTCTGATAGCACTCAGTCTAAACTACATACAATTTTCATTATGTAATTATTTAAAAGACATGTTCGAATGAATGCTATTTCTACTTGTGACATAGAAATTTTAGAAAATCCATTCACACACATAAATGTATGTGATATACACGTACACACACAGGTGCAAAAATGTATACACATTTTAAGAAAGGGGGAAACTTTATTAAAATTATAATGCTCAATATGTATCAATACAAAAGATGAATACCAGTCACATTGAGCACCTCTTATAAATGCTGACGTTAAACCTGACTTAAGTATTACAAATTTAACACAGCTTTTCCCTTTCTTAAGTTGTAGATACAATTTCTTGGCACCGTGTGTGTGTGTATGTGTGTGTGTGTGCATGTATAACATTTGCTAGCAATCCACTAAGCTATTCTTTGGTTTTATGATGTACTAAAAGAATATAAGTTTATATTGACCTCTCAATGTTTAAGCGATGAGGAAAGACTAAGATTTTTTTGCTTGTTTTGGTGGTGGTGGTTGTTATTTTTGCCCTGGGCTCACTGAACAATTGGTGAACTTCTATCACTTTTCATAGCTCTAACACAGAGAAAAGTTCTAAGACTTCGCCTTAAGATAAAATAGAGAACTCTTCAAGGGTGCGTCTGTTATTTTAAAAATAAGTCTAAATGGAGGATATTTTCCTGCATTAATGAACAAATAAAAACAGCGGTACCTTAAGTGTGCAGATACAGTATGAAATAGCTAACAAATTACATATAATCAGATGCTACCCAGAGTGTAAGTGCTGTATTATTAATAGGTGTGTACATTTGCATTCAGATTATGTAATATTATTTATACAAAATTTTGCTAAGTAAATCATTGGTCATGTTTAAAATAAATCTATTCTTCTTAGTCTCAGTGAAGTGGGGAAGGGATGACAGCTCAGTCACACTGAAACAACATTGAATTTAGACTCATTAAGAAGGAGATTCACATCTGAATTATGTCACTCATCTTTTTTTGACTTATGCAGCTCATTAAAATTATGTCTTTCATTTTCCTCATGTTTGGATTTGAAATAACAACAGCTTCTATATTTCACTAAGGTTCTTTCGTAAGATTACAACATGATAACATGTTAATATATAACAATGGTACAACGCAAAAGGCATGCAATTGTCAGATATGGTGATTATGTTTGAAATTATTGGTGTCTACATAATGATATTTTATGTTACTCATGTTTCATAAAATATGTGTTGTGCCATGCTGTATGTAAGGTATATGTGGTATCTTAAACTGGAGATTGAAGACATTTTTTTCTATCTTTCAGGTCCACAGACTTGGTAAGATATGCATATAACTAGACAGAATGGAGAAAAAAATTGAAGTAATGCATTTACTCAAATACAGAATGCCCAGTGTTTTAAAATGCATGTCTTATAGTAAGAAATTTGTATGCAAACGGACTATGTACCCGATATTCACTGCCTTGGGTTGCTACATACTGAACACATGTTAACAAAGAAGCCGGAGGTCTCCTTCTCTGGTAGCCTCAACCCAGTGAGGGATTAGGCCCTTTTTTCCATGACAATCTCTCTCCAAACTCTTTTGGTTTTCAGTAGCAGCCCTGCTTCCTCTCGGAATAATGGCAATTGCCATAGAGCTAATACCTTGATTAGAAGGAGGAATCTAGTATTATCTACAAACCAAGAAACAATATAGTAAATTCAGGTGCTAAGGGGTAGAACCATGAAAAATAAATATATGATCTTGGTGACTCCCAACATTTTACTATTTTCTGTAACATTTTATTTGACAACTGAACAGCACTGAAACAAATTTTTAGTTTCTAAAAATGTATGTTTTCATAATAGCACGTACTTCCTCCTAGTCACTTATCACATTTGTAAAACAGTACTTTTGAAATTCTGATTTGGTTTATTTTTCCCAGTAAACTGTAAATTTAATAGAAGTAAAAACCTTTTATACTATTGATCACTTGTTCCAGACCCTAACTGAGCTGAGGGTACATGGCACATATTTAGTAGACACTTGTTTAATGAATAAATGTCACCAAATGTATACAATGGCATTTCCCAATTTCCAAATGAGAAACGAGTGTGCAGTAACAGCCGTGATGCCTGTCCTGCCAAGATTCCCCACGTCACACATTATTTCCTTGTATTCCCACCCAGATTTCAACTCACAGCACTCACAACTTTGTGAAGATTCTCTATGGCCATAGATGTCTTCTCCTTAAAGGAGGTTTAATATGCTATGCAGCAAATGTTCTCTTCTGGGCACGGATACAGGGTTGGTGGCATCCCAACTCTGGCCAGACCAGGCCACCTGGGAGGAACTGTCACGGCTTCTGCGTTGCCGCCTACGGGACTCTGGCGAGGCAGGACGCAGGGAGGCAGGACTGGAGAACCAAGAGCACTGGAGAGGGACGATTGCAAAGGCCGCAGGTCCCAAGGAAGTTGAGGGAGACGCAGCGTAGCCCGCGCTACTGCCGGAGCCACATCTTCTTTGACCTTTACTCAGAGTACAGTACCAACTGGTGTGAAGCTGCCCTCCGTGGCACACAACTTCTGAAGCTGAGAATGACCATGACCGGGAAACAGGGTTACCCCACTTAGGGCTGAGCAGAGATCCGGGTTCCTACGCCTGGGTAATTTCATGACAGTTTCATAGGCCTGGACAATTTCTTAAAGAGACCATATTCATTCATGGGACTCTATATCTAGACAACGGAGCCATGCAGAGATTTTCTCACTTGGATCTTTCCCTTTGCCAGAAGCTCTGTATTCCTTGCCGGTTAATAAATCCTCCTTTATCACTGATGTGTGGTCGGTGGCTTCATTCTTAGAATCCCCAAGACCAAGGACCTACTGAAGAAAGAAATTCTAGTAATAAAACAGCTCATAATCTATACTTGTGGTAATGGGGGGAGGTGGACTTTTCAAGTCCTTTGCCCTTTCCTGGTCTACACTGAAGACTGTCCTCTACACCAGTTGGCAGAGTTCACTGGAGGATTGAGTTCCAATTGTCCTCAGAGGGAACTGACGGGATTATAGGTCTCTATTAGCTTTTGTGTTTTACTTACCTCAAGTTTCCTTTTTTACCCTGGCATCTTTTGGAGTTATTTCACAAAGAAACTCCTAGTATTGTAATATGTAATTGTCACAGTGGTAATTCTGGGGGTACCCAAATTAAATCAGATCATTTCTTAGAATTAGAAAATAGAAGGAAAATTTATTTTGGAATGAGATTTTTTTTAAATAATATTGTTTCTTGATTGTTTTTATTGTAATAAAGCTACATTCTTAATGATGTCAAAAAATGTAGTGGGATTGTGTGTATTCTCACTACTTTTTATATTAATAGGAGTCAGCAATTCACATACTCTCAGGAAAAATAAAGGCCTTGCAGGTCCCTAGGCGTAAGGAAATAGGAGTATTTAAGTATTCATTTTGCTAGTTTTATAAATTAAAAATGAATTAGTTTGTATACCATGGAGTACTACTCAGCCATAAAAAATGAATCAATACCTTTGCAACAATCTGATTGGAATTAGAAACTATTCCCCTAAGTATAGTATCAAAAGAATGGAAAACAAACACCACATATGTTCACGATTAAATTGGAACCAACTGAACATCACTCATGTGCACAGATGAAAGTAAAACTCAATGAAAATCAGGCAGGGAGGAGGGGTAGAATCACAAGTAATGGCCACAGTCCTGTACACTATCTAGGTGATGGGCACACTTACAACTTTGACTCAATCAGTACAAAAGCAGTGCCTGTAACCAAAATAATTGTACCCCCATGATATTTTGAAAGAAACAAACAAAAATAAATAAATTAGTTGCTGTCTCATTTGTATATCTATACACCAATCCATCCATCTAGTGATCCATCAATTTAGTAACCCATTCATCCATCCATCCTTCCAATAATGATTTCTTGAACAACAAAAGCAGACTAATATGTTAATTTCTCTAATAGTTTACAGTGGCTCACTGAAATAGAAAACTACAAATTTGCTGATTATATAATAAACAACCAGTACCAAACCTGTTTTGAGCAACAACTAAATAAATTCTTTAAACTTTCAGTCTAATGTAAATTTGCTCAAAAGGTACTTTATGTGTATTAGTGTATTTCATTAGACTATATTACTCTTCAAAACTACCATGGATTATGTTAACAAAAAGCATGCTGGAAAACCTGTCTTCAAAAAGTATGAAAAAGCACAATGTTTGAACCCATAATTATAACTTTTCACAAGCCAGAAGTTTCTTTTTCCTTTAGTAATTTAAAAGAGGCCAGAAAGAACTGTCAGAAACTGACCATTACCTGGTGAAAATGTGAACTGTTCTTCCTAGATGTGACTACATTTGCCTGGTCTTTGCTGGAAAGCAAGTGTCCTCTTGATGGAGTGCTACTTTATGAACCACATTGTCACTCCACTGGGCTCAGTGAAGCAAAGACGTTTTCATTCTGGTCTATCAAATTTACTAGTTTTATACATATATAGTATTCATGTAACACAAAAACTTTATTGCTAACAAATAGATGCTTGAGTTAGGATGGATATTGCCTGCAGTAAATTCACAAAGGCTATTATTGCTAAAGTGAAATGTATGAGCTACATTTCAAACCTTCCATTTGTCTCCATATCATTCATTTCATCGCACAGCAGATAATACGTTTAAAATGGTTTCAATTTCGATTTAGGAAAACGACAACATTCTGTGTACTTCATGTTTACAAAATATTAAGGAAGTGTATAGAGCATTTACAATACACATAGCACTGAGGGCATCTTCCAAATATGTATTTCTAAAAGTACCCGATATTCTTTCTTGCCTTGTGGTTTGAAATTCGCACAGTTAATTCATGAAGCGCTTTACCGTGTTATATTTACACACATGCGGATCGCTACAGATATTAATAATTATGACTCTTGTTTTCCCATTTCTTTAATAAAGGTAACTAAAATAACAGAAGGCAGGAGTGAATAAAGCGAGAATAAGATTGTCCATTAAAACTTATGGCACGTTTTTGGTTTTGATCATTGTTTTGTGAGTGTGTGTTTTATACAAGAATGTTAAGCCAAAGTTTGAGAAGAAATGCAAGTGATTTGTGATATATTAATCATGGGAATCACGTTTCTGAAATAAAATTAGGGGAGTAACTTTCCTTAGATGCAAGATACAGTAAAGTACCGACTAACAGAAAGATAGATTTAACAAGTCACTAGAAGATATTCTACATGTTGAAAAAATATGATCTTGTGGAACTTTACGTTTACAGTGAAAAAATTATTTTTTCATAGGCATACAAAGATATTAATATCAAAAATAAAGTCTGCCCTCCAGAACGCCATGTTTTTTTGTAACGTATAGATAGATAGATCTTCCATAAGATTCTTTACCAAGTAACAAAACAGGCAGGGCTAGAAATACGGAGATTTTTTTCTCTCTTTTTTCTTTTGACAATTTTTTATTTTATAATTTATTGAAATACATTATGTATAACATGAAGACTTTTTTATTTCTGATTAATATAGGGTACATACAATTAGGTTAGATTGTTTGCATTTGCAGGGTAAAGTGTGAGTTGTAGTTGTATTCTTTACCCAAGAAGTGTGCCTTAATCCATTAATTATACCCATTAGGTGAGAAATCTAGAGATTTTCCATGGCCTATCTGGAATACATTTTTTCTTCAGAGGTGAAGAGATCAAATATAAGTGTGGAGGGAGGACATGAAATACAAGAAATGTGCATTACTTAATAAGTAAATAAAAATAGATGTGGACTTAATGCAGAATCTATGAAGGGAACTAGAAAGGAGATAGGTCATTGTTTTGGCTTCCCAGATGGCAGGGTTGGTGAGAGATAGAATAGGAATTATTTCTTAAAAACTGAAAAAGGAACCTAAACAAATATGAATTTTGTTGCTGTTGTTGTTAATACAGAAGAGACACAGATAAAGGAGAGAAAACGTGCCTTAAGGCAAAGCACCTGAGTAGCTGAGTAGCTGCTCTTGGCTGCTGTAACCTGAATCACTCGCGTCTAAGAATGATTAAAGCAGTACACCCCACCCAGGGCCAGGAAGCCTGCCCAGTGAAATTACCTTGAAAATAATCTAGGGAATCTAGGGGAAAAAACAGGTCTTCCACTGTGCTTGTTTATGCATGCATCAACGTCTCAAAAACTCTGTGAGAAATCATTATTCTTACTTATAGATATAAAAACTAAAACTCATACAGTTTAAATAATTTCCCCCAAATGAGCTGTATTTTAATGATTTCTGTCTAACTCCACAAAGTTCTTCCCTCTAACTGACCCACCCATCTTCCTTTATTTGGTAGAGAACACCAATTGCTTACCATTTATCTTGTTGTTAAGGAAAGCCAAAAATACGTGTATTTAAAATTTTAAAGTATTACATAATGAATATACGTGTATCTCAGCTAACTAAAATCTTCACATGATACAGTAAAATATCAGATCCTAAGACCTTTGTTAGTCTGTTTTGAAAAATAGGTATTCATCACATATAGCCTCAAACACATTTTCATCTGCACATCAGAAGCCTGAAAAACGTTTTTGGTTGTTGTTGCTGGCTCTATACAAAGAGAAAGTTTGTGGGATTACACAGGACTCTTGGGCCAGTGACCAGGCATCACTGGTGATGTGTGCACATTTAAGCCAGCTTGTTGCAGAGTATAGGAAGGAGGGCATCCTTCTGCAATCCTGAGATGCCAGCAGAAAGCACTGGTGTGCTGGCTGTCTTTGGCTTCTGCATAAATAGCTGAGGCCCACACTAATGACACCCATGGGAGAAGGCTCGGATGACCATCTCTTGGAGTGAAATGTGAAACTCCAACCACACCATCTCAAGAAGAAACTTGGGAGATAACTGCTAGACAAACTGCATCTCACTGGCATTATCTTATGAAAGTATGAAGACTCTTACTCATGGGAAAGCTGACAAGGATTAAAAATTCTCAGTGACTTAGTTTATACTTCAGAGAATTGGAGTCTAGTGGGCAGCAAAGGAAGGAAGCAGAAGCATCTGCCCAAGCCTGGAGACAACAGTAAACCACGGTCAGGCTCCCATATCAGAATCAGGCTGTTGTCATTATGACTGGCACTAAATTACAATGCAAAACAATGAATTTTAAAATACAGAGTGCACATTGGTTTATAAAGACATATCAAAGGCTACCTTAAATCCTTATCTTTGCCATTAAATGATTTCATTCTCCCTTTGTGATTATATAAAACAGACATTTTAGAAATAAGGAACAGGGTGGTTACATTTCTAATGTGATTTGAGTGGCATTTCTCCCAAGTCAATTTTAAAAATTTGTATGCTTATGATTAGAAGATAAGTTTTTCTTTGAAAAAAAAGTTTTAATTTCATTACACTTTGGAAATGAAATATTCCTAAAAAGTAGCACCCATTAAAAGTATGAAGATGTCTATGACCTTTTATCTTCATAGGAGACTCGAGAATATTTCTTATTAATCAAGGAGGAAGGAGGAAAATCTACCAGTTTTACGTGTATCGTGCGGAGGAAGGCAGGCATCCTCAGAAGATGCATCAATATTGAAAATGAACCTTCAGAGAACTCTCAAGACATTTTTGTTTAGTTGCAAAGTGGAAGCCCCAACTTCTCCAATAGGTTAAATGGAGATGGTTTATTCTTACAGCTTTAATTGTATTTATTTATTTTCTTTGTTATGGTTTACTTTCTTATTTTTATTTCAGATTATCACAAGAGTACACACATTTTGGTTATATTTTTCTCCTTTTTTAATTATTCATTTTTTTAATTTCAGAATATTACCGGGGTTCACATATTTTGGTTACATAATTTTCTTTTGTACATTTCACTTCAAAGTTATGTGTATAAGTGTACCCTTCACCTACAATGTGTGCACTGTACCATCAGGTGTGAACTAACCCAACCCCTCCCCCCCACACCAACTTGTATCAAGTTAATCTTGATACAAGTTAATCTTTGAATTAACTTCCATGGTGCATGTAAGTGTTTATCAACTAGTTCCAACTTATTCCTGAGTACATGTGTTTTTTTTCCCCCATTATTGTAATACTCTACTTAGAATAATGGGCTCCATTCCATTCAGCTTGTTACAAACATACTAGATCACCCATTCTTCTTAGTAAAGCATCACAAGAATGGAGAAGAATGAAAAATGGTATGTTCCCAATTTGATCAAAATGGTCATTTCTGATAATGGTTTCCTATCAACAAACATATCCATATCATAGCTGATTCTTTTATATCAAAATCTCATATCTTCTTTTATAATTCTATAGTATGTTTGTCCTAAATATATGGATAGTATTTTATAATTTTACAGTATGTTTGTCATAAACACATGATAGGACAGTATTCAGGTACAAAAAATCCTCAGTGTTGTCAATATTTGTTAAAATTCTGTTCAGTCAACATAGATAATTGCAAGACCCATGTATTTTGGCCCTTAGTAAAGATATCCAAGCATATTTTAAAAGACTGTTTATGTTGTTATGAATTCAGACAGATAATGGGCTACCTAATTCACCATGGCTCATTTGCACAGAAAATAATTTGGAGGTCCTGGGCACAGAGCAAATGCCCATTAACACAGCCATGTTACAGACAAGCACTGAACATTTCTGTCCGGAGACAATTTGACTGCAATATTGTCGCCTGGATTGCAGTGTATGCTCTTATAACATAATCAGTATAATAATAATTTTAAGAATTATTTGTTTTCCAGATTTAAAATGTATAAACATTCATTTTAAATAGCTGGCAGCTGTGTAATGATTCAGAAAAGTATATTTGTTTAGCTAATTTTGTGTTCAAATCATTATTCATAATCATGATCCAGCCTCAAATTATCCACAGAATAAATAACTCTGTGACTCTAGAAAATCAGAGGAGCCTAAATATGACTTGATCTCATAAGATAAAGAAAAAAAGCTTATAGAAATATTTTATATGAAGAGTTGCTTTGAGATAAGTTGAAGTATTTGGCTTATGGTAAAAAACTCCATTGGTCACTCTTTCAGTAAGTCATTCAACAAAGTTTGGCAAATTCTCTCATACGAAATTCATGATGAGATTTATTAGAACTGAAAAGGTTCAAAAACTTCTCTATAGTCTCAAGGAGCTGTATTTCAATAGTTAATTAGCTAAGGATAAGCATTTTCCTAAAGTAAGAACAACACCTGTATAGGTGTTCTTTGCTATTCAGTCTGGAGAGGCACAAATAATAGAATTCCACATATGCAAATATTGCAATAGCAGCCATTTACTTTCTCTTTAAAGATGACAGAGTAAATAGAACCATGGTTTGTCAGCCATAGTCTGGTGTCCTCAAACTATAGCCCGTGGGCCACATGCATCCTGCCTAGGACATTTATCCATCTGGCCCGCCACATGTTTTTGCCGCCACTGCCAGTCCAACTGGTCCCAGGGCCCACAGTCTGGCCCTCCAACGGTCT
Organism: Otolemur garnettii; assembly: GCF_000181295.1. Taxonomy (NCBI): domain Eukaryota; kingdom Metazoa; phylum Chordata; class Mammalia; order Primates; family Galagidae; genus Otolemur; species Otolemur garnettii. Next base: position 5,643,063 of record NW_003852431.1, read on the forward strand.
GAGAGTTAGTGAACTGGCCCCTTGTTTAAAGTTTGAAGACCCCTGGTCCACACATTTCAGAACTTTTACAAATTTCTAAGGTTTCCAAAACTATATTTGCATTACTTACTCATCAACTCCATAAGATGTCAAAAATTTGTAATTGAGAAGGGTTCTTTTTGGATATTAAACAATGTCATATCAGAGAGAAATCTAGGCTCTTTTCCTGCCTTAAATTTTCCTAATTATTTATGTTTTTACATTCTATCAACAACAACCGATCAAAGAAGAATTCCAATAGTTATTTGCAAGCTCCAATGATGTCTACCTCACTGCAACCCTTTCAACCTGATTATGGGGCTGAATTTATTAACTGATTTCTAACGAATGAAATGTGACAGAAATTTGGGATGTTGCTACTGAGATTAGCTTACATAAAGACTCTCCTTACTTCTTTTTTTGTACATTTTTTTTAATTTCAGATTAATATAAGAATACAAATATTTAGGTTACATTTTCTCCGTTTCTAAGGTAAAGTTCAAGTTGTTGTTGAGCCCTTCTGTTGGTGACCACTGTGGACACCCTGTCACTGCATGAATAATAACAGCTGGGACAAGTGCAAGAGGTGGGCTTCCCATCTGTCTCCTGAGAGCCCCAGTAAACCTCTCTCTTGGCCTTTTATTGAAGCTGGTTACAACAGGAGTCAAGGCCCACATGCTCAGATCATATGTTTAATGGTTGCCAAGTGTTCTTTCTGCTCAACTCCCATACTGTTGCCCTACAAATGTTATAAAGCATAACAGTTGCTTGCTAACAGCTATCTATCTTACCTCATTAATGCATGCAGCTGCTTGAGGGCTTGTCTCCAGGCTGCAAAACATCTTCATGCAGGCTAGGAGTTTTTTTTTTTCTCCCAGTGCCTTCTTCAAGAGCCAGTGGCTGCTTCTATAAGCCTCGTGCTTGATCTCCCACACCCTTCACCCTTCATTTTGGTGTACTGAATACCCTGACACGTGCACATTGAGAACCTGCCAATAACCCCCTCTCCCTTTTCCTCTTCCCGTCTTGTTCTCACTAGAATATACTTGTGTTTTTCTTCTATGTAGGCATGTAGTTGTGTACATACTGGTTTCACGTTAGTATTGAGTACATTAGATATACTTGTTTTTTTTAATTCTTACAATACTTTAATAAGAAGAATCTGTTTTGCATATACCTTACTTCTGAATTCCCATTCTCTTTCTCACACACACTTTCTCCAAGGGAAACCTACTGTTATATTCTGAGTATCTCTGTAGATAGGACTATGTGTCAAGGACTGTGGAGGCTGTAGTCCAGTAGACAAAGATGAAATGAGGTTTTCAATCTAAAAGTTCACAAGAACTAAGTACTACCAAAAATTATATGAATTAGTCCTGGTGGTGGATCCCTTCCCAGCCAAGTGTTCCGGTAAGACTGTAGGCCTGGCTTCAAGTGTGACCATAGTTCTATGTGAGAACTTAAGCCATAGGCAGTTAAGTTTTGCCAATATTCCTGATACATAAAAACTATAATATCATTAAAATCTCTCATTTTAAGTGAAGTTTTAGAGTTATATGTTATGCTGGAAGAGATAACTGACGTAAGTTGCTTTTATGATGTAGTTTTAATTTCTCCCAATAATCACACATGAAATTACATGCCCCCTGAGATTTTCCTTCACCTTTGCAGTCTGAGTACTCACCAACTTTAAAATGTATTCAATATAGATGAATTCAGAATAAAAAAATAAAATATGAAAATAATAATGTATTGTTTCAATAAGAATCAAAAATTGCTAATAGAATGGAACTGTCACTATATTGGTATTACAATGTTTCCATATAAATTATGCAAGCTTAAAAATCATATTGATTTCCAATATTCATTCTCAGAAAAAGACACACTTTTTATTTTTCTCAATTAGAAAATGTGATTAATAAAAATGTATGGCAAATCCCACAGTGTAAGAGTAATTATGTATTCTGCTTCAACAGAAGAAAAGCAGTTCAAAATAAAGATATCTACCTTCAAAATTAATTAAAATGAGACATACCAACTAAAAATAGTTTGATGTATATCTCGAATGAAACTTTGAAAAAGGCTGGTCAGTAGAAAACATTCCCTATGTCTGCATTAGCCATCTGGTTTTTATATGCTGTAAGAAGTCATTATACTTGTAATGAAAACAAGAGACTAGGAGAATTAAATGACCAATAACGAGAAAAGATTAAAAATTTTTAAAAATACATGAGTGCATTTGATAGTTTTTTAAAAGTTCAATTAACAGGGGATTTGAAGAATGGAAAATGATCTCACTAATCAAGATTTGATTTATAGCCATTGCAAATAGAGTTACATCACCCAGCTAGATATCAAGGTATGTGTAAGAGAAAAATAAAGAGCAAAATTAGATTCACATTTTAAGTGTGAAAGAAGATCTTGGTCCTTAAAGAATATGACAGAAAAGTTCCTTATTAACCAGAGCCTGGAAGCAAACAAATGTTTAGTTGAAGCTGCAGAAGGGAACAGCCTCTGGAGTGATGAAAAAAATGGCCGGAGTGGGAGAAGAATAGCTGTTCACTTTTGGTACCTAGGATGTATGACCAATTCAATTCACTGCCTATTTTGAGTCCCCTGGGCATGAATCTTAGCCCATAAGCTAGAGGATAAAAGAAATGTCAGATTCTATTTTTTTTATTTAATCTAATTCAACTTCACTTTGCACTATAATCTTGTATGCTTGCTGGAAAAGCCAATGTTATTCATTATTAGATCTTCTTTGCCCACCCTGGGGCCTGTGCAATAACGTGAAAGATACTATTTTAGGACACTTAAAACACAAAATTTCTGATGGATTCCGTTACTCCTAAAGTCTAATGTCCAGTCCTCCTGGATGCATTGTGTAGACATCCCCCCATGTGGTGCCTCACTACCTCCCTGGGATGAGAATATCAAGCAGGGCGTGAATCAATGACATCAGAAAGCCCATCTTATCTCAGTAATCTTTAAAGAAGAAGAGAATTAAGGTAGAAAACTATCCTCTTTCCTGCTATTCTAAAAGGTGTTCTAAAAATAGTCTCTCCTTTTTTGTGGCTAATGACCCACAGAATGAACATTAAAGAAGAAAAATGCAGAAATGTAGGTTGTACAAAAGCTTTAAGCCTTGAAACATTAATACTCACTCAGGGATCAGCCTTAAAGGCCTGGCTACTTCACTGAAATTGGGTAGAGAGGGAGAGTAAGAAACTAGGAAAGTGAAGGAAACAGACATTAGCATCGAAAGAAACATTTGTGCTGCAGTTTTGCAGCACTGTAATAGGTGTAAGAAACACTGGATAGATGATATAGGCATAAAAAATACTTAGCTTTAATAAACTGGCAGCACAGATAGAACAATAGCAAATTAAAATGTTTTATAAACTTTACAAAATAGATTTTGGAAAATTTTATCAAATAACAATACAAGCAATCAGAAATAATTTAGGGCTTAGACGAATAGATAGGATTTTACAAACAAGACAGGGTTCTATGCCCTGTAGGCAACTTTAAGAGAGAAAATCAGGCATTGAGTAAAGATATACAAAATTTGTCTATAAATGTATTTAAGATGAATGTTTACTAGACAAGAGAACTGGTCTACTGCTTTATGTTTGTCTTAGAATGGGTGCCTTCAAAAATACAGTCAAAGGAAAACCTTGTGAGTTAATATTGTATGACTACGTTATTGATTGAGAAAGGTAATGAGACAGAGGAAGAAGGAGAGCAATTGGAGGTGCATATTGAGCTGGCTACCATTTTTTATCATGTATAATTTATTACTCAGCTTTTCAGAAATTCTATCCAGGAAGCTAGATGAGTTTCTGGAAATTCTCTCCACATGAAGGAAGGAGAAATAATTTATCTTTTGCTTTCAGTATTACATTGATCAAAAACTTTTCCTGGAGAGATATTAACTTCCCTGCACTTGTGGTTGCACGGACATGACCACAATGCAAATCCCACAGTGTCTTGTGACTCTGTGCCAAGGACAAAGCCCAGCACCTGCGATGCAACCTCACTGTATGCAGCACCGGTGGAGAAAAGGTGCTGATAGTTGCTCACACGTAAAGTTTTTCTTCATGGCGGTGAGGATGACACAATCTGCCAAGTGTCTTACTGCCACGAAGATCTGAGGTGATGCCTGAGAATGGCTCATGTCGTCTACACTGACAACAGAAAATCACTTTTACCCTCTTCCGATGTCCACTACCCCTTTCTACAAAATGAAGAATTCCAAAGCTTTTAGGTATAAGTCTTCTTAAACCCATTATCAGTTTCCTTAGCTTCTCACAGTTAGCAGTGTCAGTTGTTCCTGAGAAGGTCACTCCTTTCCATGCCAAGGATAAGTAGCCAAAAATATCACACCTGCAATCTTAGCACTCTGGGAGGCCAAGATGTGGATTGCTTGAGGTCAGGAGCTCAAGACAAGCCTGAGCAAAAGTAAGACCACATATCTACTAAAATTAGAAAAACTATCCAGGCATAGTGGTGCACACCTGTATTGCCAGCTACTCAGGAGGCTGAGGAAAGAGAATAGCTTTAGCCCAGGTGTTTGAGGTTGTTATGAGCTATGATGCCATGGCAGGCCACCCAGAGCAACAGAGTATAACTCTGTCAAAAAAAAAGAAAAGAAAAGCCAAAAATAGCTACATGATAATCACAGATTCCCATTCATTGGAACACTTCTTGTTTTCAATAACTGTGACCCCCTCTCCCCACACAACACCCTGTACACTAAAGGAAAAATCTCTAATATGGCAGAACTGAGTAATGAAGAAATAAGAAGCATCATACAATTGGCAAGTGGGTTACCGGGAGTGAGTGAAAGGGACCAATTTTACATTTCTTCCTTTTTTTCCAGACATGGTTATTTTAGACGTTGGGTACACAGTAAGCTATATTAGTGCCTGATCAAAGCATAGACTACATCCTAGAAGACAATGCCTCCGTCACATGGTGTCATCCCGAAGGTGACAACTTAGCCCAAAATTCTTTCTGTGTAGCTTTATGTCCGTGATGGGGCATATGGCACCAACAACGTGTTTTTCATTTCAAAATGTTCTTCATGTCAAGAAATCAAGGAAAACAATGATCTGGAGACATCGATACAGCTTAGGGACAAAGGAAGTGATAAAGCATAGCTGTCTTTTCCATATAAACGCAAATTGATTTTGACCCTATTTCTTAAGGGGTATTGAATGCATTCTTTAGCTGAATAGCTGCATAACAATAACCAGTGTTTCTGTGGATCTGTTCCAATATAGATGCCACATCCAGTATTTTTAAAAACGGAATTGAGTCTGTCACTTAGTGAAACTTAAGACAATGTAGAATAATCCACTATACCCCCTTCCCCTGTGCTGTGCAACCACACAAATGAAATGAAAGCTGATGAAATGAGGACATGAGCCCCATCTCCTTGAAGTTTTTGAGGGTATTGCTCATTTATGACATTTCACCATGGGTGCAGAGTATGACTTCTGATTTACTGCCTCAGCTGGTGTAGGAAGAAGATAGATGAGCAGGGGCTGCCACCTATTCTTCCTACCAAAAAAGCTCTAACAACACAAATTAGGGACATCTGTAAGTATTCTGCCAGCTGTTTGGCATAATCATCCTAATTTTGTTCTCAGGCACTAGGAGCAACTTAAGGGTACATGTCTGAACTTGCTGGAATGACTGTGGGATGAACATGGGTGTGAGTCAAGATATCATTTATCACATCTTCTTTGGTTCATCACTCTAGCTTGTGTACCTTGATGACATTTCATATTATAAGTGTCAGATCAGACCCTGCATCCAACAATCTGTATAACTTTCCTCAGTGTACATTTATGTTGGTAAGTGGCTGTAGTATTTTTAGGGAAAAGACTAGAGGGATGCTTATTTTATATTCCTCAGTGACACTGTAGCATCTACTCATGTGCCCAAGGGGCCCACTTTCCCTTTCATTTATAGGCTTGGGATCTAAAAACTAGTTAAGATTAGCCATGTGTGTTTTTTGTGTTTTGTTTTGTTGATTCTATTTGTGTTCTCCATATATTTAGATTTTGTTTAATTATATAAAGAATCAGTAGAATAACCAAATACAAATAATTCCATTGCTATACCAATAAAGAAGAAATCATAAGCATCTGAAGATCCATTGGCTATATCGGATAAAAGTGATTTCTGTAGAACATTAAGTCTTACCAAAGGAATCATTAAACATATGATGGAAATTCTAATGTGTTTTATATGAAATGTGTCTTGGATTACTTTGAAATTTGAGACACACAAAAATAACTACCTAAAGATAATATTTCAATATTTTTCTAACAGCTGAGGCATTTTGCCTTTGGACAAAGATGGAGGACACAGGAACAGAACAACTAGATAATCAACTGACATTAGACAGAAGAATTTCATTGTTCACCTGATGAGGAAACCAAACCAAAGCAAATTACACATATAAGCCAATAAGTTCACCAACTTAAACAAATTTATACTTAAAGAGGAAAGAGACTCGTCTCCTTTGCAAACATGAAACAAATACTTCAGAAGGTGAGTAAATATATTCAAGAAAATGTTTCTCAGGACTTACATCATGAAGATGTTGACACAAACCAACACTTGTGTTTCTTTGGCATGGAGTTGAGAAGTGGTGATGTGGCTACAGTGCATGACAGTGAAAGAATGTGTATGTGATGACGTATGAACTTCAACAGAAAAGAAGGGTTGACAGAATTTTGGTCAGAAATTAAAAGGGGGAAAGCATAAATAATGTCAAAATGTGCCACCCCTTTTCTTTGTGGAAGAAATTATAATTTTCCAGTCTAAAGAAAAAGAACATGTGAAAAATGTACTCATATTAAAATATATCATCTATCTCATCAATATCTTATAAAATATTTATAAGTGCCTACTATGTCCCAGGAGTTGCTTCCATGATCAGGATTAGGGTGCAATGCTTGCTGTTTGGGTTCCTACTGTGATGGGGAGAAAGACCCCTAAACATGCAAGTACTGAAATATCATGTCAATCTATTATAGAAAGAAAGAAAAGACACTTTCTAAAACCACTGGGTTCAGTTACGTATGTCGGTGACCCAGAGAAATAATAGAGAATTAAGTCTAAAATTTATAAAGAGAAAACTAAAAGTTGCAAACATGTCATAGAATAAATTGTTGGAGTAGGTTGGAGTAGGCTTTATTATACAGGAACTGAAAAATAATATTTCATAAAATTCATGAGGCAAAATTTTCGTAAAGGAATTATTAATCCTAGTTCTTTGGAGAAAGTAAAATACTCCATTAGATATCATCTTCATTTAGAAAGCAATGGTAGACATTTGAGAATTTTTTAAATATCAGTTATCATAAATTGCATGCTTACTGTGCAATCCATTATTATATAGTGAGGGTTTCTTTAATTTTTTTTTATTAAATCATACATGTGTACATTAATGCAATCATGGTGTATAAAGTGCTAGTTTTACACACAATCTGAAATGCTTTCATCAAACTGGTCAATATAGCCTTCACGGCATTTTCTTAGTTATCGTGTTAAGACATTTATATTCTACACCTAGTAAACTTCACATGTACCCTTGAAAGATGCACTGTAGGTGTGGTCCCACCAATTACTCTCCCTCCACCCATTCTCCCCCATTCCCTCCCCTCCATCTCCCCTTTCTCCCTCTTCTTGGGCTATAATTGGGTAATAGCTTTCATAAGAAAGCTATAAATTGGTTTTATAGTAAGACTGAATACATTGGATGCTTTTTCTTCCATTCTTGAGATATAAAGTGAGTTTTAAGTAGATCATTAAAAAGATAAAGAACTTTCATGTAAATATTTAAGATTATTTTAATAATTATCTCCAAATATTAAAACTATAGATGTTTTTAAGCCTTGGCTTCCAAAACATTTTCTCAAAAACTATATTTGTTAACAAACTGCCTCTTTTACAAAATTGAACTTATTCACTGAATTCTCTTCTGATGTTACTTATCCATTCATAAAATTAATCAAGTCTGTAAGAACTATACATTCTCTTATTGTTTAAATTATTATTTGAATATATTACTTCCAGCATAATGTCTATGCAAGTAAAAATGACTCTAACGTATTAAATTTCAAAACAAAAATCAGCAGAATTTTAAAGTTTTTACATATTTATTTTAAAGATGTAGATATAATAATACATATTTCATGTATGCATAAAATGAATATATTTATTAATAATACATAGTATGTTCTCATAAGGATGCTGTTACCTATTTTATGCAAAATAATTTCATGTAAATAATAGTTTATCATCTGCTTTTATACTTAATTTATCGTAAAATATTCCTATATTCACAAATATAGAAGCAAGTTAGTATGTATGCTAACAGCATGATTCCAAAGTTGAATTTTCTTAACCTAATGATCACATGCTTCCATATTTTAAATAGAATTTAATTTACAAAAATTCTAATTCTAGTGTCAATATATTGTGAGGCCAATTCTCTTATAAGCAATTTTTTAAAATAAACATCCTTGTACTCATACATTTATGTCCACAGTTGTTAGGTCAATTCTCTCCTGTATTGTCAAGAGGCAGATTTACAGATAAAATAATATGTATATACCACAGATACATTGGTGTTCCTTAGCAAGTAACAGAAAGCCTAAGTATAGTGGATTTTAAGTATGGTTAACAGTTTCAGATAAGGAGGTTCAATATCTCAGCAATGCCAGGGCTGGACTTTCTGTAATTAACTTTCCAAGATGGACACATGGTAACTTTCTAACTTCTGCTTTCATGCCTGAGTTTAACAGAAGAAGAAACCAGAAAGCCAAAGTTAAATAAAGCAGGCAAAGCGACAATATTGCTAGGGACCCTCTCAAATTATTTTTCTCCTTTTGGCTAAAGGCAGGTCACATGCCAGTAGCTGAAAACAAAACAGTGCAGGAGAGGGAGGAGCAGTGTCTGTGCAACTCACAGTTGCTCATTTGTTACTTCTTAAATAAATATTAATGTGTAAAAGCCCTTACATATCTTTGAACCAGTGTATGAGCTCAATTCCAATATGTTCTCTTTTTGAAAAACAAAGAACCAGATTGAATCTGGAGACGTAACCCAGCCTTGCCTAGCTGACATCTCCTAGCTGCAATACAGTTTTTTGATCTGTCAATTTGTCTAGGCTGAACTTTTCCCCATGCTGTGCATTCTAGTGTGATTCTTGTTATTTTGTGCTACAAGAAGACATTCTTTGAAGAAGTTTGAAGGACAAAAGGGATCATGGCCATTCAGTAGCACACGGATCTCTTCTCCCACACATTCAAAACACTAATCTTAGGTGCTGCTATGAATAAATTTTTCAAATGTATTTATAGTTCCTAATCAGTTGTTACTAGAGTTTCTTTCTTCAGTAGGTCCTGGATCTCTGAAATTTGAAGAATGAATCCAATGACCACAGGTCAGTGGTAAGACAGGATTTATTTTACATAAAAGAAGACAGAAAAAAGCACTAGAGCTTCTGGCAGAAGGAAAGACTTACATCAGAAAATCTCCTTTCTTTCTGGGTTCTTTGTCTAGGGGTATATATACTCACATGGGTCCTTTGTAGTTAAATTTTGGCAGGACATGGTAACAAATGAATGGATATAGTCCCTACTGCTGGAGCAAGATATATAACCACATCAGTGAAGGGATACATCCCTAGGGTGGATGAATGAAGCCATTAATTAATGGATACAGGCCCTTCTGCTGGGGTATGAGCTCATTGGTGAATGGATACAGTCTCTTCCCTTAGGGACAGGGTGAATGAACTCATCATGAATGGATACAGTACCTGGCTCTAGGGGCACAGTGAATGAACACATTAATGAATGGATACTGTCCTTTCTGCCAGAGTAAGAAGAATGAGCACATCAGTGAATGGTTACAGTCCCTTCCCCTGGGGCAAGGTGAGCGCATTAGTGAATGGATACAGTTCATTCATGAAATTGTCCAGGCCTTAGAAACTCACATGAAATTTTCTAGGCCTAGGAAATGAATCATCCCTGTTCATCCCTGAATCGGGGACCCTGTTTCACCATTAAGACTGTGAAATGTTCATAGGGAATAGTGCAGCCCGAGGAGGAATCTCTACATCCAAGGGCCGCTCTGGGGTTGGCACCGGCAACAGCGTGGGCTTGGATGGTAGTTTCCCTCAACTAACCAGGGACCCGTGGCTTCCCTCCCGCTCGGCCTCCTTGCCGCACTTGATTCTCAGCTCTGCCTCCCCTGGTCCGCCCACCAACACCACTGTGCCGAGATGAAGAAGGGGGGCATCCCCCCCCAGGGGTCTGGTGCTGACCAAGCTGGGGTGCACACGCCCTGTATCACAGTGACTTCAAGTTATTCAATGGATAGGTGTTGCTGTGAGGCAGAGAAGGAACGTGCTTACTTAACCAATCAGAAGGTCAATTAAAAAGGAAAGTTAATAAATAAATAACTAAATGAATGAAGGTTTAGGCCTTACTTGAGGCAATGAATCTAAATAGGCACCGGTGTTGCAACTGCTCTTTTCCTGCTCTCAATATGCTTTTCTGATCGTTCCCCAGGGTCATCAAATTGCAGATCCCTCCTGTAAGGGACCAGACAGCTTGTGACCATCCCTCCCTGACGGCAGACTCTAAGGACTTTGGAATTAGTCAACGCCTACTATTGTATTATATAAGACAATTCTTCAAAATGTAAATATATATATGGACTATATGTATAGACTTTATATATACATACACATACATGCATATTCCTAATGACGGTGTGATTCTACTTCTCAATCTGATGCCCAAATGAACCAGTACACTCAATACTTACTATTCATCAAAAATGATGAAAAAGAAGAAGATAGAGGGCAGGGATGAAGACAGGATGGAAACTGGAGGAGGAGTGAACCATGGTCCTCAGGGAAGTTACCTTTAGTCAGCCTGATGGCTAAGGATTTTCATTTTTTTTAAATAACAAATATACATGATTGTTTTAAAAATAGGAGGGAAAAAAACGTAAGTAATTCTGTAGATAACAACTAACTAATGAAAGGCCCTTTGAATGCCGTATGAAAAAGAAACAACCTTCAAATATCATGACTGAAGACTAAATTTTGTATTTATGTTAAACATTGCCCTTGACTTGTTTCCTCTGAGCAGGAGTTAGCAGAAAGTTTCTGAGAATGCACAGAAAATCGCAATATAATAAAATGATTTAAGGCAAAATTAAGTACATGACCCATAGAAAATAAAATGTTGGAGAACTCTATTTTGAAGGAGGACACAGATCAAAATAAGGACCCTCAAAAACTTATTTGCATAGAAAGAATTAAAACACTGTGCAGCAATCCCATGGTATATCATTTGCATGCAATAAAATGATTACCTATATCATAAATTCTATATGATTACCATTTTATAGGATATTACCAGTCATTGTGAAGTAATTCCCTTTTTAATAATAGATTTCTCAATCAAAGATTCCCAAAAAGTTTCTGCAGACCAATATATGAACAAAGAAAAGTTTTTCTGATTCTGATACTCAGAGGAAGCAAACTAGTGGATTATTAACTGTGTATAAATGTTTCCTAAAAGAATGACTTATTTCTAGGAGTGAAACACACTAAATTTATGTGTGCAAAACTTAGTATAAGAGATTGTGAAATAGAACTACATAAAAATAGAGGTGGATTTTGTTACATTTGTGTTGTTTTAGAGTGTGTGTGTGTGTGTGTGTGTGTGTTAGGGGGTGGTTACCAGGAAGTAGTAGACTGTAATGACACAAAAAAATATAGATTTTTAAGGTAGATAGACTAACTGCAAATGTCAGCTATAATTTTCTAGGTAGGTAACCTTTATCAAATTAATTCATCTCTATGATTTCTCATATTGTTGCCTGAAAAAAGCAGAGATAAAAATATGGCTGCCAAATTTATAGGGCTGTATTATTCAGGGCAAAGATGATAGTAATGAACTTGATGTTAAGTCCATGTTGTTATCTTACTTTAAATGTGGCTTCCTGTTCCTTTTGCTAGCTTATTTTATGCTTTCCTTTATATTTTCTTTGAATGATAGTATCACACACGTACAATCATGAACATGCCTAACCTGTGTGTGTGCACACACTACATGGCAAAATAAGGTGCAGTGTTGTAGACTAGGGAGCACACTCCAAAATAAAACACTGTGAAGTCCCGGGGTAGTTTATAATGCACAAAGACAAGAAAATCTTGGATAAAGCCTTGGAAAAAACCCAGAGGCACATGACCAGGCAATTATTACTCATTTAACACCATTTCAGAAAATCCTGGCTACAAGGTATCACAGATGTGGTCTGAGAGATTGCAAAGCTTATTCCCAAATCAGCTTGGCTTCCATTTTCTTATTTCTGGTAGAAATATCACATCCCAGTATTCTCATTACTTCTTTGTAAACATCCTCAGTACCTTGCTTCTCTTCCCTTTATCTTTATCCTCCTTCTAAAGCCCCAAGCTTGGTGAACTCTGATGTTCACAGCCTGTTTTCCTGAAAGTTGCTGGAAAGCAAGACACAAAGGCATCTGTTGGTTTCACTTATAAATTTATGAGCAGCCATCATAGAATACATGTTTTCAGTTATATTTCCATTTTTACTTCGCCAAATACCATCTCGTAAATATTTTACCCTCCATCTGAAGACGTGCCCACATTCCTCCTCCTTTCTTCACTCGAGTCTCATGACAGCACGGCACGATTCACTCTGAAAAAGAGAGACAGCAAATGAGGCAGCCTCACCTTGTCACCAAAGCCAAAATCCTTTTAAGGATTTTTTTTTCCTACACCACCTTATAATGGAAAAATGTCCTCCCATCTCCTAACAGAAGTTAAATCCTTTACTTGTACTTAAAAATTTTTAGTGCCTCCCAAATTTTATTGCATAAGAATCACTTTGAAAGTTCTATAAAATAGACTCCTGAGTTGTATCACGGAAATGCTGTATGTTCCTTCATTCTCAGCTCCTGTCTTTCCAGAGTGATGTCAGCACATATACATACACGTCACACCCAAACTTTCAGATACACATCCAACTATACACATAGCTACTAATACAGTTATACACCTACGCATACCAACACATACGTACCTACATACACACAAATACAGCTATCTCCTCCCACATATACACAGAGGGCACACATATACACACTTGTACATATACTTGTCTACATAATATATACACATCCATATATACTGGTTGAGATAAATTTTGTCCCCCTACAATCGATGTGTTGAATTGCTCACTTCTAGTGCCTAAGAATGTGACTGTATTTGAAGATAGGGCCCTAACTAGGGGGTTAATGTAAAGTGAGGCCACATGGGTGGGACCTGATAGGACTATTGTCCTGAGAAGAAGAGGAGATAAGGACACAGACACACACAGACAGAAGACCAGATGCAAACCCGGGAAGAAGACAGTCATCTACAACCGGGGAGAGAAGCCTCAGAATGCAAGTAAACCTTCCAGCACCCTGACCTTGGACTCCAGCCTCCAGAACTGTGAGGAAATGATTGTCTGTTCTTTAAAGCACCTTATTTGTGACATTAGTTATAGTAGCCCTAGCAGACTAATACGCAGATCACAACGATCCCCTGTACAGTCTCTCTCTCTCTCTCTCTCTCTCACAGACACACACACACACACACACACACACACACAATGTCCCTGTAGACAATCACCAACCCCCAGCAACACTAGTTTTATTTCAGCTTTTTTGTTTGTATGTTTGAAAATGCCAAGTCCATACCTATGATACAAGCTATGGGCATAATTTCCCTTTCGCACAAATGCTTCTTCTCTACTCTTCACTCATATTATTTTTCTTTCACCTTTCAAGTTTTTTTCTAAATTGTCATTTCTGGAAAGAAGAGCCTGAGTAGTGAAAAGAACCATCCTCCCTCTACATCATTATCTGTCACTGCCCATCAGTGCTTTATTTAAAGAACATGCTACAACTTGAAATCTTAACATTCGTTATTTGACTTTTAAATTTTGTTTGTTTGGTAGATCATGAAAGAAACAAGCTCTGTCGTGGTAGGATCAATGTAGTTTTATCCAAAGCTGATACTCGTAGTTCCAGCACATTGCCTGGCACAGAGGAGATACTCATGTTTGTTAAATATAGGAATATAAAACATTTCTAGATTAGTTATCCTTTAAATTGTGAGTCTGTGTGCATATCTGAGAGTGTGTGTATGTGTGTGCTTGCATGTGTGATGTACGTGTGATATGTACATCTGTGTAATCTCTGCTGCAGGAGAAGGTGAGAATGAAAGTGGGGAATAAATAAGTTGTCTCGATAGCTGTCCCTTTTCTTCTGTTAATATTTCTCAGAACCACTTTGTTTCCAGATGCAGCTGACAATTAATGACTCAGTTCGCTACACTCTCCAGCATTCTATATACTCTGAGTACAGCTGCCCTGCATATTATGATAATGTAAGCATGAGGTAATGGATAGAATTTGTGACAAAGTGGCTATAAGGAACTTGGAAGCAGATAGGCAGGTGTTATTCAGATGTTTCCGAATTATGTGATAGGAATAATAATGTCAGTACTAGCAGGGAAAAGGACTCAGAAGGTGAACTATGTGTGAGAATAGATAATATAACTAATAAAGTTGTACATATGGTTCTTCCAATATTGTATTAGGATATCCAGACTGAATGGTCCAGCGAAAATTAATTGTTAATTAATTGTTAAAAATTAATTGTTAAACAAATTTAGGTCTGGAACATGGGACATAGTCAGTCCTAAATATACAAGCATACTATTGTTATACCCTGGTGCTCTCACTGAGGACATAAAAAAGGCAATATTTCATTTTTGCTAGAGAAAGGATATAGCTGAAATACCAGATGCAGTCCTTCAAAAGATATTTTAGTGATGGATCTAGGCTAACACATGCTCTTGACTTCAGTCTAGTAATCTGTTCTGGAAAGACATGCAATTTCCTAGTTGCTGTCATTATTTTCAACTGTAATGAAATCTACGTAAGTCATTCTTTGTTTTTAGTTGTTTAGCAGGCATATTCATGCTTTAGTTACTGCTATGTAGCGGATGTCACTAATGGTGATGTACAATTACCCAAAATAGATAGTCAAGAGAATGGGCTATCATTCTGATCAAGCTTTATTTATTCATGAAGTAAATGCATTTCACAATAGTCAGATGTAGCTTTTATGAGATCAGCTTGATAGGAAGGAAGGTAATTATATTGTACTTACAATGTACAGTTTGCCGTTGATGATGACTTAAGGTTAGAATCGAAACAATGAGTCCTATAAATTGAGATACCTTCACTTTTCTTTAGCAATTAATATAATGATGATAAATAATTATTGCTAATCATAAATTAGATCACATATATATCCAATGGATGATTAGCCAAAAGTTATCCCCCCCCAAATCAAATACGCAATACAGTCTATAACTCATTCTGTTACTTATCTTCACATAGGTGCAACTAAATAAAACAGGGCATCAGAGTACAAAGAATTGTGACACCAATTGTTGGTAGTACTTATTATAAAATTTAAAACTTATACAGAGACAAAGATCAGAATTCAACATGCTGTGATTTAAATGATCTGTTTTTAATAATTGTTTTGTGCCAAGACATACCACCGAGACATCTTGTGATCTCCAATAGAGATACCCCAGGTAAGTGACAGTTGAGAATTACATAACAAGGCTAGTTAAAATATTAAACCACAAATCTTTGGAAGTATGTGAGAAAGCATTTACCTTTTTATACACTGCACAAAATTTCTTCCAAATAAGACATTTTTTAAATTGACTCTTTAATTTTTACTATGTATCTTTTATTTTAAACACACAATGGTAAGTATGAAAATTCCTAGTCTCTGTACAATAAAAGTTACATTATCAAAATATTCCCAAAGATATTTGAGCTTTTAAAAACATATTTTAATTTAATAGCTTAATAGCTTAACCCTCTGATGAAATTAGTAAATTGTCTCCCTAAATTAGACATTTTATTTCATTGCTTCTAGCTTCTTGGCAAAAACAAAAAGTGAATAGCTAACACCTGGTTGCTATCTACCAGCCAAACCTTCAATTTCTCCTCTGTGGAAATGAAATTTGAATCCTAGAAATCAAAGTAAAATAAAAGTTTTAAAGGTTTAGCCTTGATTCTAAAATAATATGGTTATCTCCAGGGGAAGAGAAATGTTTTAAAAATATTTTAAAAATCAATTGAAAAATCCTTTTTTTTATTAAGTTATATATACATAGGTCATGAATACATTTATGTCTTCGTCAGACTCACTGTGTTGATTATTTGCACAAATTGAAGTGCATATCTTACTAATTAACATAGCTTTCACTTCATGTACTTAATCACAGTGTTAAGACATTTGGTTCAATACTTGATAGATTTGACTTGTACCCTTGCAATATGCTCCATAGGTGTGGTCCTACCATTAACCCTCCCTCTATTGATCCATCCCCCTCCTCTTCCCTCCTTCATCCTGGGCTATAGTTGTGATTCATCTCTCATAAGAATATTTGATGCTATTTCAGAACTTGA
Source organism: Otolemur garnettii (assembly GCF_000181295.1). Taxonomy (NCBI): domain Eukaryota; kingdom Metazoa; phylum Chordata; class Mammalia; order Primates; family Galagidae; genus Otolemur; species Otolemur garnettii. Next base: position 5,659,691 of record NW_003852431.1, read on the forward strand.
TATAGGCTTGTTCATCATTTTCACTTCTTTCTGGCTAAGTCTAGGAAAGAGGCATATTTCTAAGTATTAGTCTATTTCCTTCATATTTTCATACTTCTGAGAATAAAGTTTTTTGTAATATTCATTAAGGATTTTTTGAATTTCTGAGGAGTCTGTTGTTACCTGGCCTTTATTATTTCTGATTGATGAAATTAGAGATTGCATTCTTTTATTTCTGGTTAGGTGGGCCAAAAGTTTGTCTATTTTATTGACCTTTTTTAAAAACCAACTTTTTGATTTATTGATCTTTTGTCTTCAATTTCATTTAATTCTGCTCTAACGTCAGGATTTCTGGCAGTTTTCTGGGTCCTGGGTTCTTGGAGTGTTCTTGGTTAAAAAGTGACCAGACACCCTAAAGTAAGGCAAGCATGAAACAAAGTTTATTGAGAAAGAGAAAGAGTTTTGTCAAGTAAGAGCATGAGACAGGCTTACAGAGAGATGGGGGTGGGGGGGATATTCTCCATTGACAAGGATTAGACCCACTGTCACAACAAAGAAATGTCAGAGGCAAAAGTTATGGCACATGGTTCTCCCTTATAGTGCTTTGGGCAGGCCTATTTCCCTGGTTCAGATGTCACTTTGGAACCAGAGTCTTACTGCACGTGCACACCTCCTGTAAGCCTCTCTGAGAGCCCACTGGGGATGTAGACCACAATGCAGATTCAAGCTAATGACATAATAATTAGTCTTGTGGCTATTCTAGGTCACCTTTAAGATTCTCTTGTACCTGTTGTTAAACTAGAGAATCTTACATCCTTTGATAGTTGGTGTGCTAAGTTCTGACTGATAGATCGGTAGGGTATTCCTTCCTCCCTAGGTGTGAGCAATCACTTGAGACAAAATTAAGGTGGGAGGGCTGAGTGCTCGACCCTTGTCCTCTTTCCCAAGAGTGGCGTTCCTAAATACCTACGTAATAATATCAGTTTATTAACAAGGGAGAGACAGTCTCTGGGATGAACTGAGGGTGCTCTCTTTTCAAAGATGTAAGTTGTTTGTTTTTGTTTTCTTTGTTTTTGCCTCACAGGATCTATATTACACAATAGAGTCATGGATTTTCAGTAGGGATAGATAAAAATGTACGTAACATACATGGCATGTTCAATATGCAGTGGTGTTTTAGCCTTGAAATTAGGTGGAATTTGGCTATTCTGATCAAAACATGAACCAGGGCCACAGAGACAGTCTGTGTCATGTCTCTATGAACTGACTGAAACTAGCTTGAATCTGAGGCTATTTATCAAGAAAGAATCCTTGGATGGTTGGTCCTCTGTCCAGTCAGAGTTGTAGTGCTCTGGATTACAAATCAGAGTGAGGGAGAGTCCCTTATTTTGCCTGCCGGCTCCTATTGTTAGGAGTTTTAGCAAAAGTGTGGGATTTTTTTTTTTTCTTGTAACCTACCACGTGAATTTGGTGGGTGGCCATGCCAGAGGAGCTGGCCTGTAGGTGACTTTCGTTGTCTTAACATTATGGTCCATTTTAGCTCTTAGTTGATAAAGGGATTGGATTTGGGTTTCTTAGATCACAGGTACTAGTTCATTATTTACTTTTTCAAGATCATTTATCCCTTATTAGAGCAGGGTATAGCTTCATTTCATGTTCAGTATATTTTCCATCCAAAATTGAAATTTTTCTTTGATTTTTGTGCTCATCTTTGATGATTATAATATTGAAGTGACTAAAATGCTGGATTATAGTGTTATCCTTTCATACAACTATAGCCCCTTTTGTTTGTATAGCCTGCAATGATTTTATAATTTCAGTAAGAGTAGGAGGAGAAACCACTGTAGTCATTGCCATAGTAACAGCACCAGTAAATGTGAGATTCTTATAAAATCTATTACTTTTTAATGTATAAAATAATGTGTGATTTTATTTCTTTTTCCTTTCACATTTAATCCTCCTAACCAAGTAGAGTACATATCATTATATGAATTTTACAAATTAAATTTTCTGAAAGATTTTGTAATTTACAAAATTATCCACGTATTGCCATTTAATTCTCACAGTAAGTCTCTCAAGAAGGTATTAATGCTAACCCTGAGACCTACAGAGCTTTCATACTGCTTTGCTTGGTATAATGTTGGAGAACACAAGTGACCACAAGGAAGTAGGCAGACCTGCGGCTGGGAACAGCTCTAGTAAGTGTCATTCACACTGTAATCTACCTGGAGATGCTCTCTTCAACTGTGCAATGCATAGCATAGATTAAGAGAGTTTGTTTGCAAGTAGCAGAGTTCTTTTCTCAAAACTCATAAATGGGATTTATTGCTTCAGAGGATAGATAAGTAGAGATAACAATTAATTATATTTACTTGATTTAGCATTTCATGGATATTACTAGATCCTTTTTCTCTAATGTCAGACTTATATTGGGGGTCAAATTAATCTCGGAGTAAGATTGTTACCAATAACTTCTAGAGTTGCATGAAAACACAGGGCAAAAATATATTGATTTTTCGTGATAGGCATCAAATCTCCACAAATCAGGCTTAAAATCACAGGCATGTGTGCTCCCACAGATCAGGCATCCAGAAGTCCACACCAGATGCCAGCAGAGTCGTGCTACCTCTGAAGGCTCTAAGGATGTATTCTTCCTGTGTCTCCTTGTTCCTGTTGGCTCCGGCATTCCTTAGCTTGTGGTAGCATAAAGCCTATGTCCGCATCTGTTAATGGCATTTGATTAAACCAAAGGTTGATCAACCTTTCAGCTTGATGAAACTTTAGTCTCCTTCCTGCCTCTAAGCCCTCACCTCCTATGTAGCACCTACAGAATTCACTGGACCTGCAGAAGTTTCTCTTTCTCCCTTTTCTTAAGAGTATTTATTTTAGAAAACAATTGAAATTGTCTCCTCTGTACTTTGAGATGTAAATCTTTTTAAAAGCCTTTTAACAGTTTCTTAGCTCATGATGTCTTTCTCAAAGACCTGATAGCTGTCTATTTGAGAGGTAATCAAGAAAAATTAGCACCCCAATCCTGTAGTCTTCCCTGGTTGGGTAAGACCCTAACTAATATAAGCACCTTGCCTTAAATTACAAAACTACCTCTTGTCAAGAAGCTATGAGAAAATTTATTTTCCTTTAGTTAAGGCCAATTAATACAGAGAGATTGCCTATGATAATTGCCTTACCTCAGCTCTTAAAATCTCTCTTGCAATTTGTTTCAGTGAATTTAATTTTCTGTCTGTGTTTTGGCCTCTCTGCTCCATTATAATACACTCGAATTAAATCTTTCTTGTCTGCTTAGCTTTGTGTTGCTCTAGCACCTTCTGCCTTCTGTATGTCTCTTTGTTTTTTCCTATTCTTATAAGGATACAAGTCATTGGATTTAATATCCAACCTAAATTCAGTAGGATATAATTTCCAGTATATTACCTAATTACATCTGCAGTCATTCTACTTCCAATTAAAATTATATTGAGTATGGAACAGGCATTAATTTCGGGGTAACACTATTCAATCCACTGTGTGTTGCTCAAAGGGTATTTCCCTTATATAACCTTTCCAAGTCTCTCTCCTTTTGCCTCGTTTCTGAATTGGGACAGATTCCTCAACACATCTCAGCCCAATCCAATGGCCAGGGATTGACATAAAGCAACACTTACTGAATTAAACTCAGGATACCAAATAGAGGTAGGCAATTTTCCCCCTTATAATCCATATGATAAATACACCTGACATCAAAGTCCATCAGCTATGCCACCATGGGACATCATCCATCCCCAAATATGAAGGATTGTTCAGCTGAAGATGCTTAAGAAACAGCAGATTCAGGAAGAACTATTTATTCCTTGGGTGTCTCTCTTATACCAGGGGTACCACAAAAATGTATATACATTTTTTAAAATAAAAAAAACTGTATTAAATTTGTAATACTCAAGTCACATTTGACTTCTGTAATTACAAGAAGTGCTCAACAGGAAAGTAGGCCAACATAAAGTTCAAACCAGTCTCTTACTAACTAGTGATCTTACTTAATCTATTTTATTATGTACACCTCATTGTCCTGGAATATAAAATGATGATTGTGGTAGTTCCTGTCACATAGAGTTAATTCAGTGATGAAAAGAGCAAATGCATGTAAAACTCTTAGTGCAGCATTCTTAGTATACTATAAACTTTCAATAAATGTCATTTGATATTAATATGACTATTATATTTTTATTGATATGAAATTGTCAAATCTTCTGAGGCTATTAAATGTCATAGGCTTTGCATCAAATCTTACGAGATAGGTTTTTGTTTCTTCTATAAAAGCTTGGTATCAAAACATTCTATTTTTCATTTTTAGTTAAGTCAATCTAAGTGGAGATTTAGCCTTCATTCCTTCATTTTGCTTATGACAGAAATATCCAATATTTTAAAGTAATTGTTATAATTACTCAAAAATTAAGTAATTAAACTTTATAGTCAAAATAGAAAAATAAATTAATTTTTAAGGCAAATTTTTATATATTTTCTGAAGTAAATCTAAGTTTATGTGTGGGATGGCTGACTTTTTTGCTTTTTTTTTTTTAAGTTCAAAGGTCTTATTCAATAAGATGGAAACAAAAACAGATGTCCAAAACAAATAAATATATGAATGAATTTGAAGAAAGTGAATTTACACCCAGTGCAATAAACATTTTGGGAATGTTTCCAGTTATTTATTGCCACTATGATACTGTAAAACAATTACCAAAAAATACATACAAAATACAATGCTAAACAGTAGTAAACACATATTTTCATCTTGCATCTATGGGACAGCTTGGTGATTGGCTTGGGTGATAATTGTCTGGGTTTGCTCATGTATCTGAAATCAGCTGGCAGTCTGATTCTGCTACACGTGGTCTCTCACTCTCCAGCAGTAGAATCTTGGCTTAATCTCATATGGAAGCAGAGATCCAAGGAGTAGTGGAAATGTGAAAGCTTGGAACCAACACAGTGTCATTGATGACTTATCCCATTGGCTATAGCAAATCACAAGTTCAGATTCAAGGGTAGAGAAATAGACTCCATCTCTTAATGGAAGTTGTTACAAAGTCATATTGCAAAGGGCATGGAACAGGGAAGGGTAGTGATTGATGTCACTCTTACCATTGATATGCACAAGTGTTTTATGTTTAAAAAAAGAAAATGTCACTTGTTGATAACAATGGTGAATTCTGGATCATTTTTGTTAGTAGATTGGTTACTTGGATCTAAGATTTTCAGAGCCTTCCAGTTGATGTTTCACAAATGTGAAGTCTACTTGAGAGCTGTAATATCTGTAATGCCTTGTAAATAGGCATTAATTAATTAATTAATTCTCTACAATCCAAGAACTACTTTATGGGGGTTTTTACCCCCAAACTAGCAATTCTTTATTTTAATTATCTCCATGACTTCTCTGTATTCTGCTTTATTAGTTTCTGCTTTTTATTCTTTTCTTTTATTCTTCTATTCTTCTATTTTATTCCTTTCTTTTATTTTCTTTATGTTTAGTTTGAATTTTTTTACTGCTCAATTTTTCTTGTTTTTGGAAAACATGTCTCTTAAAAATATAAATTATCTTCTCTTTGATTTGTTTTACTTCTTGTATCCTGTTTTGGGTAATACTCTCAGATCTGCCTTCTGATTCACTAAGTCCTTCTTCAGCTATTTCTATTCCAGTATATGGCCATTTTATTTTTTAAACTCAGGTGAAGAGAATTGAATTAGTTACTCAATGCACATTATTAATTTGTGAACGTTTACCCATACACACATGCACACACGCATATTTCCCTCTCCCTAGAGACAACCAACTTAATTATTTAATATTCATGTTTTTGTTTCCATATGGTTTTAGATAATTAATATTTTTGTCATGTTCATGCACTTTTAATTTATATAAATAGTTAAGTGGCAGAGATTGCTAATTTTCTACCAAATTCATTATCCCTTCATTCGTTAGTAATAGAATTATAAACTACATTTTAAAGATCATCTGAAATTTGTTGTTTCCATGTGTAAAACACACAAAAGTTATGTGAAACATATCTAAGTGTGTTGCTTCTCTTACTGCCTACTCCTTGCTGCCCAGATATGAGAGCAATAAAGTTTTAACCCAATAAGTAACAACACTACTCCAAGGCATTGCTTGTCAAAGTTTTCCCTCCAGACACGCAGAATCAGCTTCATCTCAGAAATTGAGTACTGCACTTGAATAATTGCACAGTAATAATGGTCAGGTCTAAACATGCTGAGTCAGCAACTGTGAGGTAAGGGTAGCAATATGTTTTAAGAAACCCTAAAGGTAGTTATGATGTATGCTGCAGTTGAGAATCACAAAGATATCATAAGTTAGGTGAGAACTCAAACAATAGTCCTACTCTCCTTCAACAGACTAATGGGTCTTCCTTTTGCTAAGAGTTTTAAGTTAAACTTAAAACCCCATGGAGGGTGGTAATGTCCCATGTGCTTATACATTTGTTCTCATTACTAATCATTACTAGACTGGATCAAAGGCAGGCTTGAGAAGAGCAAATAGCTATTATTTGAGTATTTCATCTGAGCCCAGGCAGCCTTTTTCTTTTTTTGCAGTTTTTGGCCAGGGCTGTGTTTGAACCCACCACCTCCAGCATATGGGGCTAGTGTCCTACTCCTTTGAGCCACAGGTACCGCCCCCCAGGCAGCCTTTTTACAGTTTAACAGCTATTTCAGACCACAAAGAGTTTCCTGGTAATAAATGACTACCAGCTGCAGACAGGTTCTGGCTGGTCTTCAGAGCATGTGCAGTTCACGGACCTGGACCTTACATTACACATCTTAACATACACAACCTAAGTATAATAATTTGAATGTTAAATCTCTATGGTAAAAGCATCACTGGGTCTATATTACATACATGTAAACCTGGAACACACACAGGTGTGTGTTCTTCATAGTTATTAACAGCTCTTCCTCTACACGCAGAATATGCACGCTTGACCACCCCACTCCGTGCAAATTCCTGTCTTCACACTCCTTTCTGTAAATTAATATTTTGTCAAAAAATAAAAATAAAAATAAATTTTAAAAGTAACTTGCCAAAAAAGGGAAGTGAAAAAGAATTTTGTAAATCCCAAAGGGAAAAAATGAAATGCTAATAATTTAAGGGAAAATCTTTGTTGGCTAAACATGTGATAAGACATTTGGAGAGAGTACAGGTGTTGATTATCACAGTATTGACTTATAGCATCATTTTATTTATTTCTGATTATCATGATAGAATAACTTAGTGTATGGACATAGTATCATTTGCATAATATCTTCATTGTCTAGTTGTCAAACATTTGCTTTAGCTCTGATTTCTGCTATTATAAAGTACTCTACAAAACAGTAAAGCATCCTTATAATTAAGATCCTCTGAACATCCATACAGTTTTTACTCTGTTATCTACTGCTGTGCTTAGAAAATCATTATATATTGGGCAAGACTTTTTCTATGGAATAAATTCAGAAAATCATAGTCTATGAGCATTTTCAAACTTTCTTCTGACACGTAAATGTTAACTCCTTAATAAACTTTCAGCAAAATTTTCACTATTTTAGATCATTTTAAAAATATGATCTAAAATTTATGTTATTATCAGTTGGTTCTGATAATTACATATTCTTTAAACATTGATTTGCCCATTGGATCATTACCATTTTCTTTAATTTTTTCACAATGTAGGGGCAGTGATCCGTCTGTGATACAATACCCTTTATTTGAAATCTTATCCATAACCATCAGTAATAAGTTTGTGAACAAATATACTTATTTTCCTTTGTCTTAGCTGGCCCCTTTCTACTATAGAGATTAAAAAAAAATGCTAGACTCTTGAGGTTTTTGGTTTTTCTAAGGTTCTCAGGTGGTATTAAAGTGAATTATATGTGTGTATATGCATGTACATAAACATATATTTATATGTGTGTGTGTGTGTAAAGTGTCTTAGTGGTTGATTTGGAGTCTATTCAGATCAGTGCTAAGATACCTTCTAATCTTATCTATCCTCCTCTCAAACCAAAAGGTACAAAAAAGACTAAGCTATAAGGGAAAGAAAAAGGAAAAGGAAAGACAAGAAAAAAAGAGAAGAAAATCAAGTACATTAACATTTCAATAATTTATCCTGCTAGTTAAACTGTTCAGAATTGTAAGCCACATAATAACTGCATCTATCTGGTAACTTAAAACTCCTTAAACGGATCCTCTGGCTCCGTTTAAGGAGCCAGAGTTTCTTTTCTTTTTCTTCAGAGTTTTTTTTTTTTTTTTTGAGTTTTCTTTTCTTTAGGAATTACTAGAACAAAGTAATGGAAGGAAGAAATGAGGCAATAAGGAAGAGAAAGAGAGAGAAAAAGCAGAAATGGAAGAGAGATGAGAAGATAGAGGAAAAGAAAAAATGCAAATTAGGTCATTATCAGGAATTACATTTGGAGTTTTGTTTACACTCCCTCTTCCATCAAGAGCTCCTTCTTGACAACAGAGTTCTCGTTCTTCCTTTTCCCCATTTTTCTCACTACTTCTCTCATTCATGTAGCCATCTGGCAATTCATTCAAAATCGTTTAACCTAAATACCACAATTTTGAGGCACTTTTCTAAAAGAGCTAGTCTAAAGATCACTGCTATTACCAAGTGTACACTTTCTCCTCTTGCTGTTTTCCAGTTCTATAGAGAAAAAAATAGTTTTGTGTAAACATCAAAATAAATTTGTATTTGGCATTCCAGACACCTCAAACAATCTTTAGCAGGCAAACTTATTGGGAAAATAGTACCATTAATATTAAAATTATTAGCAAAACATCTTGGCATAATAAAAATAAATTTTTTCAAGTTGAAAATATGTTTAGTAAAACATAGATCTGGTTTTCATTTAAAATTCATAAAGTAGACAAACATTTATCACAGAGGTACTTATCTTATCCATATATAACCAAAAATCACCCTGATATACAAATCTCGTTCAAGGAGTTAATTGTTTTGGATCTGTCTGCACAAAAGACAAATAAGCAAAAGACAAAATTAGCTTTGGAAGTTCATATTGCAAGTACTCTAATTAAACTGTGAAATCCAATCTGCCCTACCTCAACTTCAAAGGAATATCGACACTACACCACTCTTAATCAACCCATGAACCTTAATAGTGTGAATCCACTGGCATATGAAGTAATTTCAAATGATTTCTTATTCACAATCTTTGCAGTGATTATACTTGAGTAAGAATGAAAGGTCATGATTAATGTTAAATTAACCTCTCTTTCATGTCGGATCAATTATCTATCCCATCAACATCAATGCTTAACACAACTTCCTGAAGGAAGTATGCTAAATTTGTTTTCCTGTGATAAAATGAAAATTCTTATGGATATCATATCTCATTAAATTTATAACTGATCTCATTCTTTGCAAGATACATGAAATCTTACCACCATGAGAAACACGAAATGCTGCCAAATATAATTGTAAGATTTGTCTGTAGACTGGTACGTATTCAAAATTATTGTTCTAGCAGGATGGATAAAGTGCCTGATACTGGGTAGGAGAGAAAGCACCTGTTGAAGGCAAGTAAGTTGGAAAGCTGAACTTCTCTGGGGCCTCTCTGACTCCAAAGCCTCTGATTCTTCCATCAAACCTCATAGCTTTAGCTATCTTCACAAAACAGAATGCATTTGGTATTTTCCCTTGCGCGAACATGTCTTTTCCTGATGGCACCATCTAGTCTTTATAACCTTCATGTGGAGGAAATCAAAGTGCATGGCAGTGTATTAATCAGAAAAATGGATTGTGCCTGCCTCCTCCTGCCAATCACTTGATAAGGAAAAACAAATGGCAAAGATTAAATCACAGGCTGCCCAAATTCTTTGTGCTTGGAATAAATGCATTACAGCTTTCACGAAAGTCCATTATGCACTGTTTGGCTTTGATTAGCAGGGGAGCATTTCCTACAGCTTGAAAGAAAGCTACAGTTAGTGGAAGAAAGAAGAAATGTATGAGCATTTTCTCACTATTTAGTTAAACAGTTGATTCGCCCCAGTCAAAGAAACAGCAAAGGCTCTGACAATTATGAATGTCCTTGGCAAAAGGATGAATTTATCTGCCTGTAAAGGAGACATCGCTTGAAAAGACAGTGTCTGCAGCAAACAGAACACCAGCAGAGCGTGACTTTAAAGAACACTCCGCATTTGCTCTTACACAGGAGAGATCCACAATTGCAACTTGATTGTAATCCTCTCCTGGGAAATCTGAAATCACCACCTGTTTTCTTTGGATGCTTGTGTGACACACTCCAATCACTTTCTACAGAATTTAGAACATTCATTTATTCCAGTGGATACACTTGGAGCTTTATGCCATTCAATTCATTTTCATTAAGCAACTGACTCACCACACTTATTAGAAACATGCAATTCACTATGGTCATATTCCTATTTTTATTTCTAAGTGTATACTATATATGTCACTTCTAGTTGATGACATATTTTATACAAATATTATAATTGTTTGTACTTCATTACAAATGGCAAGATAATGATGTAAAAATAATTACTGTGCAATAAATTGCTTTTAGGACACCAGAGAAACAGAACAAGTGAAATAACCACCAAAAATTTTAATTTACTTCTTTTAAGTGTCTATAAATTCAGTTTCAAACCCATTATCAGAGGCTTTATTTTTTTTTGTCCAACCATTCTTAAATATTATATTGTAAGAAATAATGTTGATAATGTAGACAAATTAATGTAGACTTATGGTTATCTGTAGTGATTATTATAAAATAATCTCCATTATTTTTAGCATTTAATCTCATGAAATTATATTAATCCCTATTTGCTACTTAACCCAGTAAGATAAATTATAGTACAAGATGCATTGCAGTGCCAGTAAAAAATACAAATCCTCAAGACTATCCACATTTTTATTTGAGCAAACAAGTTAACCAAAAAGAAAAATAAAAACATAGTAATTTATCTTTACTATATGTACGAACTTATGAGAGCTCTCATGTTTTTGATGGTCTACATTTTAATAGTTTAATAGTTTTAAAATATATAAAAAATTTTTGAAATAGTTCGAACTTTATAGACACCCTATATAGTAGTATGCAGCATTTATAATTTTATAAACCAGTTTGACCATAATTTTTCTAAATTTGAGAACATGATTTTCAAAATGACAAATAAGAAACAATATAAAATTAAATATTTGGAGAAAACTCATAAAACTATTCTCAAATTATATGTATTTAAAATGAAAACAAAATGTGGCAATAAGTCAGAAGTATAAATGTCCAATGTATAAAAAAATTATATTAAAATTTTATCCTAACTTTGATACAAGTAAGTAAGTCTAAATTTTGATTGATTGTGTCTAAGCAAGAACTTTGTCACCTCATAGTACTGGGGAGTTTGGGGGGTAGTCTGCTTATTGTACAAAGTCCTAAAAAAGTTGAACCTCAGTTTTTGCTAAGTGATACTGCCATCTACTGGTTGAATTTGTCACAATATTGTAGTGGGTTTCTCCACACACACCTGAAGAGTGTGACCTCATGAAGACATTCCTAGAGGTAGATCCTACAGGTTCATTCCTTTTAAGTTAAGGAATGAACAGGAATCCACATTGTTAAGAATTATTAATTTAAAATATGATGTAGAGTAAGGGATAAATTTTTAAGTAGGAAAATTCTTTTATGGTTTTTACTTAGTATTGTAAATAATAGTGTCTATGACAGATCAGAATGTTTAGTAAACCAACGCACATTTAGTTCACTGAAGGCAATTTTTGCTCCATAATGTTGACAGGTCCAACAAAAATCAGGATATTTATGACACTCAGAATAATAAATAAATAGAAAATAGCTAGAAGTTTGAAGATTGGACAAGACATGAAGCAGTTAATAAAAAGAAGTATTTTGCTAAAGGTGGTTCAGATGAATATTTTAGGTTATGAATAAGGTATGGCCTTGGAGCAGGAGGGAATTTGAAGGAGGGATTAGAAAAGGCAGAGGAAAATGAAATTTGAAGGACCAACAGCTAAGGGGATAAGAAGAGTAAAAAGAGCAGGACGAGGAGAATTACTTTGTTTTAGCTTTCATACAGAAAGCACAAATGTATCATTAATTCTGAAAAAAGCAATCCTTAACTTTTCGTACATCATTCAAAGTTAACATCCATATTGAGTATTGAAAGCTTTGTTTTCATTCTTAACATAATAAAATGCCTGGTTTGTTCAGTGACAATAACAAAGATTGGCTTGCATGGACCCCACTCTGCTAAACCACTGTTAATAAAACACATTTTATTCATAAAACCACACAAAAAAAGATTGTTTAGTATGCAATTACAGAGTTTTGGCAAGTTTATGAAGCTCTGTTTCCTTATAGTTTTTATTAAATTTGATGTTTTGGATATAAATTATACTGGGCTATCTATTAAATAGTAAAATGCATCTTATATTACTATTGCAAGATTTTAAGGCATTTTGACTGGCTGCTTATGTTCCTAGAAATGTACTGGATGCCCCTCAGGGGACAGCAGGGTAGCTGCAGAATAATAGATTTGCTGGCCCTAGCCCTATTCATTGAAAGTGAAACTATTTTGATCTGTATGTTTGTGTGTATGTGTGTTTACATATGCTGATGCATGCATGCACACATGTATTGTTTGATTTATACATGCAATTTTCTTTGAAGAATAGCTCTGCTGCTAAAAATATGTTTGAAAACTGATCACCTTCAACCTTGATAATATAACTTAACTAGGATTTGCCTACAGAGGTAAAGATTAATTGGAAATAACAGCTTGAGTAGAAGTAAGAAGAGGGAAAGGTAGAGAATCAGCCCGGGGATTTTCTGTTTTACCTTTTGAACAGCAACACTTTGAACTCTTTAGTGATTCAATTTATATCAACTTAGGCACACACTTTGTCTCTTCCGGGATTCTTTCCATGACCAACTCAGGGTGTAATGATGTACCTCTTTACCACTGACCTCTATCAATCACTGTTCTATTCACAGAGCATGAAACTATATACTATCTTCAAATATTATTATAAATCATGCATGTCTGAAAATTGTATATCTCAAAAAAAAAAAAAAACAAAAAACTATGGCTTTTGTTTTTTCCAATGGGATCTGGACCTTACTGCATTTGGATTATCCATAATAGTAAACATAATATAATGCTAATCTTTTATGGCAAAGGTAATAACATTCACACTTTCTCTTGATCCCTTTTCTCTCCCAAAATTCATACACACTCACACTTGATAACTCATTATCATAGAAACAGACACAACTACATTAATAGGAATTATTCACAACAGGAAATGTAGCAGGAAATAAAACGTGAAGAAATTCAGCTCATAAAAAGTCAAAATATTTCACAGTGCAAATATAGAACATTATAATGCTAAAGTACCAAATATTAGAAAATGTATGGGAAGGACATGAGACTAGTAGGACCCACATGTCCAGATGACAGGTGTGGATAAGGGTAAAAATTTTCAATATGATTTGGTAGTTAACAAAGTAAGATATCGTTCATACTTATACCATGCACTTTTAGTTCTTTTGCTAGGTATAGATATACAACTCAAAGCATTGATCACCGTGGTTATTAAGGGACATGTACAAGCATAGTCAATGTATACTTTTTTGTTAGTAGGGAACTGAAACAACCTGCATGCCTACCCTTGAATCAATGGGCTTATAGAAAGTGGTGGATGGTACAATGAAATACCCTGCAAGAGATGCACATGGAAAGATGATGGATCTCGAAATGGAATCTATAAGATAGCACAATGTATGCAAATTAAAAATACAGATGCAAAATATTATAATTAATTTTCTATAAGAACATAGGCAAATTAAAGGATTTGAACAAAACAGTGAACATGAGGATGACGGGAAATAAACAAGCATGCAAACAAATTTCTAAAACCTGAAAGGCCTTGTGCTGATGGCAATAATGTGTGTGGTTGAGAAGTGTGATTAATGCAGGGAGAATGGTGACTGAAGACCCCACTCTTGCAACAGAAAACACCTCCTCCAGAAGGGAAAAAACAGGGAAATAAGCTGAGCAAGGTGGAATAAAAACAATTTACTAGTTTACTTATAAAGTCACAGTTGAATTACTTGTCTGGACAGTTTCTGCTTTTAGTGGAAGCCTGAACTGTAAGAGATATGGCTTACAAACACCCCTGCTATGATCTGTAGGCATTCTGAAGGACAATGGCCATAGAAGCAGCTGCCTGCAAGGCCTAGGAAGAAACACTAACCAGGCCAAACCCTTTCCAGTCAGTAGTCAAAGCAAATATCTATTGTTGGGACTTATGTAATGGCTAGGGCAGAGATCAAGGGAATAGCTTGAGTCCTGAGATATGAGCAGGAGACCTTGTACCCTAACCATGGAGGGAAATGCCTCCAGGTAGAGATAAAGGAAAATTCCTCTTTTCCAATGATTCTTCAGAGGACTGACATACCATCGCCTCTGCTCCACAGAGAAACTAGAGGGGTCTAACCTCCCCAAAGAATCTGTGTGCCTGGCCACAAACATGTGGCTGCCCCCACACCAGACTCAGGTTCCAGATTTAGCTAGGCTGCCCAGACTTTTCAAGTTAATGATTCTAGACAGAATAAGAGCTAACATGTTTACTCAGAGAAACTGCTGACATTTTTGTTCCCTTCCTCAGCTTATTCCCCTGGGCTAAATAAGAAAATAGCCTTCAATAAAAGCTGGGTGGAAGAAGCACTTAGAGTCATTGCTGATGCTCCCAAAGCTAGCAATGGACCCCTGTACACACCTTTGAAAATTATATTCTTTTTTTTTTTTTTTTTTTTTTTCGAGACAGAGCCTCAAGCTGTCCCCCTGGGCAGAGTGCCGGGGCATTACAGCTCACAGCAACCTCCAACTCCTGGGCTCAAGCGAGTCTCCTGCCTCCGCCTCCCAAGTAGCTGGGACCACAGGCGCCTGCCACAACGCCCGGCCATTTTTTGGTTGCAGCCGTCATTGTTGTTTGGCGGGTCCAGGCTGGGGATTCAAACCTGCCACCTTAGGTGTACGTGGCTGGCGCCCTAGCCTGTTGAGCTATAGGCGCCGAGCCTGAAAATTATATTCTCTGTGTCCTGCCTTTTTATTCCTCACTTCTTTAAAGTTTATTTTTTCCCCAGTTGATTGCCGCCAGTTTCATGAGTCTTAAAGGACCCTGCCATTGGGAAGGGACCCTGACAATTAACTCAAGCTTCTATACTTGACAGTTAACTAGGAAAAAAAGAAAGACTAAAAATGTAGTTTTCAACGGAATGTACAGCATAAAGCTGTGAACACGTATGGCGTCAAGATCAACCTTAGGTTGTTTGTTGTTGCTATTTTCCTTACTAGAATGAGAACTCTTTGGGTCTTCAACTTCCTGATTCCTTTGTAAATGATGTTTGCTATCCACTCCTGAAGCCTGATCTTTCTTAATTCCAATATTTTAGTTCATTTCTATATCTGCAGTTATATTGTATAGATAAGGAAGAAACAATTAGGAAAAAAAGTCACCTTGAACTGGAAAAAGTCACAAAAGAGCTGTGTGCTGAATGAGGCAGCATCACATCCGGGAACTCAATGCCAGCCTTCCTTTTTTCTACATTGTCACACATAAATCATGAACAGAAGAAAATATTGTGTCTCTCATCTATTATTTTTGTAATTTCATCCAAGGGAAAACAGCACTAAGAAGAAGAGTGTTCCAACTACAGTTGTAATCGGCCATGGGAAGTTTATTTTAATGTGTACTGGCAACAAAGGAAATGAACAGGACATCAGGACTATGTTAGTTTTGTCTTCTGTGCTTCTGTAGAGGTTTTGCTTCTATACGGGGAAAACCACATATTTGCAGATATAGAGGGCCGGGTCCTCACTTTTATTTTGTCAGCATTTATTTAGTTAAGGGAGAATAAATCAATTTTTAAACAAAGAAAAATATTTTCATATTAAACTAACTAGTTAATAACCCATCATAACTATTTATGAGTAGACTTTTGGAATAATTATAAGATATTGTTTTTCAAGAGCTAAAGATTTAACTCTGTTCTAAAAATAAGCAAGTAGCATAGATGATTTTTAACACTGGTGTGCTATCATTGAAAAGTGATGCTAACCAATAGGATCAATTTTTCTAATGCTGCATTTTATATTTTAGGATCAAGTGCTAAATTTTCTGCAGAAACATGTGAATAAAAGGATTTGCACAAAACAGTGAAAATGTGTATATCCAAGGAGAAAATAATGAACATACTTAGAGTATGACTTATTTTAGTAGTAACTTTCTTGATCTATAAAATTAGTTATCTTTTCTGTTGGCTTTATAAAGACCATGGCCTAGTTGATGATCCGGAATAAAAATAAGACTCCTTCTCTATTGACCCAGGGGGTATTCACATGAAACCCACTTTTCTTACATAATTCCTTCTTCAATAAAGTTATGCACCATATAGAAAAGAATAAAGGCAAAAAAAAATCAATAATTGTCTTTAAAATATTTGATGGGGGGGTACTAGATTGCTTTTTGCTATGACTAAGATACCCTGGTACAACATAGAAGCTAATACCAATTCATATTTTTAGAGTATTTCACACACAGTACCAGGCTTTCACTTTGTAAAAACTAGGAAATAAAAATGAGGGTTTTTTTTTTCATTTCTATTGATGTGGATATTGATTCTAATAAATTGTGAGTTTCTTGATGTTTCAGATAGTAAGTCTTAAAATTAAAATGCACCAGGCAGTGCCTATGGCTCAAAGGAGTAGGCCGCCAGCCCCATATGCTGGAGGTGGTAGGTTCAAACCCAGCCATGGCCAAAAAAAAAAAAAAAAAGTTAAGATGCACCTATATTACTTCCTAATCCTGAGTCAAACCAGTTCTTTTCATATGGTACATGCCTGTTTATGCCCATTCTTTTGCTTAAATTAGTCATCATGAAATGGCAACGGATGTTGAAGAGAGTGAATTATAAACATTGTATAGGTAAAAACAGAGAGATGTTAAAATACATGAAATCTCAGACAGTTGAAATTGGACTTGATTATGAGAGCACAGGGGATCACTGTAGAATTTAAATCAGAAAAATACATATGAAAAAGCTATATGGGCTCGGCGCCTGTGGCTCAAGTGGCTGAGGCGCTAGCCACATACACCTAGGGTAGCGGGTTCGAATCCAGCCCAGGCCCGCCAAACAACAATGATGGCTGTAACATAAAAAAAATAGCCAGACATTGTGGCGGGCTCCTGTGGGCCCCGCAACTTGGGAGGTGGAGGCAGGAGACTTGCTTGAGCCCAGGAGTTGGAGGTTGCTGTGAGCTATGCCATGGCACTCTACCCAGGGGGACAGCTTGAGCTCTGCCTCAAAAAAAAAAAAAAAAAAAGAGAAAGCTATATGTTAGGAAGCTTAATCTGGCAGAACTCTATCAAATTGGTTGACATAGAAAGGTCTTAAATCATAGAGAAGCAGCAGCTAATACAATCATCCTGATGTGAAAATAATTGGTGGAGGCAAGCCAATTAGAAAGAAACAGGATTCACACATATTTTAATTAAAAATGTGATGGACTCAGAGATTTAATATAAGTATTTTATGAAAATGAGGTAGGGATAAAATCATATATGAAAATATTATATTCTATTTATTTCAGTTCTTGGGCTATATTCTGAAAGTAATGCTTTTGGGTGTATTTAAAGTGGTCAATAATTTAACATTTTGCTGAAAAAAAAATATTAATGGACTATTACTCATCATTCTCTTTCAAAAAATATTTCTCCTAATCAAAGATATAAGCTGGTGAAATAATTAAAAATATCATTTTATTAAAATGGAACAAATGGAAGGAAATAAGAAGAGACAAAATTATTTAATAAACAAATGTATTACTTAACACGTATTACATTTTGTTGAATGAGTCTATGGATGAATCTCAGCATGTATAAACTTTTGTTGTGGTAAAACATTCATAAAAGTTACCATTTGAACCATTTTAAAGTGTACAATTCAGTTATATAAGTACTGCCCTGGTAAACGTTAATCCGTTTGCTGCCCATATGGACTTACCTATTCTAGATTCTTTATATGAAAGAAATCATACTCTATGCAGTCTTTGTGTCTGGCTTCTTTTACTTAGGGTAATGTTTTCAAAATTTTTCCTTGTTATGCATGAATATTTCATTCTTTTTATAGGTGAATAATATTCCATTGTAAGCAATGGCACTTTTCTTACAGAAAATATGCTGCATTTTGTTAATTCATTTATCAGTTGAGGGATAGGACATTCATGTTATTTCCATGTATTGCATATTGTGAATAGCGCTGCTATGGTCATTTGCTTAGAAGTTGTTGCTTGATAATATCTATTGTCAATTCTTTGGGTATATACATCGCAGCAGAATTGCTAAGGCATACTATAATTCTTTTTGAACTTATTGTGGAACCACCAAACTATTTTTTGCAGTGACTTCACCATTTTATATTCCCAAAAGCAATGTATGAATGCTTCAATTTTTCAAAATCCTTGTCCTCCATTAATATTTTAAAATTATATTGTTATGAATATTTTAGTGGGTATGGAGTGGTATTTCATAGTGGTTTTGATTTGCATTTCTCTTTTAATTAATGACATTGAGAATCATGTGTTTGTTGGTCATTTGTATATCTTCTTTGGAGAAATAGCTACTCAAAAACTTTTTTCATTTTTATTGAATATTTACTTGTTTGTTGTTGAATATTTTGTATATTCTGCTTATAAGAATCATCGGGTGTAGGATGTACAAATATTTTCCCATTCTTAGGTTGTCTTTCTATCTATTAATAGTATCCTTTAATGTAATTTTTTAAAGTTCAATTTACCTTTCTTTCATTATGTATAATTTATTCCCACATTTAAGAAACAATTCCCAAATCCAAGATTGTGAAAATTTACTCCAGGATTTTCTTTTGAGAGATTTCTTATTTTAGCTCTTATATTTATTCTATCCCTTGTGAATTAATTTTCATATGTGCTGTAAGATATGAGCATAATTTCATTATTTTATTTGTGAATATCTCGTTGTCCCAACACCATTTGTTAAGAGACTATTCTTTCCTAATACACAGTCATAGCACTTTGTTGAAAATCAATTGATCATAGATGTATTTAAAAAATAAGTATTTTCTAATAGTAAAATAACAAATATATTCATTTCTGGACTTTGAATTCTATTCCTCTGAGCTATATCCTTATGCCAGGACCACACTGTTTAGATTACTATATCTCTGTAGTAGGTTTTAAAATTGAAAGGGTGAGCCCTTCGACTTGATTCTTTTTTTGAGATCATTTTGCATATTGAGTTCCTACAATTTTGAGGATTATCATTTTCATTATTGACCAATAGCCTCTGGGATGTTAATAGAGATTGCATTCAATACATAGATTATTTGAGGGAGTATTGTCATCTAAACAATATTAACTCTAGTAAAACATGAATATAGACTGTCATCCCATTTAGTTGGATCTCTTTTACCTTTTTCAACTATGTTTTTTAGTTTTCAGTGTATAAGTCTGCCAACTTCTTAAATTTTATTCACAAGTACTTTATTATCTTGATTTGGAATTATTTTCCTAATAATAATTTTCGGAATAATTTTCCTAATAATTATTTTTTTGATTTTCCATTGCTGTTGCATAGAAATAAAACTGATTTGGGGTGTTGAGTTTGTGTTCTGAATTTTGTTGAATTTGTTTATAGTGCCAATAGTTTTTTTGTGGCTTATTTAGGATTTTTTACATGTAAGATCATAATATTTGTGAATATAATTTATTCTTTTTTTCTAATTTGCATGATTTTTTGTTTTGTTTGGGATTCATTGAGTGTGCATTAATTGCATTTGTTGAGTAAAGTACCTCTTGTAATTGTGTAAAGTACCTCTTGTAATTGTGTCCTGCCCCCAAGAGTTATGCCATACACTTTGATCCCTCCATGTCCTCCTTCCTCCCCTATCCCTCGTTCCCTTGCACCCCACCTTGTATTAGATCATTTACTGGCTTCATAAAATTGAGTACATTGGATTTTTGCTTCTCCATTTTTGTGATGCTTTACTAAGAAGAATGTGTTCCACCTCCATCCAGTTTAATACAAAAAGATGTAAAGTCTTCCTCTTTTTTTAATGGCTGAATAGTATACATGGTATACATATACCATAGAATATTAATCCATTCCTGCATTGGTGGGCATTTTAAGTTGTTTCAATATTTTGGCGATTGTAAATTGACCTGCAATAAACAGTCTACTGCAAATGTCCTTATGATAAAATGATTCTTTTCCTTCTGGGTAGAATTTCTGCATGTTCTTTATAATTTCTTCTTTCTCACTGTTCTGTCCAAAGCTACCAATGAAAGTGGGCATTCTGTCTTCTTCCACATTCCTTTATCACTAAGTATAATATTAGCTATTTTTCTTTTCATACAGTCCTCTTACATGATGAGAAAGTTTCCATCTATTTCTAATTTGTTGAGGGTTCTTATCAGGAAATTATATTAAACCAATCAGTCTAATGATCAGTTTTACCTTTGCTTTATAAATGTGATATCTTGTGTCCATTGACTTTCATATGTTAAGTATGTCTTGAATTTCTGGGATAAATTCCGCTGTTTCATAGTATATCATATTTTTAATAAGATACTTGATTTGGTAGAATTTTTTGAGGATTTTTGGATTCATAGTCATAGTGGATATTGGACTATAGTTTTGCTTTACAGTACTGTAGCATTTTTGTCTACCTTTGGTATCTAGGTAGTGCTGAACACAGAGATTGAGCTTTAAAATGTTCACTCCCATTTTTTGGAACATTTTAAGAAGGATTGGTATTTATTCTTTTAAAATTGTTTTGTAGAATTTGTAAACAAATCATATACTTCTGGAAATGTGTTGATTTGTTTTAATGATGGAGCCAGGGAATTATGAGCCAAGTAGTTAATGCAGAGAGACTTGAAAAGCTAAAAATTCAATAAAATGGATTCTTTCCTAGAGTTTTCAAAGGGAATATATCCCTGTTGATCCATTTGAGATTTCTGACCTCCAGAATTATAAGAAAATAAATTTATGTTGTTGTAACGCACTAAATCCATGGTAGGTTGTTATAGTGTCAGCAGGAAACTAATACAGCAGATAACCTACTAGTTCTCAAAATCAGTAAATTCACTGCATAATTTGTCCAGTAATTTCTTATTTCTAGTCATGCATCACCTAATGATAGCAATGTATTCTGAAAAATAGGTTGGTAGGTAATGTTACCTTTTGTTGAATATTATAGTTTGAACTTAGGCAAACCTAGATGATATAGCCTGCTCTATTCACAGGCTATGTGGCTTAGTCTATTGCTCCTAGCTTATACAAACCTGCACAGCGTGCTACTGTACTGAACACCATAGGCAGCTGTAACAGAATGGGAAGTACTTGTGTGTACATCCAAACACAGAAAGGGTACAGTAAAAATATAGTATTATAATCTTGTGGGACCACTATCTAATATGTGGTCCATCTGTCCTTGACAGATGGCAATGTCCTTGACATTAGGCAATGTAGACCATATGTTTTCACTAAAGTTTGGACCTAGTCACACCTCTGTTGTTTGTGAACTATGAAATTTCTTCCCTCCTTCAATTTCTTTCATAATTTTTTATAAAGTTGATATCCCCAGAATTGCATAATTGTCTTATTTTTACTGTTTAAAATATCTATGCAAAGTACTAAAATATCTGTGTACAAATATTATATTATGTTCTCTAAAGAGCTGTATTCATGGCAAATTATTTAAGGAGTAATCATTCTCAGGCCCAACTGCTTGAGCTGGAATCTGAGCCCCTGTCATGGTTAAATGACTTAAAACTCTAAGCTTAAGTTTTGTATCCAGCAAAATGAGGATGAAAATACTATTTTCTAGAAAGGAGTGTTCTTAGGATTAAATGAAATAAAGTAACATGGATATTGCCACATAGGATCTGTTAAAATAATGCATATTTTCCATATCTATCAATGATATTATATTTACATATAATGTATCAATATGGTATTACATGTATTATAAAATTATTAATTTTTCTTTTTAAATTTCAAAATTTAGTTTATGAACAGAAAATTCCTCCCTAGAATGTAAAGAAGGAGACAATTGCTTTTTTCTGATTTGCTCCCTGACATATCCTCAATGATTAAAAGTATTCCTGAAATGTAGGAAGTGATTCAAGGGTACATATTAAATGAGTATTTCTCATATATGCATAGTATAATACTGATTGCTGAGCTTTTGTGATTATCACCCCTTGCAAAATACAAAGACCATAATTATCATAAACAACTTAAACATTTTAAACTAAATCATGATTTTTAAACAAAACTTATATAGCTTTATATGAATTCATTATAGTTGTTACCTTTGTCATAGTAAAATCTAATTAGTATTAGATTTTAAGAAATCTTAAAATCTCTTTAAGATTTCTTTAAAGAGAAGTGGAATATTATTTTTTAAAATAATGAAAGTGGAAAAGTTAGATTCATAGTTAGGTTTTGCAATTATATTTTATTGGTAATTTCTTTTAAAAAGTAATGGAAATCTATGTGACTAATATAATTCCCATGAATTAATCTTTTAGAGGAGGCTCTCAACTGAATAAATTTATCTGCTACTCCACAATTTATTTTATACCATGTTTCATATGTTTTTCAAGACTAAAATCACTTAAATAGCAAGTTATTTAGTATATAATTTTAGAAAAATGATTAATCAAAAGAACATGTTATTTATACTTGATAAATATAAACTCAATATTGTGGCTTGTTCTTCAGGGAATTAATTGTGTATCATCAGTCAGGATGATTCTAAATATAATTCTTCTCTGCATATAAAGTAAAAAACTGAAATATTCTATGAAGGCTGAGAACAGAAGGCAAATGTTTCAGAGCATATAAACAGGAACAGTTAGAGTTTGGACAAACAAATTTTGGAGATGAGATTAGAAGAATTTCATAAACAAAAGACCATATTTAATGGAAATTTACAAAGGAATCAAATCCTAGATTTTGCCCTCTGTACTTTTTTACATTTTTTTATAGCCATAAACATGAACTTGTTAAAAATTTCTAAGAAAATGACTAACTCCAACACTTGTTCAAAAATGTATTCTAATAATTAACACACAAACCAAATTTATCAACCACTGTGAACTATTTTTTGTAACATTCTGCTTCACTTATTTCTTCCCCATTTTATAAAATCTCCTTTAAGCCTGGTCTTCAAAGCAAGGCTTTTTGCCCTCCAGTCTGTAAGTGTTCAGTAATTTACCCTACTCTTATACCAGCCTATGCCAAGATCAGTGCTAATTGAGGGAAATAAAAGAATGAAAGAGGAGAAACAGATTCTGCCCTAAGAACTTAAAACATTTATAGAATTATTATTGAGACTTATCTAGGGATCCATCAAGATAAGCTCATAGTGTTACCAATAATAATAGTAATACATTCTGAATTATTCTTATAGAGAATGACTTGTAAGAAAAAGGATGTAATATGAAATGTTTTCATAAGTCTAAAAGAGCACAAAATGATACATTTAATTGTAATTTTGGATCTACTCAAATCAATGTAAATACTTAAAAGCTTTTTATTTCCATTACACCATTTTTTCATATGGTTTCTGTATACTCTTGCCTTTCACTTTGGTTAAATTTCAAACTTTTTCATAGTTCTTTGGATAAATATGAAGACTTATATGTATATCTCTGTGTATGTGTATATATCTGTATATGTGCATGTTCATGTATGTATGTATTTTGTGTTTGTTTATATATAAGTATATAATTTTGTTTCTCTATATGATCTATCTCTATGACAGAATAATTATTAATGTCCTTTCTGAAATATGCCTATTTGAATTATGAATTATGCTATTTACTCTAATATCAGTAAATGTTAGAATTTTAGATAAAAACCTAAACACAGATTGATGCATTTATTTTGCAGTGAAAGGCATAGAACTACCACAATTATATGTAATTGCTTTTACTTATTGATTTTTTTTAAATGGTTATCAGGTCATTTAATATAGAGAAATTCAACAGAAAAGATTAGCCATTGAAAATATATAGTTACCATGAAAAAAACAATTTAAGCTTTTAAATTAGCAATGATGTAAGAAAAGAAATTGGTTACTTCATGAGAGATAAAAAATATTGACCTCATTAATAATAATTTTACAATATTGTGATTTTAATTTAGGAATAAATTGGTTAGTTACAATTTTGATTATAAAATATTTTATTACTGTGATGAAATTTGACCAAGTATAATCTGTGTTTCCTAGTACTTTAAAAATGTCTGTTAATTAGGTCAGGTGCAGTGACTCATGCCTGTAATTCTCGCACTCTGGGAGGCCAAAGCAGGTGGATTGTTTGAACTCACAAGTTCAAGACCAGCCTGAGCAAAAGTGAGACCCTATCTCTACTAAAAATAGAAAAAATGAGGCAAGAGCATCACTTGAGCCGGAGTGGGAGGTTGCTGTGAGCCAGCGGTTCTCAATCTGTAGGTCATGATCCACAGGAACTGTATTAAAGGGCCATGGCATTAGGAAGGTTGAGAACCACTGCCAGTGTGAGCTAAGAGGCCACAGTACTCTACCCAGGGCAACAGCTTGAGACTCTGTCTCAAAAAAAAAAAATTCTATTAATTATTTTTTAAAAACTAAATAGATACAATTAGATACAATTATGTCCATTAAACTCCAACATATAAGCAGAAAATTACAAACATTGAATAATTCTCAGAAAAAAAATAAATCATTTAAAAAGCATAATCAAATAAAATACTGAAAGACATCTTTGAAGTGTTTCTTTATCCCCGAGTTTATTTATAATAAAAAAAGACATACTTTAACAATGGATAGTAGATTAATAAAACATTTACATTTTCTCAAATACTAATCCTAGGAAAATTGTAATGATAAAATAGGGATTACAGATTATTTTTGTCTTCTTAAATCCTGCATTAATCACATTGTCTAAAGTTAGAGAGAATATTATTGATAAGAAGATTAAAAATGCATAAAATTTGGTTTTATGTTTTTAAGTTGACAAGATTAAGTGTCATGTTTATTTGAATATTGAATAGAATAGATTAATTACCCAGTGCAAGCCTTGGACTGCTTTTCAAGTCAGGAATGTGTTTGCCTGTTTGTAGGATGACAATCGGCTTTTACCTCTTTAAACAGCTGCTAAAGCAAGTTGAGTGAATGAATTAACAAAGCCCAGATAGTACGACATGTTACAAAGTCTACACATCAATCCTTCTAAAATAGACCTCATTTATCTGAAAAAGGAATGAAGAGAATTGAAAATGTCAGAATTAAAAGTGTTTACACTAATAATAGAATGCAGACGCTCAGAGTTGGCAGCATCTTGTTGAAAGAAAATCATTTGAGATAGAAAACATCATCATGATTTTGTAAGGTATTGTGTTCTATACAACTAGTCATGAGAGAATGCCCATTCAGATTTTTTTAAAGTCTTAAACACTTATATTTTATTTCCTACCAAGAGCAGAGTGTTGAGTAGAACATTGACTCTCCCTACTACTTGGGGACATTTCTTTAACTAATGCCTCAGGGAATGTACCCAGCCCTGTAAATGACAGACGACTGCTTCAGAATAGTACAGCGTAGGTCTTAATATTCTTATGTGAAAATTAGATTCTCTAATCATGAGATTTTAAACTTGTGTCTTTGTGTGCATGTGGCTTCATAATAATTTTTTAAAATACTCTCCTAGTCTCTAAATACTTTCTGAACATTTCATTTTATTCTTCTCCCTAAATCATCCTACTGCAGTACAGTGAGACCAGTTTCCTGAGCCTTTCTCCAAGGAGTACTGATTCCAGAATTGATTATTTGGAAGTCATAGCAGAAAACTATTTTCTGAGGGATAAAACTTCAAGTTTTATCTGTGGTGTTCTGTGTGTTGATATTCTACCATTTCTTTTACCAAGAAGAAATCATACCCCTAATTTACCCTGGTTCTTATCAATCAGTCCAATCATTAAGGAAAAATTTTAGACCCAACTCTTTGTCAAAGCAAACTATTGGCCTAACAGATTAAGGTGCCCACTTGACCTCTAGCATTCTGAGTTGTTGGAAAATGTATTAAAACTCTAAATTTCTTGAAATAACCATGATTGCACAGATGAGTGTAACAAGATATAGTGTTGTTTTCATGGTGCTTTTTCATATTTGAAGCCAAAAGTTCACTACAGGATACTACTGATGAAAATAGAAAGAAGAAAGCCGGGGGTTACTATTTGTTGTCAATCATTGTTAATATTTGTGTAAAAGAAAATTTTAGGAATGATCTGCCATGTGTTTTGTAAAATTTCTTTTTCTTTCTTTTTTTTTTTTTTTGCAGTTTTTGGCCAGGGCTGGGCTTGAACCCACCACCGCCTCCGGCATATAGGGGCAGCACCCTATCCCTTTGAGCCACAGGCACCCCCCAAGACTGAAGTTTCACATTTTCAAATTAACCCATGTGTCTCTCTTTAATAATGTAAGATCACAATATTTCTATTACCTCTGCTCTTCCTCTCTCAAAAAAGACTTCCTCATAGCTATTTTTCTCACCAAATCTGTTAACTTTTATTAATTTTAAATAACTAGATGGTAATTCTATTGTGACACATGAATACTGTTCATTTAAAAATCCTTAGGGGATATTTTAAAAGTCAAATTGGTGTAATTAGGTGCCAAAGGAAATGCGGGACATAAAGGGAAGGGCACAAACACTGATATTAAGCTCAATGACCCATGTTGAATTCAGACTAGTGTAAATATGAAAACTTTCAAGCTAGTAAAATTCTTTTGAGTTGACTCAATGATTCCTAGGCTATATAAACTCTGTAACATTCCTAAAGATTTATTTCTTTGTTTTGTTAATCTTAATTGTGATGTAAGTTGTTGTTTTATAACTGAGAATTTTTGTTCGGTGGCATGTTATTCTGGCTAGGGCATTATTATGCTTAATGGGTATGAATTTTAATTCTCAATTTATGTTCTTTTTCTTCTAATAGATTTTCATGGATATTTTCTTTTCTTTTTATAATATGTCATTTTGGTGGATTAACAGTAATCTATGCAGATGGGGTGAGGATTTAAGGAAGCTTACTGGCTTTCTTAGTTCAAGCCCAATTCTGTAAGTATTCATAAAGTAATTTTTTGAGATAGTGATTTCTTTTCAGGGAAAAGGAGCTTGGGGTGACAAGTCTTCTGGTTTTGTAAATCATTTTTCTTTATGCAAAATCATTACTCTCAATGATTTCTTCCCTTTACCACCAAGTCTATCATGTGTCACCTGGACCCTTTAAATCACACATTTTTCCAGATAATCTGGCAAATAAACTACTGTCTGTCAGATAGTAGTAATATGGCAGGTAAACTACTATCTACTAAGTATTTTAATAGTAATATTAAAATATAGTAGAAGTAATTAGAGATGAATGAATAGGGCAATGTGCTGCTGAGAGCTAACAGACGTAATTCATAGGGAGGCTTAGTTAAGCTAAGTCTTCGGCTGTTATAAATGAAAACTAGGAATTAACTCTAGCAGATGGAAAGCTGACAAGAAAAGGTCTGATATTGCAAAGGAAGGGAAGAAGTTCCAGAGGCAGAAGTGAGAAAGATTCCCTGATAGATTCAGGGAATTACTCTGGCATGTTTGGGTTCAGTGCGTGTACTGTTAGGACAATCATAGTACTTTTATTTTGCTTTATAAGACATTTGGACCATTTCCTATATTTCCTTGGGATAAATAGAAATCCTTACCCTGTTACCTAATTTCGTTTGGCAAATAGGACTCTAAGAATAAGACGAAGCTTTTGTTAGCGTATAAGCAAGACACACAGCTTTAACCATTAGTTGATATTGGCCTGAAAGGCAAACCTCCTCCAAGGATTAATTCCGGTTATGTTGAGGTAAGCAACCAGCACTTTGTACTCCACCTTCCCTAGGTAATTTTGCATCAGAAAACTCATTGCCATTGCCTGAAACCTGTCTTGAGTGGAGCCTTTATGGCAATGCGATACATTTCCCCTTACTTTATGAGTCTTTTTCTTTCTTCCTTTTTTTTTTTTTTATTAAATGATCGCAGTGTACATTAATGCAATCATGGAGTACATGATGTTTTCATATACAATTTGATATATTTTCATCAAACTGATTAACAAAGTCTTTATGTCATTTTCTTAGTTATTGTGTTAAGATGATTATATTCTACTCTTAGAAAGATTTACTTGTACTCTTATAAGATAAACCCTCCAAATCACCATAACTTGATCAGTCTTGATGCCAATATAGGTTATCAGTTTGTTCCTTCTTAATAACAAAAAGTGCAGACATCTTGCAAAATGATGGCCTTAATTAGTCATGGATAATGTTTTAACAACATAATTTTGGAAGAATAGATCATTCTTCAAGTGTATTTTTTTTAAGATCAAAATATTCAAATTCTCTTAAAAATACAGGTCAAAGTATTCAATTATGTTTTGTTCAACATTACTTCAATATATTGACTTTCCTTCTCTCCCCCCTTTACAAAAAAAAAAAAATAGTTAACTTCTTTAAATGAATGTTAGATGTGAACCACAAGTCAGTCAAAATGGTAATATACTTACTTTTATTATGTCTCATTTAATCTGCAAAGCAAACTGTGGATGGAGAAGAAGATTTAATGAATGAAGAAATTGAGGCTCCAGAAGAGCAAGTGACAAGAATTATGTCCAGCTATTAAACTACAGATCCAAGAACAAAACCCAGTCTCATTGATGACAAAGACAATTTCATTTTGATTGCTATTACATGCTTCTTACTTTTGTTTAAGACCTATACAAGGTTGTCTTGTACATAGAAATTTAGATTCCATACTTATTTGGATAAAATATTCCTTTGTTTCTTACCTTCACAGTACCCAACTAATTCTTTTCTAATCTATTCTAATCTAATCTAAAAATGAGAAATAAATTCTGGGAACTATAATTATATTAAACTCTCAGCAATAAAGTTTCAGGAGCCTTGATTCTGGTAAGTCCAGATGTTCCTTTGATTTATTATCTGAACTTGGTGGATTAAACACATATACATTATTTCGTACAGTCACTTACTTCTACCGTGCTCTGCTCAGCCTTCAGTTCCCTGCTTTAATAATGTACAGAAATGTTCTTCTAGTTCCCACAGATGCACTCTTCACCTTTCCCCACACTGATCTCTTCCTGAGGGAGCTGACCCTGATGGACTAAATAGAGATATTTCTTCCCCTGTGGCTTCCCGGCTGCCTGGATAATGGGAAACCAGGCAGGAAAGCAGCAGGAGGGAGAGAATAAGGTCAGCATTCCTATCTTCCAGCTCACCTGTGACTAAAGGTCACAACTCCTCTTATTACGGGCTTGCCATAAGACTCTCCTTTGAGTTCCGGTAATCACTCCCTTCTTCAGTTTTTATATTCATTTTTAAAGTTTCAAAATATTAAGAGGGTACAAATGTTTTTGTCACACAGATAGCTCTTTTTTTTTCTTGAGACAGAGTCTTTCTATGTCACACTTTGTAGAGTCCTGTGGTGTCACAGCTCATAGAAACCTCAAACCCTTGGGCTTAAGCAATTCTCTTGCTTCAGCCTCCAAAGTTGCTGGGACTACAGGTGCCCACCACAACACCCGGCTATTTTATTGTTGTTTCTGTTGTTGCAGTTGTCATTGTTGTTTAGCAGGCCAGGACTGGGTTTGAACCCACCACCCTCAGTGCATGTGGCCAGCACCATAACCATGGTGCTACGGGTACCGAGCCCACACAGATAGTTTTTATAATGCTTTAATCTTGAAGCAGCAATAGTTGTTCTATTGTGAACTCTACTGTGGCATCTTTAGTGTTTTTTTTTTTTTTGATAACCTGCCTACACCCTTGTTAATTGCCCATCTATTAAGTTTTCCTGATGTTATACTAAACTGGGCATAGCTTCAATTTTCTTTCATGGTTATGACTGATAAAATGGCATAGCAGATCTCCCAATTTTCTGACTAATTGCATATATTAAAATATTTCGTACTATTCAGATTAACTACAAATCTCTTATCTTTCACCATGTCAAGTAGGGAAGAGAGAAAAGGAGAAAGGCACTTCTCTGAAGCATTTGATCATTTACTCTTGGTTGATGACCAGTATGAGATTCTGCATACTGGCCTCCTGTGGTGCACAGATATAAGTTCCTCAAGGGTCTTGTAGTGAGTGGTAGGGAAGAATTGCCAAAGGTCATCTATGTGTTTGTACTTCTAATAACATGTAGAAAGTGGGTCACTTGAGACCCTCTTGCTGCTGGAATCTTCAGAAGTGAGCAGGTTTCTCAACACCTGAAGCGGTTGGTAGAAACGTCACTCTGCCCCCCGTGTTTGACTTTCAACGTGGGTGTGGGGAGAAACACTCAAATCCTATGTTAATGGTTCATAGCCAGTGATTTCTTCTCTTGCTTCAGACTTTTGTTTATAAATCCTAAACAAGTGCATAAGCTTACTATTTCAGAAGAATACAATAAGCCCTGGCAAAGGTGTCTTTCCACTATTACTTCAAGTGTTTGTTTTGGAATATGGGCTATTTAAAGCTACATTGTTTTCACCAGGAATCATACTTGATATTTTTGATGCAACAGGAAAAGCTCCCCTTAATCATATGGTTATTCCTACAAAAACATTTATTGCAATCTTTCAGGAAGTGTGTGTTAGACAAAAGACACAAATACTCCTTTCCAATAATGAGGAATGTAAAAATGTATGCGATACCCATTGCGAGTGAGGATCAGTCAACTTCAGTAGTGTCACCTGAGTGATAGGTGTACAAGAGCTTATCATACTTCTCTCCTAAACATTTACTTGAATTGTTTATAATAAAATACTTTATAAGTGTTAAAGTTCAGAACACATAATACATTTCCCGACAAATCGTGGAACTGAAAGCCACATTTAGTGGTCCTCTCTCCATTGCACTTAGGGCAAAGCCCTAGCTAGTCTTCTTGCCAAAATCTGGTGGTCACAATCTGCTTCAACTATGCTGGTAAGTCTTTCAGTTTACTGGAAAAAGCCAAGTTATTTCTGTCTGAAATTATTTGACCACTTAGAATTCCTTGCCCAGAATCCTCTTCTGTCCATTCCTTACATGACTGGCCTTTGTCACCCTTACATTTCCCCTAAAGTGGTACTTTTTCAGAGTGGCTTTCAAAATATTAAGTAACATGTGCAACACAAGCTCCCACCACTCAAGTGATGGCATCTCAGAGCATCCTGTTTGCTCCATTCATAACCCTCATCACTGCTTTAAATACTTTCTTTACCTTCAAATGCATTAATAACCTTCTCCGTTTCATTAAACTTTGTACTGCTATAGAACCTGATATATGAAAAGTGTTCTACAAACACTTAATGAATGGTGAAATCTAGTTTGAATAGATCTCAACTAATAAATGTAACCCTTTGTTTTCAAATAAACAATAGTGTGACATTGAGGTATACTCACAATTAGATTCCACTCTAAGATTTTTTTCTTTTTTTTACCATCAAGTTCTAGTGAAATGTTTTAAGTTCTGTCATTTTAATGTTGGGGAAATCTTATGCAAACACCGTCATTGTCTCTGGAATAGTTCGTATTGGTTTAGATCTGGTATAGTTGATAATAAACCTCTCACAGCTGTTTTCTAATGTCTTTATTAATCCCATTAATTACAAGTTAATTCACATCTCCAAGAAACAAACACAAACAAAGGAATTCCCAGCAGAATGTTCAGTTGAGGTGTTAGCAAATACCAAAGAAATCAATCAAGACAGCAGTTTACTCAATGCTTCATTTAAAAAGGTACAATCAACCACATTTCTTAATCCCTCTGTCAGGAAGAATAAATGTTCAATTTGTTTTCTGACCACTTGCTCCAGTACCAAACACCTGTACTGTGTAGATATAGCATTAATCATTCCCCATCCATCTATGTCCTCCCTCCATGTCTTTGTCTATCTTGCCATTAGAGTTCCCAGCTTACTTTCTCAAGACATTTTCAAGGATATAAGAAAGTTTGCATTTATTGCAAATTACTTTTTATATTCATCTGAAACAGTGCACTGATGAGATTCTATTTTTCCCGCTAAAGATGTGTTCAAGTTCAGTTTTATATGTATTGGATTTTTCCACAATTATGGATAATGTGTCTACTCTTATATTAGTAAAAATAATGTGTTTAAATATTTGAAAATTTTATGTTATACAAATAAAATTTAATAGAGTTACAAGCAAGAATTTAATAAGGAAAATAATGATAACTTGATGCCTCCGATCTTAAAATGGCGAGGAAAACAAATCAGCTACAAAAACAAGAAAATAAGCAACAAGAATAAAAACAACAAGGAAAGGCATGAAAAACAGTATGTTATCAGAAGGAGAGAGTTGTGGGTGGTGAGTGAAAAACACACAGAACAAAAAAACATATGTTGGGAGCACAAGAGGAATTACGGGAGAAGGGGGAAAAGAAAGACCATTTAGATGGAAAATTAATTGAGGGGAGAAGAGAAAATGACATTGTGTTATGAAATGGATCTGATTTGAAGCAAAAAGCAAAAAATGGAGAAGAGGAAAAGTAGAGTAGGAAGGTAGAAATGAAAGAGTGAAGGTACTAAAAAAAAGGGAAAAAAACAGCAGAAAACAGAGGAGTTAAGCAAAGGACAGGGTTCCTAAAAAGTTACCAAACAGGAGGAAAATGGGAAATTGTAGCTCAATGTACCTTTATTTACAAAATATTCACTAAGAAAATTTTCAAAGAGGCAGCCAACAAATAGAAAATATTTTGTGAACATTTTGTAGAATTTTGTAATGAGTGTTTTGTAAATTAAGGTACATTTAGCTGTGATTTCCCATTTTCCCCATGTATGATGACTTTAGTGACACCCCACGTAAAGGAAGACTAGAAAAAATGGAAAAACTATACACCTATAGAAAGACTATTATTTAAATATAGTCATTGTATTGTCTAAGATAAATAGCCAAGATCTTTGTTGCTACAGGAATATAGGGACCATAGCTCAAATTCCCTTGAGTTAGGAATGTCCATGTGAATCAGTCATGAACCAAGAGAGCAAATCACCTATGGAGATCCTTTGCTTTTCCTCATGAAACATGACAGGTGTAGCTAGCATCTTTCCTTACTTAATGAGCATGTGATGTTTGAGGCTGCAGTATCCACCTTGAGCACATTAGAATTGATACTGCTGAGACTCCAAATCAGCAGCAATAATATTAACAATTCTGGGCCATTTTGTGAGAAAAAATATTAACTCTTATTTGGGTAAGCAATTACTCTAGCAACTGAAGCCAAACAGATTCTACATGAAGTAGCAGAATCCTCTATTATGTGGTGGCTTATTTTACTTATAAGGGCTGCTCATACTATATTTGCACTACTGCTGCCGTCAGGGCAGATCTTGACCATGGGCAAAAAAACTGTAACTTCTACATATTGGCAAATGAGTCAATGAGTCAACATTCATCATTCTAAATAAATAGGTCCACGTAGCTGTTTGTGAAGACCTAAATGCATTCTGAAGAAATCCTATTCCTATCAGGATATTTATGTCCTGATAGTCCACAGAATTCCTTTCATAGCTAAGATTTTTCACATCTGTTTAAGTGCATTTCCCAAGTTTTTCCCTTTTCCTTAATGCTGTCCAGAGTGTCCCTCTTTCATTTTCTCCATTGAATCAACTGTTCTGTGGCTTCTATGAAATTGATGTTCAGTTCTTATTTTAATCAGGCTTCTTAAAAGAATTATTCCCAAATATTCCCCACTTCCAGCTACCAAGATAGCAGGCAATGCCAAGAATACAACAGGGTCATCCTGAAGAAAGGAGATTGTAAGTCATAAGTAAAATCAACAACTAGTATTTTGCCCAGACTATCCTGAAGAAAAACAAGATTTTTAAAGAAATGGCCACTGATGAAATTAGGAGCACATTTATGGAAAACAGTATAGAGGTTTCTCTAAGAACTAAAGATAGAACTACCATTTGATCTAGCAATTCTGCTATGGATATGTCCAAAAGGAAAAGAAGTATATCAGAAAAGTATAGGATGAAATATATCAGAAAGATGCCTGAAAACACATCTGTTCACAGTGACAGAGGTATGGAATCAGCCCGAAGTCTCCATCCACAGATGATTAAAGAGAAATTGGTATGCATATATGATGGAATACTATTCAGCTATGAAAAGGGAAGAAATCATGTTTTTTGTACCAACATGAATGGAACTAAAGGTCATTATCTTAAGCGAGGCAGCTTAGACACAGAAAGACAGAGTAGGGCATATTATCACTTGTAAGTGGGAGCTAAATAATGTGTACACCTGGAAGCAAAGTGTGAAACTATTGACTCTAAAGATTCTGAAAGGTGGGGCTTAGTAGGGAATGGACAATGAGAAATTGCTTACCCAGTAGAATATATGACGTTCAAGTGATGGATACTCTAAAATCCTGGTTTCCCCACTATGCATCTACATTAAAAAAAAATTACACTCATACCCACACATTTATATAAATACATAAATAAAATTTATGTATTAAGTGGGACATTAAGCACATTAAGCACAATAATAAGGGCAAAGTAACAGATGATTTCATCACGATAAAGAAGGACATGGTGAAATAAGAATTTAAGACACTGGGAAATACCTGAAGATGCTGCATGATGCACAAAAACTGGAGTCAAGAGTAGAAATAAAACTAATTTCTACTTCAAATCAACATAGGAAATTTTATATTACATATCATTTAGAAATTAAAAATTTTATCACTAACTGTACATACATTCTAATGTATAATATACTGGATATTTATTATTTAATTAGTTTTATAATTAAATGTAGATTGTTCTTATTTATTGATATGAGCTCAGTACCTTTGTATATAATTATTTTTATATATCCTGGGTTGAAAAGTCCAGACCTAAAATTTAAAATATGGAGCACGAATTTACAAAATATACCACATGTGTAACCAGGAGTCTGTATTACAAAGTAGGAAGAGAGAGGCAAATAGCCTTCTTGCCAAAATACTACTTTCTGTAATCCTTCTTTATATTAATTATATATTAAATGAAATTATGTTTCTGTTGACAATGTTTTTATTCATTTCTACATCCCACTTTAAACCAGTCTCTTAAATTGTGGATTCTTATTTTTTTTTTTTGTCGTTGGTAATGTTAGTTTTAATTTCCAGTGAAATTCTTAGATGCTGTTTTCTAATTATACTAAACAACATCCTACAGTGTGTATAATTTTGTAGAACCCGTAAATTTGTGGACAGTTTTCTCAAGGTAGATAAATGCTTATTTCTTTACTGAACATCAGTTGAGTTGTTTTAGTTACACTTTGATACCGGGTAATATGGTGAGCTGGGTGTTACTTGACAAAACTCATTTTTGGATTTTCACAACCATAATGACATATTTGATAGAAAATCTCTTTAATATGCCTGTTCCAAGCTGCTAAGTACAGAAACCGCTCCCATGCCTTTGCATTTGGCAATGATTTCCTCCTTGTCCACAAAGCAACATTACAGCTAAAAGCCAAACTGAACATGGTTCTATTTTCTTAAGCTTTGTCCAGCTACAAACACATCTCTAGTTCGTTTCCTTTCTAATTCTAATTCTACTCTGTCCTGTGGAGATTATGATACTCAGAATATAACCAAGAGGTATGTTTTCACCAGTTTCACATAAATGATTATGTGCATAAGAATTTGGGACCGAGTAAACATATTTGAAGGAACAGTGTTTATTCTTTATCAATTTTCTATCAGCCATAAGGACCTTCGTAAGGATTCTGCTCTGTGATTCTGGGGCTGAGTTTGTGCTATTTTGCCCCTTGCCCTTGTCTGTGAAGTTGACAATTGGAGACATTTGAGGGTGAGGGAAGAGACCCTTCCAATCTCTGGCTGAGCTGTTATCACACCAGCTGTAGAGCACAGCTTCCACCTTCTCTGATCATTGCTAGCAAGTCATTTAGTGTTCTTCAGAGGTACTTAAACCAGGCAACCATGTTATTTTCTAGTTCTGAGCAATGAGATGTTAGGTCTGAGCACCAATCGTACTATAGTTTTCAGGAGATTAACTCACTAGCTATGTGGTTTTGTCCCTCACACATCAGATCAGACAGCACGATGATCAGTTTGTGTACCTTCAAAATTTATATGTGAAAACTTTATCCCTAATGGGCTGGTATTAGGTGATGGGATCTTTGGGAGGTGAGTAGAGGGCTCTGCCCTCCTGAATAGGACTAGTGCCCTTACAAACGAGGCTGTAGGGAGCTGCCTGGTGCTTCTGCATGTGAGCACTCAGCAACACGCTAACTTCTATGAACCAAGAAGTGGATCATTAAAAAAAAAACCTGCCAGTGACTCACTCTCAGACTTCTAAATGTTCAGCACTGTGAGAAATAATTTTCTATCCTTTATATTAAAAGCTACTCAGTTTATTGTATTTGTTATTGGAGGCCAAATGGACTGACAGAGGTGAGTCTCTACATTATGATAACACAACTCTTATTTTCCTCAGCCTAGAAGTGGTATAAGATTCTTGCAATTGAGACTGTTTATTAACCCAATGTCATCTTTTATGCCTTCTAACTTTGCTACTTGTATCACTAGTTCCCTTTTGAAATCCTTTCTGTTTCATCAGCTAGAATGGCTTTCCTATTCTAAAATGGACCTTATTGTTGCAGTGAGTAGAGGGAATAGATTTTTATCCTCCACGCTCTAGCACACTAATGGATCAAAGGTAGTTGTGACTGCTGCTCTTTGGCTCCAACTACCATGATGTCAGATTGTAGTGGGCCAGCACATTGTTATGTGAGATGTCAGCATGAACAAGATCTAGGGTGGCTTATGCCTGTAATTTTAGCACTCTGGGAGGCCAAGGTAGATGGATTCCTCACAAGTTCAAGACCAGCCTGAGCAAGAGTGAGACCTTGTCTCTACTAAGAAATGGAAAAACTGAGGCAAGAGGATCTCTTGAGCCCAAGATTTTGAGGTTGCTATGAGCTATGACACTATGGCACTCTACCTAGGGCAACAAAGTGAGACTCTGTCTCAAAAAAAAAAAAAAAAAGATCTGGGATGACAAGAATATGGTAAGAACTGAAGAGCTGGCAGAGCGTTGAGGTAAGACAGTAAAAATACATGGTTGTTGTCACAAGGTAACAACAAATATATTGCTGGCACTCACCTGCTAACTAGGCTGGAATAGCTCTGCAGAATAGAGATACCAGGCCAAATCCAGCCCACTGCCTTTCTTATTTATATGTTTGTTTGTTTTTAAATTTGATGGAAATCTGCCATACTCATGCTTTTACATACTGTCTACAGCTAACTTTTTGCTATCAAAACAAAACTATTTACATTAGAGACCAAATGGCCTGAAAAGTCTAAAATATTTACTAAATGGCCCATTACAGAGAATAGAAAAAGGAATTATTGTCCTCTTGTGTTCATTTGCTAGAGTTTCCATAACAAATACCATGAACAAGGTGGTATAAATAACAGAAATTCTTTGTATCACATTTCTGGGGGGGGCTAGAAGTCTGACATTAAGGTATCACCAGGCCCAGGCTGCCTCTGAAAGCACTTAGGGAAGCCTCTGTCCCAGCAAACTCCAAACTTTACATGACGTTCTCCATGTACGTGTGTCTAAATTTCCCCCCTTTTGAAGGATTCCAATTATGTTTCACCTTACTCCTGTATGACCTCATGTTCACTAATGGAGTTATCTTCCATGACCCCATTTCCAAATAAGGTCACAGGTGATTGGGACTTCCCTGCTACTGGTGGTTAGGACTTAAACCGATGAACATATTTCATCCCATAACAGTCCTGCTGTAGAAAAATTATCTGCTAAGTCAATAACTAAGTGTCATGGGTCAGGGACTATATTGACTTATTTCTTACATTTGCCACGGGTGAAAAGGCAGCTGCAATAGATGTCTCTCCTGATTAAGTTTATATTAATTCACAGTCATGTCTCAAGATCTAGTCACCTACAGCCTGGAGTAATTTCCTAGAGCTGTGATACGAAGCACTAGCTCTGCAGCTTTGAAGTCTTCAACAATGATGTTAATCTCTGCCACTCCGACAGGGAGGTGGTTTTTGCTTTGGATTTACTATACTAGTCGGGACAAACTTTTGCAGCAGCTTCCTTGTGGTTATTCTTGCCATAATAACTCACTTAACCTTAGAGAATCAAAGGTGGTTATTCCTCCAGTTTCTTAATATAACTACATTGTACTGGTAGAAGCTGAGTACATGACTACAAGGTATTTTTGTAATTACAATGAACACACTATGAGACGAACTACATAAACTTGGATCAACACTACTTTTTTTGAACAGACTTCCATTAACTCCCAAATTGACCCATGGGCCATCACGTCACTTTGGTCTTTGGTTTTTGGTGTCAAATCAGAGTGAATATCTAGAAATCTACCATCTCTCCCCTTTCCATGATGCACAGTAAACATAGAAAAGACTGAAAGTTCTTTAGGAGAAAGGTTGGAGGAAGATTCGTAACTTATATTTTTGGAGGGATTCTGACATCCTCTTCAAATATGCAAAATAAATAAATTGAGTCAGAGTTGTTGATGATTTCGCTATCCACTGTTGATGATTCATGTAAGTTTTCTATCTACTAAATCCAGAGTTGGTGTTACACATCAAGGCAGACATTAATAGACTGCCAATCCACTTCAAGCTTCAAATGATGTTTTGAATCGGCATCTGTCAAAGATCCACGAGAACCAAAGCATTCCAGTTATTTCTTTCTTTCTGCTGCCTATCATACAAGATGTTTACAATATTTCTCCTTTAGCATTTAAATGTTTTCCCTGGGCCTGTGCCATTTTTTTAAATCATTCATCCTCACTGCATAAATAAAGCCCATCCCAGTGCAAGCATTTCCACCATCTTTCTTTCCCTACAGAAGACTGCCACCATGGTACATCTAAGGAGGCCGCTCTTTCCATTAAGCCATATAGTGTCACTGCCTCAGGGAAGGAGGCATCTTTCTCCGTCCTCTCATGCCATATAATGAGGGAGCAGATGGTATATTATCCACCCATTTCAATATTCCTGTTTTCCCAAGCTTTTGGATCTTTTCCCCTCTACATTATATGAGAGAATTTCTGCATTTACAGCCTCTTTGAATGTTGGCAACCATTAAGCCTAGCTTTTAGTCAACAAAGCAAACAAATTATTAAAGCATATTTAACATACTAAATGAAGAGTCTCTGAGAAGTGCAGCTATATCAACAAATTTGGCCCTGTCCAATGATACATTCTGTCCTCTTTTAAAAAACATCCTTAGAATTGATTCCCACACAAATTCTGCAGGCTGCAATAATTATAAATCAACAAAATCGGAGCCCTTTTGTTCTAGTAACACTATCTCTTTTTGATTATTTCCTCAGCTATAGCTACAGTAGCTGCTTCCTGTAGCGATTATTCTTTGAATTATTTCATCACCCCTTCTCAAATTTCCATCATCATCTATGTGACTGATGTATTATTAAATTCACTCGATTTGTCATGCCTGCTGCTTAGGTGTCCTTGACAGGACACAAACTGTGTTACAAATGAATGAAATGAAAATAATTTGTAATACACTAAAAGAGTTGTGATCCAAGTGATATTATTTATAATGTCTACTTCTAGAATTTTCTGTTTCGATAAGCAAATTAAATCAACCACAGCTACCAGTGGAAATGAAAATAACTATCATCCAATTCAACCTTCCTTCAAGTTTCGAAAGTCTCATACAAGTCTGATAGAATTAAAAGGATCAAAGTAGAACTTTTATAAATTCTCTAATTATATCCCTATAAATTTATAGGCATTACTTCTTATTTTACCCTTTGGATTTGAATAGATAAACCATCACCAAATGACAGACACTTCTTTAAATGTTTGAATACAGCTGTGGTCTAAGACCATAATGCATTTCCATTCCTGGCTCTCAATATTTGCATTTTCATTTGATGAAAACTTTTTTTAATCCAATTCACCTAATTGAAATTAAATTTGTGTTATGCAATGCTACAAATTACAGATGATCAGCATTGCCAGTTATTTGCTCTTTATAAAATATTTATTCTATTGTCTTGTTCCTTTTGAGGGATGAAAATGTTCTCATATTTTGAGAGTATGATGGTCACACAACATTGTGAGAGTTCTGTCAGGAGGTCAGCTGGTGAGTCTTGTGGTGCCAGGTGTGGGAGCTGTACATTGATACAAGCCTAAATGAAAGTAATAGCCAGGCCTGCTAACTGTGTTCTGAGATAGTGTAAGCAAGCCGAGGAAAAGGGCCAGTTCCCTTAGTGCTTCATTTTTCACATGTAATGGTGCTGATAGAGGGTTAGGTGGATCAGCTCAGCTATGGGGGTCATTTCATTGCTAAGAGAGTTCCAAGCAAAAATCTCCTGTAGCTTTAAAGACCAAAGGAGGTAGAAGGGCTAAGAGTTACAGTGACCTCAGTGCTGAGTCAGAGTACAAAACAGTGTCTTGAAATTTCCCCACCACCCACTAGTAGGCCTGAGCGGAGGCATCTGAGAAAGGCCTCTGTCAAAGGTCCTCATGAATAAGCCTTTGTATAAAGGCACCTGGGCAGGACATGCAGCTATGCCTAAGAACATGGTTGGCCAAGGGAGCCTGAGTCCTTCTTGAGCGCAGCTCCCTCCAGAGACTGTCGCGTGTGCACCAAGTGTGGTGTGTGGGGAACGGCTTTTCTCTTTTTGACCTGCCAGATAAACCTTTGTACTTCCCTATGGTTGGGCTTAAGAAACCACAGGTGGGATTTTAGCTGAGAGCAAACTTACTCATTAAGTACTACTAAATTGACACTTTCAAATATAAAATTTTCTGAAATCTGTGTTTTATACAAGCAAGAAATATTTGAAAGGTGCATTGCATTGATTACTTTTTAAAAAGTATGGAGAGAGAGACAAGATGCTCTTCCTCTAATAATTCTGGATTATAACGAATTGTCTGAAATTTAGGGTATTATATCTTATTTCTCATTATAATTCACTTTAAAAATATAAGATGCTTTTTACTGAATCAAGACTGTCTCAGTGATCCAAATTGAGTACAGAGTTAGCAGTTCTGTTCGCTGCTTTTACTTGTTATCAAGGAGGATTCCATTGGCATTTTGGACGGGTGATTCATCTTTACTGTGAAGAATTTCCCTGGGTCTTAGGAAACAGTTTCTATCTTGGCCTCTGGACTTGAAATTCCATTCCCTCTTGTAGTCATTATGATAACCTATGAAACTCACATATGTCCAAACAATTCCTTTATCCCTTCATCTCAGAGAAAGGGGAGGTACTGCTTTCCCCACCTCAGTACCATTTAACTTCTAAAAAGAAGTCAAGAAATAAATTCAAACAAGTCTTTTCTTGAGTCTTTATAATAGTATAACTATAACCATTCAGCTTAATATTTCTATAATAGTTATTTCTTTTCCTGGCACTGTTTTGTTCTAGTGTTAAAACAGTACCTATCTGGCTAATTAACTTACTAAGAATGCTAACATTATTAGCACATAGATTTCCATAGAAGTGTTTGCATCTTTGAAGCAATATG
Source organism: Otolemur garnettii (assembly GCF_000181295.1). Taxonomy (NCBI): domain Eukaryota; kingdom Metazoa; phylum Chordata; class Mammalia; order Primates; family Galagidae; genus Otolemur; species Otolemur garnettii. Next base: position 5,701,428 of record NW_003852431.1, read on the forward strand.
TTACTCCTTCTATATTTATTTTAAATTAACTTTAAATCAAAATAAAATTATTCATAATTAATAGTATCCTTTATAGTGACAATAATTTCTATATCTATCTAGATAATTTTGAAGATGAATTTTAAATGGGCATTTATTGAATGCAGTGTTACATCTATTAAATCCATCCTGTACATTTTTGAAGACATTTTATATTCATAAATATATATATGTATATATAATGTAAATTCACTTGCTATTGTAAGTGCTTTCCATGTTTATGTTTTAGTTTTTTATGTTTGTGTTTTAGGTTGTGTATGTGGAGGGGGGCTATTACTATTTTAACTGGTTCTTATACTTCCTTGTCAGAACTATCCTGCTACCGCCATCATTTTTCTTTCTTCTTTATTAATACTAAGTTTAATACTCTGTTGTATTTGGCAAAACTGTTTCATCTCAGGATTTGTTTCTTTCTCCTCCTATTTCACCTTAAGGTCTTTCTGAACAATAGACAATTATCTTGCCAATCAATAACTTAAGGTTTTCACAAAAAACCCACTCTTTTCTTACCCAAGAGCTCATTGCTCTGGTATCATAAAAACAATAATCTGACAAAAAAAAATTCATCCCCTGTGACTAGTCATTACCTATATGGTCCTTTCTTTTTTAAACCCATGGTCATTAATTTCTGTCTGTACTCTTAAACTCTGCTTAAAAATCTTCAACCCTTAGAAGAAAATATTTACAAAGCATAACTTAACAGACACAAATACACTGTAAATATTACATTGGTTTACTGTTCTTATAAAATAATCATAATTAATATATCACTACACATCTATTTTATAGTTTTATGTGACATGCATTTATAGGGATACGATATGCAGTATAGAAACATGCATAATCTATTTCTTTTTTCAATTTTCAAATGATTTTTAAAATAGTTTTATTCAAAAAGATAGTGTAGACTTTTTTCCCAACTGTGGAACAAAGGGACTCCACATGACTAGATCGTCAGTAATATGGGTATATCCAAGGAAGAAGAGTCAGCTAGTATTTATTCCATTCTAGTTAAAAAGCTTATGGTTACATGTCTGTCAAGATCATCTTTACCTGATATCATCCTTGTCTTATAAGAATAATATGGGAAGCCTGTGATAAATGAGTTAGCAATTTAGAAAATGCCTCTCTTCCTAAAAATATTATATATATTTATATATATACTTTAAATATATGTTATAATATTTAAAGATATTGTACAATTGATTAGCAAAACTTACAAAAATAGTTATAATTTACACTTAGAATATTTATTAAATATTAAAATTTAAATTAATTTTTTCTAAGACCTGTATATCTTATGGAATACAATTTACCATTTTCTGACAGAAATTTAAACATGTACAATTTAGAAGAGACTGAGTAATTTTATTACACATATGAGAAGTCTAATAATTTATGTTCCTCAACATCAGCAATGCTGTAGATATTTTACTTTTGCTCTCTTGAAAAAGTGCTAATCATTAAGGTAAAAGACTACTAACCTAGTGAAAGGCTAATAATTCTCTCTTATGAGCCAACACATTTGCAGACCAACTTAATTTCTTCTAACTCATGAAAAAAGCTTAGTGAAATACCTACTTCCCTCACAAAGGACTTCAGCTGAAACAAATTAATAAGCCTCACTTAGGTGTATTTGTGGTCTGCAATGATGGGCTTCAATAGGATGTTCAATGATACAGAACTCGAACTTCATGTTTTTGAATACTCACTAGTTCACACTTTATGATGAAAGAGAAGAGACTTGCAATTTCTGTATTATCGTTTTCTATAAGTAGAATTGACTGCACCTCACTTAATCATATGTGTATCTATATTTCGTATATCTGTACATATACATACATGTGTGTATTCAGTCTCATGAATAGGCAAAACTGTTTACATTATCCTGTGATATAAGTCTGCCTTCAGTCAGAAAATGAAGTTCTTTTAATCAATGAATTAAAATACACCAATATCTCAAAGTTCAACCCCTCAAAAAATACTGTTGTATATCAGAATTGCAGTAGGAACACACACACACAATTATTTGAAGTGAGAAAGGTTAAAATTAGGATCAAGAATACACTATGCCCAAGACTATTGACTATGATTGGATAATTGAAGTTTTGATAAAAGTAAATCCTCTTCTCAAATCACAGGCTCACTAGTTGATACATGAGTACCTGATCTAACATTTTCAAGAAAAAATTGCATGAAAATAAAAAACTATGCAAGTATTCAGAATACTGCCTGAATACATATATAATAATTATTCACTTCAGTGTTGTATTTTAATCATTATTTTAATTCAAAGTTGTTTTTTGCATAGACCATGATAATTTGTGCATGTAATTCCCTTGAGGGCTTGTTAGGTGAAATTTCTTAGTCTCTGATATATAGAGTGTCTATAAAGTTCATATACAATTTAAAATACTTGGCTGTAGTCATATAGTACATTGACATCTTTGATCTATATTGTCAGAAATTGTTGCATTTTTCAGCAACTTTTTGAAACCCTAGTTGGAAGTTTTCTTAGAGTATGAAGGACTTGTTAGCTTCCTGTTATTCTACCTGGAAGTTAAATTCTATTAATTTATAAAAAGCTATACATATACATACAAAAAACTGAGAAAATCAAAGTTAATACCACACATCCTTATCACTTGAAAATCACCCTTAGAAGAGAGTCACTTTTCTCAATCCCCTATTATAGATGTAATTAATATAATGAAGTGACATTCAATTATTATTTGTAACATACGTATCCTACTCAATTTTACACTGAACATCTATTTTTGTTATGATGAAAAGCTTAGGCTTCCTAAAATTATTAATGTACTTTGATTTCTCAGATGTTGGTATTATAATGAACTCTGCAAATGCATCAATAAAGAAACAAAGAACTTCACACTTTTTTTTGCTCCTGTTTATACAGCCCTTCAAATATTCTGTACCCACTTTATTTTTTTTTTAATCATTAACCAACTTCTAACATATGATAAATATTTTACTATGTTTGCTTCTTGTGGTTTGTCTCCCTCTTTTAGAACTTAAGCCCTACAAAAGTGAGAGTATTTGATTTTTCTTTTTTTTCGGCCAGGGCTGGGTTTGAGCCCCACCACTTCCAGCATATGGGGCCAGTGCCCTGCTCCTTTGAGCCATGGGTACCACCTGAGTATTTGATTTTTCAATGATGTGTCATGACCACCTAAAGCAATGGTGATACCTAATAGTCATTTGATCAATTTTTTAATAAATAAATTAATGGGTAATTAAAACAATGATTGCCATATTTCAGTTAGTTAATCATGAAATTGGAAGTCTATTGGGGTGTTTACATAGATAGAACACCCAGGCAATTAAGTCTGGATAAAGAGAAAAGCAGTGAAGTTACTGAGGATGAGAGTGAGGATAGTCTGCTTGGAATTCCACAGCCAGTGCCCCTGGTTTCCCACTACAATGGTTTATTTACAACCTCCCATCAGTCCTTGCATTGTTGGCTGAAGAGTCAGGATTCTGAGAAAGATTGCTTTGTGGGTGTCTTAGTTCATTTAATGCCTGAGGCTGGGTCATTTACAAAGGAAAGAAGTGAGTTTAGTTCCTGGTTCTACTGGCTGGAAGGTGAAAGATTGGGTATTTGGCGAAGGCCTCAGGCTGCTTCTGGTCCAGGTGGAAAGTGAAGGGGAGCTGGTGTGTGCACAGATTACATGGTGAAAGAGGAAGCAAGAGAGAGAGAGGGCAGAGATGCCATTCTCTTTTTAAAAACAAACTCTTGTGAAAACTAATACCTGTGATAACTCATTTAACCCCCCATGCTCTCCAGGGAGGGCATTAATTAGTACATGAAGAATAGTCCTCCATGACTCAGATACCATTAGTTCCCATCTCCAAATCTGATGTTTACTGTCATCCCATGATAGCAGTTCAATAAACTCAATTCTATTGCTTAAAATCTGACTATACAAGGGAGAAGGAGAGGAAAACACCTAGTCTCCTTGATGTCCAAATTAAGAGGGGAACCACAAAGTACTCAACTCCCCAAAATAAAAGTCTTCATCATATGCTTATCACATATACACAAAACAAAACAAACAAAAACATACCAAACATTGGCCAAATGCTTGAAAAACCATAATAAAATAAAATCTAAATTAAATACAAATTATCCTATAACTATTCACCATTGATACAGAAGATTTAAATGTTATTTCATAAATATTAATTTTCAATGATTTAATCCTTCTAAAGATAATTTTATTTCTTCCTTCTCAATCTGAATGGTTTTTTTCCTGGTTTTTTTTTTTTTTTTTTTTTGCCTAATTGCTATAGCTTAGACATCCAGTACAATGTTGTATAGAACTGACAAGAGTAGACATCTTGTCTGGATCCTCATATAGGATCCTCATATTGAAAACTTTCAGCATTTCACTGTTGAATATAATGTTAGTTATGGGTTTGTCATAAGTGACTTTATTATGTTGAGGTAATTTCCCTCTATACCTTGTTTTTTGAGAATTTTTATTAGTAAATAGTGTTGAATTTTGTCAAATACCTCTTCTGCATCAACTGAGATTATCATGTGATTTTTATCTTTCATTCTGTTAATGTGGTGTATCACATAATTGATTTGTGTATGTTGAATAATCCTTACATCCAGGAATAAATCCAACTTGGATGTGGTGGATGATCCTCATAATATGCTGTTGAATTTGGTTTGATAGTATTTTGCTGAGGATTTGTGCATCTTTGTTCATTAGAAACTTTGGCTTGTAGTTTTCTTACAGTGTCTTTGCTTTGCTAACAGGGTAATGCTGGCCTCATAAAATATAAAATAAGTTTGGCAGTATCACCTCCTCTTCCCTTTTTTTGGAACAGTTTGCGAAATATTGGCATTCATTCTTTTTTGAAAGTTCTGTAGAATACAGTAGTAAAGCCAGCTAGTCCTGGGCTTTCCGATGTTAGAAGATTTTTTGCTTACTGATTAAATCTTCTTACTTATTATTGATCTGTTTAGGTCTTCTCTGAATCTCTTCATGATTCAGTCATGGCAGATTTTATGTTTCAATGCATGTTTTTCATCTATTCCATGCCATTCAATTTATTCATGTATAATTATGCATAATAGTTGCTTAAAACGTTTTATTTCTGTGGTATTAGATGTAACATCTATTGTTTCATATTTGATTTGAGTTTTGAATCTTTTGTCTTAGACTAGCTAAATACTTGCCAATTTTGTTCATCTTTTCAATAACAAACAGCTCTGGTTTTTCATTTTTTCTTTCTTTCTTTCTTTTTTTAGACAGAGTCTCACTTTGTTGACCTTGGTAGAATGCCATGGCATCATAGCACACAGCAACTTCACACTCTCAGGCTCAAGTGATCCTCTTGCCTCAGCTTTTCATTTTCAGTAGAGATGGGGTCTCACTCTTGCTAGGGCTGGTCTCAAATCCTGAGCTTAAGTGACCCACCACCCTCCCAGAGTGTTGGGAACAAATGCTTAGTTTTATGAAATTTCAATTACTTTTCTATTTAACTATTTCTGCTCTATCTTTCTATCTTTTTTAGTTACTTTCTTCTACTAACCTTGGGCTTAGGTTTTCCTTTCTCTAGTTCCTTGACATATACAGTTATGTTTGGAAATAATGTGATATTATACTGAGAAATTTCTAAAGGCTTCACAAAAACCTGTTAAACTAGTAAATAAATTCAATAAGTTGCAGAATATGTAATCAGCATTGATCATAAATTAAAAGTGTTGTTAAAATGATCATACTACTCAAAGAAATATACAGATTCAATGCAATCTCTATCAAAATACCACTGACATTTTTCAAAGAAAGAGAAAAAACAATCCAAAAGTTTGCGTAGCAACACAAAAGACACTGAACACCCAAAGCAATCCTGAGCAAAAAGAACAAAGCAGAAGGCATCACACTATCTGACTTCAAAATACAGTACAAAGCTATAACCATCAAAACAGCATGGTAATTGTGTAAGAACAGATACATAGATCAGTCAAACAGAATAGAGAACCCAGAAATTAATCCATGTATTATTTATAACAAACTGATTTTCAACAAAGGCACAAAGAATATATTAGGGAAAGGATAGCCATTTAAGGCAATGGTCTGGGAAAACTGGATATTCATATACAAAAGAATAAAACTAGACATTAACTCTTAACAAAAAATTAGCTCAAATGGATTAAAACTTGAATGTAAGACTTGAAACTCTAAATGACTAGGAAAATGCATACAGTAAATGCTTCAGAACATTAGTCTTCCCAAATATTTTGTGGGTAAGAATTCCGAAGCATAGGCAACAAAAGCAAAAATAGATGAATGGGATTATATCAAAGTAAAGAACACAGCAAAGGAAACAATCAAGAGTAAAGATACAGCCTGCAAAATAGAAGAAAATATTTGCAAACTATTCCTCCAGCAAGGGATTGTAATATAAGGAATTCAATAGAAAAAAAAACTGAATTAAAAAATGGGTAAAGGATATGAATAGACATTTCCTAGAAGTGAACATATAAATGGCAAAAATAAGTATGAAAAAATGCTGAACATCAAAAATTGTTGGAAAAATGCAAATTAAAACAATGATGGCATAACATCTCACCTCAGAATACCTGTTGTCAAAAAGGCAAAAAAACAGTAAACATTGGCATGGATGCAGAGAAAAGGGAATTCTTATACATGACTGATAGGAAAGTTAATTAGTACTGCCATTATGGAAAGTAATATGAAGCCTCCTCAAAAAGCTAAAAGTAGAACAGTGATATAATCCAGGAATGACATTACTATTTTTTCAAAGCAAAGGAAATCAGTATGTTGAATAAATACTTGTGCTCCCATGTTTATTGCAGCACCATTCATAAAAGCCAAGATATGGAATTAACCTATGATTAACCTAAGTGTTTATCAAGTGATGAAGGGATTTTTAAAAAATGTGTCATATATACACAATGAAACACTATTCATTCACACACAGAAAGAGTGAAACTCTGTCATTCATCAGCACAGGAATAAACCTGGAAGACATTATGTTAACGAAATAGGCACAGAAAAATAAATATCACATGTTCTTCCTCTTATGTGGGAGCTAAAAAATTTAAGCTTATAAGAGGAATGAGTAGAATCACGGTTATTAGAGTCTACAAAGTAAAAGGAGGAGGAGCACATAGGAAGAGAGGTGGATAAGAAGATGTTTGTTAATGGATACAATATTGTAATTAAATAGAAAGAATAAATTCTAGCACTCTATAGCAGTGTTCGGTGACTACAGTTAACTTATTGTACGTTTCAAATAGCTAGAAGAGAGACTTTTGAATGTTCCCAACTCAAAGAAATGATAAATGATGGAGCATCAATTATATCTAATTAGGTTCTTAAAAAAGATTCAGTTCTCCTAAAAACAAACTAGTAATGCTTTCCTAGACTTTTAAATGAAGTACATCTGGTTTTCCAAGCAATAATATATAGAGTTCGTGCTATATTTATTATTTAAATGTAATGGTTTATTAATTGTACTGATTTTTCCTAGTATTTTTTTTATTTATTTAACAAATAAACATAAGTCTCATTTTGTCACTGGGTAGAGTGTGTGATGTCATAGCTCACAGCAACTTCAAATTCTTGGGCTCAAGTTATCCTCTTGCCTCAGCTTCCCAAATATCTCAGATTACAACACCCGGCTGTTGTTAGAGATGGGGAGTCTTGTTCTTGCTCAGGCTAGTCTTGAACTCCTGAGCTCAGGGGATCCACTTGTCCTGGCCTCACAAAGTGCTAGGATTACCGCCCTGAGCCACTCTACCTCTTTTTTTTTTTTTTTCTAATATTTTCATCTTCTCTAAGAAGGAAGTTCACATTATTGTTAGTTGCAGTCAATTCAATTATTTATTTATTCATTTCATTTTTTATTGAGACAGGTCTCACTTTGTTGCCCAGGTAGTTCACTGCAACCTCAAATTCCTGAACTCATGTGATTTTCCTGCTCAGCCTGTCAAGTAGCTGAGACTACAGAAGTTTAACACCAGGTCCAGCTAAGTTTTCTATTTTTTTTTAAAGACAGGATGTTGCTAGGTTGCTAAGATGGTCTCGGACCCCTGGGCTCAAGTGACCCAGGAGCCTTTGTCTCCCAGAGTGCTAAGACTATAGGCATGAGTCCTCCTATAGGTATGAGTCACCCATCTATTTTGAATACATAGGGTAAAACTTTGTAAGATTATTACTTTCTACTTTTACCTTTTAATGAAGATGTTCATGGAGGCTGTGGTATTATGACAAATTAAATTAAATATAGATGTGTATATATGTGTGTGTACTTTTGATGTGTGAGGTTTCTTTTTCCTTAGGCTATTATAGGTTTTATATTTTGTGGTTGTAGGTCCCTTTTTATCAGATTAATTTTCATATATAATTCAATTACATTCTTGTATCATATATTGAGAAATATATACATGAAAATATATTTCATGAATATGAGTATCTATTTCTCTTCCAAATATATGTGTGCATATACACAAATGAGAGAGAAATATATCCATAAAATCACAAATAGCAAAACATATCATAGTGTATGATTTATATAAAAATTGTATTTCACAGGATTATTTCTAAAGATCAACAGGGTAGGTTTTTATACAACAGCATTTTAATTCTGTTTCATCTAAAAAATAATTTTAAAACCCAGTAAATAATCCTGATAGCTCTCTAAAAAATCACTTGCATTATCTTATTTTGTAACTAAATTAATACTTGTAAAAATTTAATGCTGGGCGGCACCTGTGGCTCAAAGGAGTAGAGCATTGGCCCCATATGCCAGAGGTGGTGGGTTCAAACCCCGCCCCGGCAAAAAAAAAAAAAAAAATTAAGATCGCATTACACTCTATAATGAGGACACCAATCGTACAAAAATATAAAATGAAAGGACTACATTTTAGCAGATTACACAAAAATAAAAGTTTTATCATTGCACTTAGCCTGTTTTCCCAGGGAAACAAAAATCATAAAACTATCTAGTGCTCTCATACTTTAGGTAGCAAGTAAAATTTAAATTATAATTATTACTATTGTATTAGTCTCTGTAATGGGAATATGGTAAAACCTTTGGCCTCAGCAGCCAATTTCAACAAAGTTTACAATGATCTGAGCTTCTGTCCTGGTTAAGAATAGAAAACATCAAGAAAATAGAAGCAAACCCAACACTGAGATGTATAAAGAGTGATAGGAAAATATTAGGAGCATAGTATGCATTCTTATTCTAAGTATAGATGTCAGATTTTGTAACAAATTTTATGCATGCCCTGATTTTGAAAGGTATGTTGGCCTTTTATTTATTTATTTATTTATGTTTGTGTTGGTCTTTTAAAAGATGCATATTGAAAATGAATTTAGTAAAATATGTTGTCCTTATATCATTTGCTTCCTATTTCAAAATCTGTACAGAAGATTCCTGGTAACTGATCATATTTGTTCTCCACGTTTTCTACTGCAGGTCCCTGTGCCATCTTGCCTGAAGAGAAAGTCTTCCAAAATCCTCAGGTGTAAACACCCTTCTATCTCCTACTCTCTCACTGTGTCCTTGGCCCATATCAAAACCATTTCCTATCACTAATTTTCAACTAAGTTTATGCCATCAAGTAATAACTATCTTTATTGTAAAAAATCACATTTATTGTCAGTTTTCAACATAACTGAATTTATTTTAAGACAAGCAGATTTTTCTTAACACTTATCATCCTTTAGTATGTTAACAACTACGATGATGAAAATCTGAAAATATCCACTTTGAAGATATTGCTATCAATCTCTGTGTATTGAATGTAATTACATCTGTCTCCCTAACAAGGAGTTATAAATTGTGTTTTCATGACCAGAAAAGAAAGGCTGGTCCAACATGCCTGAATTCAGAAATTTGGCCTTAACTTAACCAAAGAATATATATTCTTTGTATCTTCTGAAACTTTGTATAATGAGTGTGAGACTCTTGTGTCGGTGGAGTTATTGTTTGTAAAATTACTTGTGAAAAGTAGTTGACTTAACCTTGGAAATTATTATGTAAATTTATGTTAAAAAAGTCAAATAATTCAGAAAATGAAGTGCTATATTCTGGGATGTAAGTGTCTATTCTGTAACAAAGTTTTATTCATCGAATCTCCATTTTGGGAATAACAGTTAATGTGCTTATGTTTTATATGTTTTTATTCTTTGAAAAGCAAATTGAAGTATTATTCAATAATTGAGCCTGGAGACTATGACATTTGTATGATTTGGTTTTCTTTGTCATCTTGGGGCATTTACACTTGCCCTATCCCCTCCCATTGACTCTTTGCATGATATTTACTTTTCATTTATATTTCTCTGATTAAATTCCACTTCCCTAGAGAGTGCTTCTCAGACTACCCTCTCTGCTTAATTATAACCTCTCACAGCACGGTTCATGTCATTCTCAGTGCTATTACAGTTTACTGCTTTACCCATTAGAATGTGAAAAAGATGCTATGTCAAGCATCCTAGGTCCATCCTGTCAAAGCACTGTATCAATCTATGACAGGGCATTGCAAATCAAAGGTACCTTCTAACACATGGAGAATATTCATTTCTGCATTTAATTAATCATCTTTATCCAAGTCTTACTCTGCAGAAAAAGCAAATTATGCCATGTGTGATTGGGGTACACAATGCAGATAAGAAGGCACATAGTTGTTTTTGTTTTTCTGTTGAGACATGGTTGCCCTCGGTAGAGTGCTATGGCCTCACAGCTCACAGCTCACAGCAACCCCCAACTCTTGGGCTTAAGCAATTCTCTTGCTTCAGCCTCCCAAGTGGCTGGGACTACAGGTGCCTGCCACAACATCCGGCTATTTTTTTGGTTACAGTTGTCATTGTTGTTCACCTGATCCGGGCTGGGCTCAAACCTGGCAGCCTCAGTGCAGGTGGCTGGCGACGTAACCACTGTGCTATGGGCACCAAGCCCGCACACAGATTTTGAAAGGAAAAAAATAATAAGAAGGCAACAGATTACCTTAGAAAGTGAAATCTGGCACTTTCACTAAAAATTGATATGAGCTATGGGAAGACAAGTACAAGGTGTTAAAAGAGAGTCAGGAAAAACTTCCAGAATACCTGCAAGCTGAAACCAAGAATACAGTAGGATTCACCTAGGTGATAAGCAAGAAGAGGGCCTTTCAGTTGGAGGGAAGTTCCTTCATATAAAAAACAGGTAAGACTGACATCAGGCTATGTTTAGGAATTTCACGGAGTCAGGTAGGGCTAGTTTATAGCCTGAATTTGAAGGGCAGCTGAGGATGTGCAAAGCAAATCAGTGTACAATCGAGAGAGGTCCGTAGATCAAGCAGCATAGCACAGGAGGAATGGCGTTCCTGTGCCTTTCACTGCTACCTACAGAAACTGTTGGGAGTATTAAAAAATAAGAGATGACTTGGGTCTTTCAGACAGTATCTTCCAATTTAAAGACTATGTCATTAAAGAAAAAGCTGAATTTCTCCTTCTGTTTCTTACATATTTAAGTTTTACTAGCTTTACAAATAAAAGCTGACAACTTACCAAAATTAACAAAAGAAACAAAATCTGAATAGCCTTATATTTTTTTAAAAAAATATTTATTATTGGCTCGGTACCTGTGGCTCAAGCAGCTAAGGCGCCAGCCACATACTCCTGAGTTGGCAGGTTCGAATCCAGCCCGGGCCGCCAAACAATGACAGCTGCAACAAAAAATAGCCAGGCATTGCTGCGGGCACCTGTAGTCCCAGCTACTTGGGAGGCGGAGGCAGGAGAATCACTTGAGCCCAGGAGTTGGAGGTTGTTGTGAGCTGTGATACCACAGGACTACTCAGGGCAACAGCTTGAGGCTCTGTCTCAAAAAAGAAAAGAAAAAAATTATTATCAAAAACCTCACCACAAGGAAATTTCCAGGCCAAAACTTTCTCTCCAATATTCAAGGAAAAAAAATTTTTCTCAGAAAATAGAGAGGATGGAGCACTCATTTTATGAGATCCACTAACCCCATACCAAATCTGACAGAGGTATTTTTTAAAAAAACAGAGAAAATTACCTGCCAGCGTGCCTCATGATAATAGATGCAAAAATCTGTAACAAAACATTACTAAAACCAATCCAAAAATATAGAGTTTATCCCAAGGTTGAAAAATTGATTTAACTCTATTACATTTATTTAACTTAATTACATTTATTTGAAAATCAGTCTAATCCACATTATTAACAGAGTATAGAAGAAAAATATGTGATAATTTTACTAGGTAGTGAAAAGACACTGGACATCATTCAACAACCATTTAGGATTTTAAAAAGTAATAAAAGCTAACAGGATTATTGAATGTTAAAATCTGACATATGGACAGAACAAAAGGGATTTTCCATATATTTCTTCAGAATTATGCAAATTAAGCCTTCTGAATTTTTTGTAATGCTTTGTACAAGATGAATAAAGATCGTTTCTCCAAGACGTTTCCTGATGTTCTTCAGTGCAATTTCACATATGAGCTGACATATTTTTCACAATCCTAACCCATTCAATTCAATCCCTTTTCATTTATGGTTCTTGGCACAGAAGTTCATTAACATTTGACTAGCATCTAGACATATGCCTTTTTATGACTAAAGACATGTACAATTTGTAAGTGCTATTGGCATTTAAAACAATCTTCTCATTTGTAAAATTAGCATTTTTTTTTTGGCTGGGCTGGATTTGAACCCACCACCTATGGCATATGAGGCTGGTGCCCTACCCTTTTGACCCACAGGCACCGCCCCTGTAAAATTAGCGTGTTATTTGGTCAACATCCACACATCATTCAGGAATAGAGCCAGAGCCTGAACCCAGATATCCCAAAGCTCAGGACAATGTTCTTTCTATTTCTGCTGTAATACCTTTCTCTGTAGCTGGATAAAATGGGGGGATAGGGGGAGGAATGGGAAAATGAAAATAACTTTTACAAGCTTAACACTTTGGATTGTAATGGCAGTAAATCATGTTTAAAATACTATCGAACCTCCATGTTGACCACCTCCCAACATTGACCACTTCCTTAAGCTGACCTAATTTTCATACCCTGGACATGCACCTCATATACGAATCATTACAGTAGGCCTAGTTCCTTATATTGACCCATCTCTGTTTATTGACCAGTTTATTAGAGTCCTGTGGGGGGTCAACTTTTAGAGGTTCTACTCTTAAATTTGATAGCATCTAACCAGAGCTATATATTATTGTTTTTGGAAAACTATATCCATGAACTGGTTTAGTAAACTTTTGTGGTATTCAAAGAGTTAACATGGTAAAACTATATGTGAAATAATTCTAAAACCCAAAAGTTTAATGTAGAGATAGGGTCAGTGCGTTTATTTGCCATCTGAAATTGCTCACACAGTGGAAGCAGAGCAGATTAGATTTGTAACTAGCCCCCAAGGAACTGTTGCCAAAACCACTGGTTTAGTTTGACATGTTTGGCTTTGGTGTTAGAACATCAGGATGCTTTTTTTCCTATCGTTTTTTAAATTTCACGTTAGCATAATTTATTTTCAATGTCTATTTGTTTTATTTCATTTTATATTATGCTGCTGGTTCTTTTTGCCATATTTTATTTCATTAATGATGGTTTTGCTATTTAATGTTTGAAACAAAAAGTCTAATATGTATGTAGTTATCTACCACATAAATTATGAAAGTCAACTTAAATAGAAATATTCAGTGCATAGATAATACAGACATATGGAATGCAGGGTAATCTATTTTTAATATGCAAATAAGTCAGATAGGAAAATGGCCCCCAGGGGCACATTGGAGTCTGGGGGAAAAATACAGCTGTATAAATGTTAAAGCAGTTGGAATCACAACTGAGTTTTGTCAATTGATTAATATGAAGCTTTGCGTTATTAGTAAATCTTGTACCCTTCATTTGGTGTTGCCTTTTAATAATTATGCAGAGATCCTATGGGGATCACATTTCTTCTTTAATGTCCTTTTGAATTGGTTGTTTTTATTGAAATATTTTAAAATTCATTATTAAATTAATTCCCAGTAATAGTCTTACGGTTCTATCCTGTGACAGTATAAATCATGATTGCTTTTAAAACACATTATATGTTACTAAGAAAGAATGTAATTGTAAGATGTAATGATTGTAACTTGCATATCAATTTCACAGATATTAAAATGAAAAAGTTGCTTTTAGGACTGATGAGACAGGATAGTTGTAAGATTAATTAAAACAAACAAGAGAATCATGACTTCTTCAGACTGTCTTGCAACGATAATTTTAAAATGTCTGGAAAAATTCCCTGGTAAATGTAAGAGATGACATCAAAGAGACTTAATATTTATTTGTTCGGTTGTAGAGAGGGAGCGAAACACAAGTAATGGGCCGCAGTTTACATTCTTTATGGTACTAAACTTTTATAGGCTGGGGTAATGTTTACTTGATAGTCGCGTCAGCCTTGCCTGGGTTTTACAAAGCCCTTTGTTATTGCACACTAAGGAGGGAAAGATTTATAACCGTTCATAAATATGGAAAAAGGAATTGTATTATAGCTGTCAGTGATACAAGGATGCTTTCGGGGGGAAAAAACCCCAACAACAAAAACCTATGAACTCTGCCACCGCTGCGTTCCTCAGTTTCGGTCCTGTTTTACTGTGGTGACATCCCACCAAAGCTCAGTGACTACCTCAAATCCAATGAAGGCTTTGAGATGTCTACAAAGTAGCTCTCACTAAGATGAGCCATTAAAGATTTAGGATTTCTCCAGGTGTTAATGTTGCAATTTCAATATGTGGCTTCTGGAGTATTTACAGAAAGGACACGGAGCTGGAAAACAGCATTGGGGCATGAACTCATTCACCCACTTTGGCCGGAAGTATCCATGTGGGCCCTGATTAACTACAAGGGCAGTTGAGAAATGCTGGGTAGTTCGTGGGTACTTAGTAACCACCAAAATTTTAAAATGTTTCTGTAAAACTCTTTTCCTCTGGCTTATGTCAGTATGTTTTTATAGGACACTGCTTTAATTCTAAGAAGTAATGACAGTGAATGTATGTAACCATTTACAAGACAATCTTTTCCTCAGACTTTTGGCAAAATTAACCTTTTGCTCCCACCTTTTTGTCAGTTTAACCTAGGTCACCCTTCTACTAGAAGTACTAAGCAGAGAGAATGGCACAGACTCATTCATAGTTTGGTTTCCTCCTATCAAAACTCTGATTACTTTGGGCCAGGGACAAGATGTGGTTCATTTGGGTTGATCACCGGCCTATCCCTGAGTTTATTAAGTACACAGACAGTTAAATGCATACTTTATTTAATGTTTTCATTCATGACTCTAGTAACAAATTCACTTTGCTTTTTTCTTCCTTTTACTTTTTGGGAAAATTAACTTTCAGTTTTCTTTGCTTATTTTAACACATATAAATTAATCTCCAATTGAAATAATTTTTTTAAATAGCTAACTATTGAAACTATGAATTATATATACTTGACCAAAATATGAGGAAATAGTTTAATGGGCCGAGTTTAACATAATAGCCAATCATCATTATTGGAAAAAATTACCTGGTAGTGTAGAAGCTTAGGTTTATTATGGATAACATTGTGTGAACTTGAAAGGTTAATCTGTAATGTCTGATTCCCAGTTTTTAATCTCTCTTAGCTCAAAAATCATAATACTTTTTAATATCTTCAGTGAAAGATAATACAGGTATTTTCTTCATGAATGAGAACCATGTGGTAAATAATGTGATTACAATAATGTATATTGGACATCATTACATTATATGAGTAAATGAAATAAGTGTAAGACTTATGTGTGGTGTTAAACTTTCAGAAAACAGAAGAAAGTTGGTTACTGTTCCTTGGTATTATTAGTATAAATATTATAATGTTTATTATGAAAAAATGGAAAATTCCATTTAAAACTAAAAATATATATTTCAACATTCTTCAGATATGTTTTATGCCATATCTCAACATAAATGTCTTTGAGGTTTTATAGTTTACCATAGGCTTGATATTTAATAATACCAAGTTATTTGTCTTTCAATTGCTGCTATAACTAGAAATAGAATTTATCTCGTTGAGTCAGCAAAGTAGAGGCAGGCAAATGAAAGAAACAAGCCCATTAAACTTAAGGACAATACACTCAAAATTTTAGGCCAAAATTGAAATAAAATTTCAAACTTGGCTTTCTTTCATTGTATATATATTATAAAATTAATTGTTAATTAAGAACAACTGCAGAAAATATTTCTAAAACAGTCTTATGGGCCAAGTACTGTCTATTCACTCCACAAATATGAACTCGAGTAATCTTCAGAGCAACTCTATGATATAGATATTATTATCCCTGTTTCACAGTTAAGGAAAGGAAGACAGTGACAGATTGAGTAAATTGCCCAAAGCCTGGGTCTTTGTAGTGTGATCTCTTAAAAATCGTACAGTGTAGTATTTTAAGAGTTAAAATAAAGGTGTTATGATAAACTATTCAGGTAAGAAAAATTTTCTGCAATTTTTGTCATATAATTTATTCGACAGTAATCAACTTAATATCGAAAGAAATTAATTGAAAGAAGAAATCTAGGCAAAAAATAAACAGAGAGGAAATTGGGAGAAAAGGAGATACAAGAAGAAAGAGGAGAAACAGGACACATAAATGCCAATGACCACCACAGATACACTGCAGACTTCTTCTTACATTGCGCAGACTGCTTTATATTTACATAAATATATATTAAAATTATTCATCAACATTTCATTAAAAATTGTATTTTAGGACATAATCTAACTTCTTTACTAAAAGATATCACCTTTCATTATGATGGACGTTCAAAAATATAAATGACATTGATAATGTCAGGACCAGTAAGTTCAGACAAGGAATATATTCAGGGATAAAGGAGGATATAATATAATGAGAAAAGTTGAATAACTATGGAGGCACACCAAGCCTAAATATGTATGCATCTTACAGCAGAGCTGTGACATATGTGAAGGGAAAATAATTTAAAGAAGGTATGAAAAAGCCTATAAGAATGATAGGTTTGAAAACTATTATTTTCAGAAAACTCAGCACTTCCCTGTTAGCTAATCTGATAGAACTGACATTTATAGAGCACTTCACCCAAGAAGAATGGAATATACATTTTTTGAAATACACCTAAACTGTTTACCACAAAACATTATTTCCTAGGACATGAAACAAGCCTCAAAAGCTTAAAAGGTTGAAAATATTCAATTTATACTACCTAGCCACATTATCAAAGTTCGACTCAATGACAAAATAATTGGTGGGTAATTTACAAATATCCGAAAATTAAACAATATACTTTCACCAACACAGTACACATAACTCTATGCATCCTGGAGTAAAAACAAATAATTGTTAACATTTTGAATTGAGTGAAAATGAAAACAGAACTCTATCACACAAAGTCCAGAGGGCCTGACGACATATAAAAATGTACAAATGCAGCTAATGCATTTCCATATACAAACATGTTTGTAGAGAAACGTGCAGACAACATGTGCTTTTATAAAAGAAGATGAAAGGGCTTAAAATGATGTAAGATTTAAGAATGTAGAAATTCAAGAGCAAATTGAACCCAAAGCAAACAGAAAAACATAAGTAAAAAAGAGAAAATCAAGAAAATTAAAAATAGACAAGAAAAAATTTTTACAAGCAATATTTCTTTGAAACAATTAAGCATATTGATGAATTTGTAGCCAGAGCGATGAAAAGAAAAAACTAGTAGCTACAGGTTATCAATCTCAGAAACAAAATGGTTCACTACTACATGTCTGAGAAATGGGAAAGAGTAATAAGAGAATCATATGAACAGCTTTATGCCAAAAAATCTATAACTGACATGAAACTGAGAAAATTTTTGAAAGATACAATTTACCAAAATTTATGCAATGAGGAAGAGGTAACTGAAATAGTATTGTGTCTACTAAAGAAACTAAATTCACTGTTTTAAATAAAAACTACAAGCCAAGAACCGTTCTTTAACAAACTGTATAAAAATTTGAGAAAGAAATAATACCAATTCCACCAAAAAAATCAAAACAACACTTTTGTAAAGTTGAAAAGTGTGAATGCTTTTAAATCCATATTCTCACACTTGGTTATCCTTCTAGCAAAATTAGAAAAGACCTTACCGGAAATGAAAACTACGAACTAATGTTCCTGAATACTATAAATGCAAAATTCCTAAAACTATATGGGAAAATAACTCTTACAGAATACTAGAAATGTCATAACCAAGTGGGGTTTTAACCAAAGCAAGTGAGACTGAATCATAATTAAATATTGTAAATCAATCAAGGTAACAAATTATATCAAAAACAAAAGGATATATGATCATCTTCATAAAGTCAGGAGAAAACAGTTGAGACAACTCAACTCCATTTATGATAAAAACTACAGTAAAATGAATCTTCCTTAACCTGATCAATAGTAGCTACAAAATGTCTCTAGTAGACAGTAAAACATAATGGTGAAAACAGTAAGTACTTTCACTAACGTCAGGACCCTGGCAGTGATGTCCGCTTACACCAGTCCTATTAAGCATCGTTTTGGTGATCTCAGTGCAAGAAGGAAAGACCAAGAAGTCAAATGAATATATATCAGAAAGGAAAAATTGGAACATTCTCTATTTTCCTATTGCATTGTTGTCTTTGTTTAAAAAAAAAAAAAAAACCATATTACAGAAAAATTCACCAAATATAATGTGTGTGTTCTTATACTGTGGCAACGATTACCTGGAAAGCATTTCTAAGGGCATCATTTACAACAGTACCAATAAAATAAAATATTTAGGGATAAAGCTAACATAAGAAAATATTATGGCTGGAAACTAGAAAATATTGAAGACATCAATCAAAGAAAACCTAAACAGGATGGTATACTGTTTTCAAGGATTGGAAGACACAGTATGAAGGTTTCAATTTGCCCTTTATTAATCTAGACATTCATTGCAAATCCAATCAAATCTCTAGTAGTCTTTTATGACAGATATCAAGAAGTTGCTTCTAAAATTTATATGAACGCTTAGTAGAGGAAGTAGAAGCTAAAATCACTTTGCAAAAGAACAAAGTTAGAGGACTCACAGGATGTGATTTCCAGTCTACAAAGCTTCAGAAATCAGGCAGATTGATAGTAAAAAAAAAGATTACAGCATACATATACATCATTGAAGTATCCTGTGGAGTCCAGAAATTGATATTCTCATACATGGTCAGTTATTTTTGACAAAGATAATATGGTACTTCAAGGAGAAAGAATAATCTTTTCAATTAATGCAGGTAACCTGTTTAGACAGCCATATGCTCCTCCCCGAATATATTTGTTCAATCCATATCTCATTATATTCATACAACATAATGCAAAATGGATTTAAAAGTATCACTTCATGTGTATAGGGTAAAAGATAGAAGTTCTTTTTGATCTTTTGCCAATCACAGACTTTCTAGAACCCAAAATATGCAAACCATAAAATAAAAGATTTAACAAAAACTAAAAACCTCCTTTTAAAAGACATTGGTATAAAAAGGAAAGGCAAGGTGATGCCTGGGAGATCAATCCAGAAGCATGAATAAAAAGAAAACCAGCCCAATTCGTAAGAATAGGAAAAAAAGGTTTAAAAAAAGACATATCAACAAAAGGTAGTTAAGAAAAGAAGCTAATGGTAAGATGATGGATTAGGCACCACCGGGACTCTGTCCCTTCACCTAGACAGTAGCTGATCTGACAGAATCTGTCTGATGTAACTATTGTGGAACTCTGGAGTCTATTAAAAATTTGCAACTTGCAGAAGAAAGCTTGGACTATAAACTATGGCTAATTTTGGTCAATTTCAGCTCTTTGTGTGGAAATTGTGAAACCATGAAGAGGGATCTGGTGGATCAGTACAGCTATGAGGAATCATCTTGCTGAGAAAGCCACCAATAAAAGACTCCTTAAATTCTGGGATCCCTGAGGTCTGGATTAACAGAGGGGAAGATCTAGGAGTTGAAAAGTACTGAGTGCTATGTCACAGTGCGGAACAGTATGTAGATTCCTTCCTTTCTTCTGATAAATCCAGAGGTCCCTGAGAAAGCCTCAACAGACCCCCACTCCCCAAACAGAGAATTCCAGATAGAGGCACCTGAACTAGAAATGCTAGAAATGCAGGGGTGCTTGAGTCCTTGATGGCCCCTCTCTGCAGGGACGGCAAGGCTCACTGTGCACCAAGCCCGGTGTAGGGACGGGAGCTTTCCTCATGAGGCTGTCAGGTAAAGCTTTTGCAACCTTTGCAGTTGCCCATAATTGGGCCTAAACTGGTCATATGTTTTTAGCCAGGAGTCAGGATCCTAATTCTTTGTGAAACTGTTCTGTCTTTTTTTCTACTTTAATTCAATTTTAATATATTTATAAAGAAAAAAATTAATAAATAATAGAAATAGTATGATAGTCATATATTTATTGATTTATATACTTTTTCATTTATATAATATTATAATATACATATTTGTAAATATATTTATAAATTAATTGCTTCTAATTATGTATTATCTGTACTTTTGAAGACACTCATCAGAAAAATTGTCAAGACATGCAGTAACATAATTTTGATACGATTCTTGAATAGCTTTTTCTCAACTGACTCCATGCCTAGAACCTATTCAGGTTTTATATGCAGTCTTACATAAATTTAGAAATTTGTGTTTTATTAGGCTTCAATAAAGAAAAACGGAGCTACTTTACAGAATTGAAATGTCAAAGATTTTAATGTAAGGAATTATAGGCATGTGCGATCTTTGGAAGGAAAGGCTGGGACAGTGAAGTACCTGAAAGCTGGAACTCCCAACCTCAGCTCCTACACCACCAGCAGGGAGGATCCCCAAAGCTCACCTGGAAACCACTGAGAACCCTCGCACACATCTGACTGTCACTGCCTTCAAAAATATGACTTTGACTGCTGTTCCACTTCCTATACTTCAAAGCAGGGCCCCTCCCAGGTGTGGATATGCGTAAGAGCAAGAAACACATGAAAATTTGATTTGCAACAGGTACTATTAGGTAATCCAAAAAGGATAAACAAAAGATTAAAGTATTGCTTTAAAGAAGGTGAGATGCTTCATTGACAAACTAGATAGCAGAGTTAGTAAAATAAGATTGCCCCTAATTCTATCATTGTACATTCTTTATCCTGGCATGGATTTTATGCCTGTGGCATTAGCAAGCTTTGATTTATACAGGAATAAAGGTCATGGTAAGAGGTCCATGAAAAGCTTAAGCAAACGGGAGACTGAATACATTCGGCAAATTGCTACTATGAGAAAAAATACAACACTCAAAGCAGCATTTCAACAGATAGTTAATCAATAATGTCATCTTCCTACCTGAAGAATAATATGAGGGTTCATAAATTCACACATATATGGAAAGCTGGTAGAGAAAAATTAAAAGTCACTGTTATTTTTTAATAATATAATGAGATATGTTACATATTATCTTGAAGGTTAATATGATATTTTACTGATATGAAAATATTGGTCTAGAATATTATGTTTTTCTGACATTTTTTAATTTAAATGCACATTGCTCATTAGGAAAAGAGAGGAATGCAAAACAATATATTCAAATTACAAACAAGTATATTCAAATTACAAAGAAGTGGCAACCTACAAACATCTAGGTGACCTACAATGAAAGCCAATTTTTTTCTTCTCTTGAATTAAAGCATCCATTGCAGAATTTTGACCACTGTTTTCTTTTTTTTAGTAGATTTTTGACTTCCCTCTAATTCCTCTAAAAATCTATGCCCCAGCACAGCTCTTTGTTTGTGAGCCCTATCGGGGTAACGCAAGTCAATTAAATTTCAGCAGAACATGTAATTACTGTTGGGAGTCCCTCTGCAAGATTTTCAATTTCTCTTTAGGGATTTAGAACTGAACAATGAATAATTTTGGTTTAATTAAAATTCAAGTACCAAATCCCGCAAGACTCATTTTACAGAGACCTGCCAATCAGTCCATTGACAGACTCATAAAACTCTGGCTCACACTGTGACTATCTTTTCCCCAATGTTATAACCCCCTAATGAAGGTCCTTTGTTTACTGATATTTCATCCCACATATCTTGTAACCTGGCAATCTTATAATGAAAGAAGTGGCACCCTGTTCCAATTAATGAGTTATGTGTACTAAGTGCCACAGTCCCAATTTGCACTAGTCTCTCTTGTAGGATGTGAGGCAGCAATGTGGTGATTTTCTTTCTCCTTTGATTACTAATATTATGCAGTTTACAGAAAAGCTTGAAAAATAAATGATCCCTCAACTGAAACCAAGGGCATATGTTGAAGAGACTATTTATCCACTGAATGAATGTTTTAAATATACATACTGGTAATCTACTATATGAAAGGCAGCTTCCAGCTGCTCAAAGTACACAACAGAATAATGGAAACATGTTTTCTGTTGTAACAGGCCTAAAAGACTACTGTGGAAAGCAAGACTTTCATTAAAAAAAATATCTAAAATGTGAGGCAGATGTAGTGATTAGGCAAAGGGGGTGGCTGGGCAGAACTCAATCAGAAAATATCAAAGAAAGTGAAGCGACACTAAGGACTGAATAGGAGGCGAAAGTTTTTAGATGTGTGGTTATATCCCTTAGGCGTGTGTTGTGAGGCTGATATGGAGTGGAAAGGGATTCACCAGGTGAAAGAAATAGTGTGGGAATTTCAGGGACTAGAAGAAGCACAGCACGTTCTAGAAGTAAACAACATAACACAGAGATTATCCACTAAACAGGTGCCATGTTATTAAAAATAAATAAATAAGGCTTTAAAAAGCAACTTTAAGGAAAGAAAAAGGCATTGATCTTTAAACAGAGAAGGGATAAAAATTATTATCTATACATCTTAAGGAGAAATTATCCATAAACACAGAAAATACACTTGATTTCACTATGAAATGCAGAAGCTGAATATTGGCTGTATTCCTCCATCTGTATTTGTACGCATGGAGAATCCCTCCACAACTTTCTTCCAACTCCTCACCCAGCCTGTGAGGACATAGTAGAATCTAGATGTGCTAAAAAGTCTCACAGTGTTCCAGATGGGGGGCCCAGTCCACTCACAAACAAGCTGGCATAAGCACAAAGGAACAAATAAAAAAGGAATAACATAAAAAGTTGTACAAATCCTTTGATTGTTCAAATTGGTAAGTGCTTTAATGTTAGTTTACATTTAGAGGAATAAGCGAGGCATTCAGGTTGCATGAATCATTTGTGTCCTGCTATACAAGTAGGTAGGGGAAGGGCTTGGTTAGGAGAATAGGATAGTGGAATTTAAAATAAAGAGCATAAAAAGGCCAAACAGAGTGACATGAATGTCACCCATGGCAGGTAGTGACAAATACAAATGTTACCATTGATGAGTCAGAATGGCTGTCAATATCTGTTAAAATTAGTCAGGACTATAGTGTACTGCGTTTTATACAGTGGAAGTAATTCCAGTCTCTAGTTTTAGAAAACGAAAATTTAGTTTGGGAATCAAAATAATATCAAGCAAAATCAAAGAAGAGCCGTAGAGCTGACATTTTAAATAATCCAGACATAATCATGAGTATTATCATCAAAGCATAAAATTATTTAAACTTACAATGATAATACATCATGTGTATAGATAAAACCAGAAAAGAACAGCAGAGTTACTGATGTAGCCACAATGTACGGCTTAAATAGAATAGAGGGTTGGAATGGGTGATGACTGCAATAACTTAGAGCCACAGAGACATGCGCCTAGGTGTATTCCCTATGTAACTAAATCTAATACCAAGGGGAGTAGCTATTCATTGATTTATTTGATGTGCTTATAACTGGGGTAAAATTTGACATGGGTTGTGTCATTTCTCTTCCCGCAACCTGATGAACATCTATTACTCCTGCCACTGTTAGTCAAATGAAGCTTCTGAGGAATAAAGTGCTTAAAAACGTTACCAAAAGCTCACTAACCTTGGAGGAAGGAGTCTGAGCATGGTTTGAACTAACCCATTTCAGTATTTTTGTACCCTAAATATTCTACTGTTTAGTAAAATGAGAAAGCCAACTTATACTGATTCTCGAAAATCTTTAGAAATTTGTCTAGAGGAGTCACATCATGTTGACAGCGTGAAATAATTCATGGAGGGAATATTTCAACCACAGAAGTCTGCACGTATTACCAATAATAATCTTTTATTTTATGTATGCAGTGATGAATACAGCTTGAGAGAGGAATTATGTAAGCCATATAAAAAGTGGACATCATGTAGGGTGGAGCTGTCTCAACAAGTCCATGGGGTGTGCCCTGGGGGGAAGGAAAGTCAGTTGACTGCAAGAGGAAAAATTGGTTTTGTGATTTTAGACTCTGATCCATTGCATCAGAGTCTATCCCAGTAAAATTGTGATTGATTTACTACAATGTCCTGAATATAAGTAGAATATTTTTTTCTAGAAAAATGTACACGGAAGTGAAGAGAAAGGGTCAGGAATTCAGGCAGGCGGTAACAGTGGAGGTGTTACACCATGAGGGGCCATCACTGACCAGGAGGAAAGCCCTGGCCCTGAGGCATTCAAGATTTGGATTCTGGGGGTTCAGGAAAAACCTCTTGCAGAAAATATAACATAGCAAAGGTCTTGGAGTTTAAATATTTGCTGCTTTTTCATCTTTGCTAACCTTTGTTTGGGTCATAGAAATTGAGAGAAAACACTTCATATAAGGAATCCTTGTGCCCATTACCCCTGTAATATCATATTAAATATCAGATTAAAAAGCACAAAGAAAATTATGAGAATACAAAATTTACTATTATGGAAATAATGTATTTAAGCACAAGTTATAAAGCTAAAAGTTTAAAATGATCATTAGAGTTGTTTGGCACTGAGGTATATTGAGATTCCAAATTCACATTCTGGTTATTAGGAAACTGTTAGTCATTTAATTAGAGATAATTAGTTTTAGTCTATTAAGCTCTACTTCACAGAGTTTAAAATAATTTAATTGTTCATACAAAAGTATGATTTCTTCAGGTGGTAATTATTAACTCTTCATAGTCATTGAAACAAATACTTCTTTTTTAACAAACTCTCCTTATCCAAGAACTGATTACCATGTCATCCCTCAGCAAACAAAGAGCTATTTGGGGCGGCACCTATGGCTCAAAGGAGTAAGGCGCCAACCCCATATGCCAGAGGTGATAGGTTCAAACCCAGCCCTGGCCAAAACTGCAAAAAAAAAAAAAGAACAGTAAAATGATGAGCTATTTAACACAATATTATTTCTCAGTGATGCTGCATTTACATGTACAACAAAAAAGCATATTAGGTTTTTGATTTTTTAATTTCATATCCATGCAGAATATACATTGCATAGTCAGAGCAGGAATCATTGTACAAAGAGTGTTCATTTTTCTTTTCTCCCATCCTAATATTTTGAATGTTCTGCTTGTTTTTAAAATATCCAGCACTATATTTGAATCAAACTTTATAATTTACTAGAAGTTTCTATATTTAGCATTTGCTTGGTAATTGACCTATTCTATGGTACTTCAATATAAATAATAGCTTTCCAAATGAAGAAATCAAGACACATAAAAATTAAAAACTGATTCCCCTAAAGGAGTCATTATTAAACTGTACAGTAAATATGACCAACTTTTATTTAGCCCTCTTTTCTCTAATGTGTACCCTGAGGATTTGTAGCTTATGTTTGTACAGTTGTACCAGGAAGTCTTGTTTAACATTTAGATGTTGTAGGGAGGCTCCTGTGGCTCAGAGGAGTAGGGCGCTGGCCCCATATGCCAGAGGTGGCAGGTTCAAACCCAGTGCCGGGCAAAAACTGCAAAAAAAAAAAAAAAAAAAATTTAGATGTTGTAGTTAGAGGAAAAGAGGGGAGCAAAGAAAAATAGAATGGAAAGGAAACACAAAAGCAACAACGAAAATTAAAAAAGAAAATGTTTGAGTGTAGATAATCCTATAATTAAATGTGCCATAGACATTGGAAATATTTGCTATTTGCAAATACTTGAAAGTCCAGTTGTACAGTTTCTTCTATCAGTTTCCCGGAACAGTTTCTGTGACAATGTAATCATAACTACTTTTTAAAATAAGTTTTGGCAAGAGGAACATTTTGTGAACAAAAAGTTGCTGAGTGGCGCTTTTCTGTTTTATGGGAGCATTTCCCTAAGAACTGAGTAAATGAGAATTTACTTTGCAATAATAAATAAACTTTGATCCAAAGGGAGTAGAAAATACACAACATTATTCCCAAATGCTCTTTGGAAACAATATTATTCATTTTAGTATTCAAAGAAAGAGTAATTTGTAAAGGTTGCCTGCTCTGCAGAGTCATTTTGTCAAATTGCTAAAGCTCACTGATTTCTTCAGGGACTTTTTCAACTGCCACGCCATTCAGGGCACATCCAGAGGCCAGCTCATTTAACAATAGTTTGGGGACACATATTTGTCTGAGTATCAATTTCCTGTCACCTTACACGCTATTTCTATAAATTATTAAAGCAATCCTAAGAATGGAGAATGCAGTGATTTTCAACACTTTTTTTTATCTTCTGTGCTTTATTTGTCTATAGTAAGGGAAGTTCTCTGCTGCGACAGTGACCCATTAAGCTGGTATTATGTGGTCAATACTTCTTGAGCCATCTTGCCATAAATGTCCACTAGTCTGATTGTATTTTCCTTCAAAAGTGAACCTTAAAGGCCTACGTATTTTTAAGTGGTTTGATACTTCATAAAGAGAAAAATGAAGTCTTGATTTTACAGAAGGATAAACCACAAAGAAGTTAAATGCCTGTCCAGAATCACCCAGGTAATTTAGTGACTGAAACAAAGTGTTAACTGGAATTCCTGATTCTCTATCAAAGGCCCGTTTCACTCAGAACCTGATGAATCCATTGTTAGCTGGATGTTACTCAACACTCTTTAAATCTTACTTGTAGTGGTTGGGAGTAAGGGCTCTGGAGTAATATTGTCTGGCACCACTACTGGGAAGCTCTATCTTGAATGAGTGACAAAAGCGGTCTGAACCTCAATTTTTTTGGTTGTAAAATGGGTTTGAATAGAGCCCAATGCAGATGAATAAACAAGTTCATATAAATTCAATTTTTAATACACAGAACATGTTAACTCATACAATACTTCCATAACTGATTATCCATGGAATGTAACAAAGCACTCCAAAATCAGTGGATAAAAACTACAGCAGTCTTTTCTTTTCTTTTCTTTTTTTGAGACAGAGTCTCAAGCTGTCACCCTGGGTAGAGTATTGTGGCATCATAGCTCACAGCAACCTCCAACTCCTGCTGAAGTGATACTCTTGCCTCTGCCTCAGTTTTTTTATTTTTTAGTGGAGACAAGGGTCTCGCTTTTGCTCAGGCTGCTCTGGAACTTGTGAACTCAGACAATCCACCCAGCTCAGCCTCCCAGAGTGCTAGGATTGCAGGCGTGAGCCACCCTGCCCAGCCCAACAGCAGTCTTTTATTTTACACCCGAAGCTGCAATTTAATGAGGTATTGGGATTTTTACTTGTTTCTCTGCCACTCACTGTGTCACTTGAGGCACCTTAGATGTGTCATTGTTACACGGACCGTACTGCATTGTGTTCAGAGAGCATAGATGCTAATTTATGGATATTTGCATTTCTTGGTATTTCCTTTGTGCCTTAATACAAGACCACTTGATTTTTAATTTGGTTTTCTGTTTCCTGTGTATTTTTAAAGAATAATGTGTTCTCCAATGGCATTTTTCCAGGACTTTATGAATCTCTACTAGATAAAGTGTGTGTTGTATTAAATCCCTATATTGTAACTATTTTTTTAATCTATGAGTTTCTGAGACAATACATTTAAAATACCCCACTTATGGATGTACTTTTTTATTTTTATTTTTTTCTTAGTTTATATATTTGGCTACAAAATGATTCAGGGGTTTAATTTCCCTTACATAGCTACTTTTCATCATTAAGGAAAAAATACTTTTACTGGTCTTTGTCTCATATTTCGCCACACTTTGTTAGTATTTTTCTGATATGCATTCTCTATTTTACTTTTGACTTTTCTGTATATTTTCGTACTTTCTGTATCTCTCTTTGTAAATCTTATGTAA
The DNA here is from genome assembly GCF_000181295.1 of Otolemur garnettii. Lineage (NCBI taxonomy): Eukaryota > Metazoa > Chordata > Mammalia > Primates > Galagidae > Otolemur > Otolemur garnettii. The sequence continues at coordinate 5,729,628 of NW_003852431.1, forward strand.
CAGGTTTTTTTTTTTTAACTTCGCTGAATATCTGTTTTGAAGAGGTGATTTTCATGTTTCCATCTAGGTTGGTTTCAGATATAACTCAACTCATTTCTCCCCCTTTATTTTGTGTTTTCTACTTAATACGCTTTTCTTTTGTTTTCCTCCTCATGTTCCTTCTTATACAAGTTATCACAATGCATTGATTACCTTATTTTCTTCCCCTGTTTGGAAATTCATTCATCTTTCTTTTATTAATATAGTTAAAGCTTTAAATTTTTAGTAGACATGCGTCATTTATCACAATGCAATATTATCTCTCTGCTAGATAATAAAAACAAACGGCATTAATTCTTTGTATTTCCATCCCCCATTTCATCTTTGTTATTTTAGGTCTATCTTGTTAAAAATCCAGAAATAAATATTTTCACTATAAATTAATAATCAATGTTCCTAGGATTTTTTCACAAGTTTTTATGCAAAGGTACAAGCTCATACAAAGTCAAAGAATAGTAAGTGGTCACACTCTATCGATATCTCCAAGTTTAAGTAGCTGTCAGGTTTCTACAGTCTTTTTTCTTCATTCTTCACTCAAATTTTTGGGTTGCAGGAGTTTCAGGCAATTTGTATCCATCACATTATTTCTCAATATACACCAAGTTCCACAGAGTAAACAGAGGACTTTTAAAAAATATAAGAAATACATTAGTATCTCTCTCAAAAAGTTAATATTCTGAGAGTTTCTTCTTTTAAAAGTATTTAATTTCCCTTCTGTAGTATCTAATTACACACAGGAAGTCTGCTTTCATCCTCCTGGACTCTCCTATTTTTCCTTTCTACTTATATTTAATATATTCAATCTGTGGTTAATAATCAGCTTCTTGGTGAATCAAGGTATATATTTTATATACTTCTTAACCTTGACCAATTTTTTTTTAAACCAGGGGTTCCCAGACTTTGTTAATCCCTGAAAACTCACTGTCATAATCATCACAAATATGACCATATTTTACACCCTGTTCAGCATGTGTTATCCTACATATAGCCAACCGTTGGAGAATGTTCCCTCTCTGTCTACTCCTCCTTCATTGTTTTTATCAGTACATCATATACCCCACCACGTTCTGTTCCTCTGTTAGCTTTGCCTTTTCTTCTGCTCTGAAAAAATATCTTCAAGGTTATCAAGGTTATACATTTTCTGTTCTTTATAACCTGTTTAAAATATGTTCTGTATTTAATCCTGGTGACAACATATATTCATCTTAAAATTTTTTAATGATCCTTAATCCAAACCTGTGCTTTCATCCATACTCTTTTTATTATTTACTGATGATTTCTGCTATTTCTTTTATTATTTATTCATTCAAATATTTGTATACCTTTCAAATTGTTTTATTATCTCCCATTCATAAGGTGCTAATTCTTTAGCACGTTGTAACCACTTAAACCTTCCCCCTGGCCTTACCTTTCAGCATTTGTTTTATAACTGTAGATACTGAGCTCCATTTCAGTAGCAGTTTATTTTCCTGTGGAGTCTAATCCGTGCTATAAAATTGAGGATTCAGAAAATTATGTTTGACTTTTCTGAAACTGTAGAGTTTGCTCCATTGTGGCATCAACTTCTGTGCTGTCTTTATAATTTCAAGTCTTATTTTATGTGGGCATCATATAGGATGTCTTACAGTGTGGACAACACTTTTTTTTTCTCAGTCACAACTTCTTGTTATATCACGGATATTATAGACTAAAGTGGATATGAATCTAATGCTCTTTTCATGACTTGCCATCTCAGGAGGCTCAATTGCAGTTCTTCCTACATTAATCCTGAACCCCATCCCATCCACCGTCCTCATGAGGTCCCCCTGGTTAGCTGCCATGTGGTGCCCCAGTTTTGAGTTACTTCATTTTCTGTGTCACCCAGGATTCTGCTTGATTTCATGGATAAGTGAATATGAATGTCAAATGTCACAGTACTAATTCTCATGTATCACTATGTATCTGTCTACGTTTGGTGGGATATGAGACACTTATCCCACTTATGTCTATAATTCCTATATTATTTAAGATAATATATAACTATAACTGTATAGTTATAGTCACTGTAGTTATAACTATATAGTTATAGTTATAATATATAAAACTATAATATATATTTATTATATAGCTATATATAACTATAATACATATAACAATATATATAACTACAATATATATAATATATATAACTATAACTATATAGTTATAACTATATAATTATGTTATAGCTATATTATTTAACATTTCTATTTTTGTTTTTTCTAGCTCTGTCATCCAGGCTAGAATGCGGTGGTGACATCATAGTTCACAGCAACACAGTTTAAGGTAATACTCCTGGGCTGAAGTGATTCTTCTGCCACAGCCTCTGCACTACCTGGGACTATAGGCATGTGGCACCATGTCTGGTTACTAATAGATTAATTTTTCAATTAACTTAATTGATTTAACATAATGTTATCAAAAGTGTTTTAAGAACAAAATTTACTAATTCTGGTACCTAACTAGTCCCAAACAACCTCTTAGTATCATCATGTACCTCGTGGACATTATTTGTGCCAGATGGTAGAAACTATGTACATAATTAAGCAATTAATGTCATTAGTGGAACCTAATTTTTAATATTAAAATTTATTATTAAGTACATGTGTTCTTTTAATAAAATGAAAGTGAACAAAAATCTAAATTGTGAAATACAATAATGATGGAGCTTGGCATCAAGCAGGACAAAACTTTAAATATCTCTTCTGCAGCAAACAGTCTAAGTTGGCATGCCTCATTATACTTTTAAAAATTTATAGCTATATGATAGTATCATTATCAAAAATAATCTAAAGTCTATGAAGATGTATAAATATATAAAGCATTCGATTATGCCATAGTATTTTAGCTGTGACACACTGAATCTGTAAACTCTGGCTAGCCCTGCATCTATCAGAGATTATGAAGGGTACATTAAGAAGAGGGGGAAAAAAGAAGAGGAAGAAGTACAATATTATAAAAGTGGCTAAAATAAAATTTTATAAAATGAACTTTCTGGTTTTATTGTAAGCACATGAGTGAACTCATTTTACAACAATATTATTGGCATAGTGCTGTACAATTTAAAAAGTACCTTTACATCTCTTACTAGTTTCCTAGAGCTTCTATCATAAATGTTCATAAACTTGTTGGCTTATAAAAGTAAAAATCTGTTTCTCTCACAGTTCTGATTCAAGACATCTGGAAACAAGATTTCAGTAGGCTCACTCTGGTGGCTGCAGGGAAGATTCCTTCCTGGGCACTTTTCATGGCTTCTGGTGCCACTGTCAGTCCATGGAGCCCTTGGCTTGTAGCTAAGTCTCTCCCTGTGTTGGTCATCACATGAGAATTTCCTATGAGGCTCCGTTGCTTCTCTTTTCATAAAGAGACTAGTCATGTGGGATCAAAAGGCCAAACAAGTATGACTTCATTTCACCTTCACCACAACTGCAAAGATATTATTTCTAAATATAGTCAAGTCACATTCACAGATACAAAGGTGCAGGGCAGGGGTGTCCAACCTACACCCCGTGCGGTGCATGTGGCCCAAGATGGCTATGAATGCCGCCCAACACAAAATCGTGAACTTAAATAAAAACCACGAGACTTCTTGTGACTTTTTCAGTGGGAACTCAATTTCTTGGTTCTTGAGCATGAACTTTCGGTAGACAACAAGGTCACACCATAGTGTCATGTAAAATAAACATGCACACCCTTGCCATCTTTGTGCACGTGAGGCTTCAGTCTTACAGGGGTGTGTGGCTTCTGAGAGCAGGTGAAATGGCCCCATTGGGTGTTACGTGTGCTCAAGGTGACTTGGCAATGCAGCAATTATCAATTACATTTCAAACTACCATTGCAACATCGGGCATGTATTATTTTTATAAGTCAGTAAGCAATTGTATTTGATTATGAAGGTAATTCCACACATAGGCAGTGCTTCACACATTGTCTGCTGCACTTTACAATGGGCCCTCTGCCTCACCCTGCATCCGCAGCTGAGATGTGGAAGGTCCAAGCCTTGCTCTTTATTTTACCTGTCAATTAATTTCATAATTAAAAGTATATAGCCCCATATCTATTTTATAACATAGAATGGCTTCTATGATGTCTTGATAGCGAACCCCCCCCAAAAGGGAAATTATCAGTGAAGGAAGTTCGTTTGATGAAAAATGGATATATAACTAATTTTTTGTTGTACCCAATAGTAAGACACTCTGTTTAATTTGTATAAACTTGTGAAATTTTCAAAGACTATAATTTAAAAAGAGATTGTATGCAAAACATGCTGCCAAGTTCATTGGATATGAAGAACTGTGTCTTAAGGACAAAATAGCAGAACTTTAAGAAGTTTGTCTTCTTAACAAAATGTATTTTAAACTTACAACTCAGATTCCATTGCAAAACTAGTTATGTGGAAGCATTTTTTTAAGTCATTCATACATAGATCATGTGGAAGCATTAATACCAAAAATATCAAAATCATTTACTGCCAGTGAGTTTAATAAACAAAGTATGGGATGCATGGCAGATGCAATTTTCCCTGAGAAAAAGGGGAACGGTATTTCAAAAATCAATTTTTCTCAGCAGACTATAGCCAGAGGAAATAAAGACATTGGAAAACCTATCAAAAGAAATATGGAGAGGGAAGCTGCAAATTTTAATTTTTTTTACCTCTTAATTTTTTTATTAAATCATAACTGTGTACATGAATGCATTTATGAGGCACAATATGCTGATTTTATATACAATTTGGAATGCTTACATCAGCCTGGTTAACATAGCCTTCACCTCACTTAATTTTAAATTTTATGCTGTGGCAATGGATGACAGCATTAATGCTACAAATACAGCTCAACTCGCAATTGTTATTAGAGGCACGGATGACAAATATAATGTCACTAAGAAAATGGCTTTTTTAGTGCTACTCAAAGACACAACTAAACCAAGAGAGTTACGTGAAGCAGTAAAAAATATGTCAATGTGATTTCCTTGATCCATTGTCAACATATCTGTTATAATTACTGCTGATACCCTGGCCATAGTAGGTTAAAGAGAGGGGCTTATAGCTTAATAGAAGATATTACAACAGCTGCCCAAAACTCACAGCTGATGAAGTATTACTGCAGAGTACATCAATAAATGTATGCACAAAAGCTTTAAAAATAGATAATATCATGCAAATGTCACCAAGACTGTGTATTTCAAGGGATTGAATCATAACCAATTCCAGGAATTCCTTAAAAGTTCCTTGATGCTGACTATGGCTACACCATTTACTTTTTGGGAGCAAGATGGTGAAGTTAAGGCCAAATATTGGAAATATTTTATGATTTGTGACATGTTATCAATTCATTTATAGTGTAAAAATCAAATTGGTGCCAGAACTTGATGATGAAACCAGTATACAGATTTAGCATTTTTACTGGGTTTAACTGTTCATGTAAATGAATTAAACATGTGTCTTCCAGGTAAAAAGCAACTAATTAATACAATTTTTAAACTGGAACAGTGTTCCAAATGAAACAAATTATGTCAAGCTCAAATTAAAGCAAACAACTTTATGCATTTCGACACACTGGCTAAACACAGTCCTGTGAACAGAGAAAAATATGCAGCCTTGTTTTTCAATTTGAGACAGACATTTGAAAACAGATTTCAAAATTTCCAGGAAAATAATCAATATTTTGGTGCATTTAAAACTCCCATTTGTAGTTGACATAAATAAGTTACATGCCAATTTTCAAATAGAATTCATAGAGCTGCCATCTGACATTCAACTTAAAGAAAAATTCGATCATATCTCTTTAGTGGACTTTTTATATCCTTTCTTCCTAGAGAAGAAATATCTTTCACTTCCCAATCATGCCTTAATCATGTCAGAGCTTTTTGGCAGCACCTACTTATGTAAGGAACTATTTTCAAGAATGAAGCATATTAAGAGTAAAATTCGAATGAAAGTATCTGTTGAGCACCTTGAGAACTCATCAAGAATTGCAATGATTTCCATCAAACTAGGTATCAATGCACCAATTAATCAAATACGAAGTCAAATATCCCAGTAATTTTATCTTGCCAACTGCTTTTACACATATAATGAAAAATACAAACCCTCCCCCACCAGAGGTCTTATTACTTAGATTTGTACATTTTCTGTATTAGTGGTTGCCAATTTGGGACCTGCTCAACAATTCTAAAAGACTATCTGAATGGGTCACTGCATAATTAAGGTCATTATGTGAGGGTTTTTTTCTTATCTGTAGTGGTGGATATCATGAACATTATGCAAGGACCTTTCTATTTTGCTCATCATCTCAGCTTTTGTTACTGTGTGTATTCAATGTGTGTCATGAGACAACTCTTCTTCTTCCAATGTGGCCCAGAGAAGCCAAAAGTTTGGACTCCCCTGGTGAGGGGGCAATACTTCATGACCAAGTGGAGTTTGAACAATAAATGCCAATCTGGTTTAATATTAATAAATCAAGAAATGTACCTATCACATTAACAGAAAAAAATACGTGACAGTGTCATTAAGTGGAGAAAAATCATTTAAAAGGCCACAAATAAGAGTGAATGTCCTTCATATAATCAAAGAGATATAGGAAAAACTTAACAACTAATATCATGTTTAATGGTGAGAGACTGAAGACATTCCTCCTAAGAACAGAAAATGGTCAAAAACGTCCTCTCTCACAACTTTGTCCAATATGTGCTAGAAACTCTCCTTACTGCCGTTGGTCATAAAAAAATAAAAGGTATACAATGTGGGGAGGTGAGCAAGGAAAAAACTCTTTGTTTAAAGGAACAAAATTGCCTATGTAGAGAAACCTTAAATAACTGAGGGAAAAAAAATGTAACTAATAAGCAAGTATACAAATAGAATATGAATATCCAAAAGGGAATTTCTGTTTTATGAGATTTGGAATTTGGAGTTAAAACATCTATAATGGCACCCCAAACCTAAAATACTTAGATTTAAAAAACCTAAAAATGGACTGAATGTAGAACTCTACAAAACACTGATGAAATAAATCAAAAAGAGAAATCCATGTTCATAGATTGGAAGACTCAATATTAAGATGTGGATTCCTCTCAAAATAGATCTATAGATTCAAAGCAATCTCCCCGAAAATCTCAGCAAGCTATTATATAGTTATCGACAAACTGATTCTAAGATAATATGAAAAGGCAAAGACCCAAAACAATTACAAAGATACTGAAAATGAACAAGTCTGGGCCACCCGGGCCTTCTGACTGTGAGACTACAGTAGGGCCCCAGTAAGAAGACAGTGTGGCATTAGCAAAAGAATAGGAGTGGGAATCAATAAAATAAAATAGTCTCCAGAAACAGACCCACCCAAATAAAGTCAATCAAGTTTTTAAAATACTGTGTGTCCTAAAAGCCATGCTTAAAATTGCCATGCATAGGCAAAAGGAGAAATGGTAGCTAAACATACTTTTATTAACAAAATACTTACAGGTGGAGTCTTCAGAGAGCAGGTGCACAGGTCCTGAACCTCTTCCTGCGTCAGTTGTGACTTCTGGTCTGGTCACCGCAACTTAAATCTCAAACCTGGGGAACACCTGGGAGTACAGGGAGAGGTGGCCAGCGACACCAACAGCTTCGTGCTGAACCTGGGCAAAGATAGCATCAACCTCTGCCTGCATTTCAACCCCGCTCTGATGCCCACGGGGACGCCAAGAAGCATAACAGCAAGGATGGTGGGGCCTCGGGACGGAGCAGTGGGGGTCCACCTTCACACCTGATGGTCAAGCTGCCAGAAGGTTACACGTTCAAGTTCCCCAATCGCCTTCACCTGGAGGCCGTCAAATACAAGGCAGGTGATGGTGACTTCAAGATCAAATGTGTGACCTGTGATTGAAGCCTGCTGGCTGATGAGTCCCAATAAAGGCAGCTGCCTTTGCTCCCTCTGAATAAAAATACTCATTACAAGAATTTTACAAATTGCTTACAAAATATTCTCTGCATGTTGTCCACATTAGTAAAATTTTGCAATGAATATTTTGTAAATAAAGGTCCATTAGATATAATTTCCCATTTTTCTTATGTATAGTGACTTTGGGTACCTTCTCTGATACTCTGTAAAGTTGCAAGGTAATTCAATGGGTGAATTAGTCTTTCAACACGTATTTCAAAAATAATTCAATGTCCATTTCTTTAAAAAGAATCTACATATGCAAGATATATGTCTATGATTTTTGAATGAATCATACACCTAAATATAAAATATAGAGTTTTAAAATTTTTACAAGAAAGCATGGAACAAAATCTATGTGACATTGAGTTTGATGACTGTTCAGATACACCCCCCAAAGCGCAACTCATGAAATAATAATATACAAAATGATGTTTGAATTTGTTCAATTAAAAACTTTTGTTTCAAAAGACATCGTTTAAAGAATGAGTGGAAGCTGTGTCCTACACCCAGGGTGTGTGCTTTATATCCATGAATTGTATTGGCCGGCTGGGAAGATACTGATCCCCTTCTCCTCTTTTTATGAGGTTTGTGACGAAGATTCTGATTTCAGTAACTCTGGAAGTAAGTGGAGGTCTAATAGTAAAAGCCCAAGGAACTGTGCATGAGTACTGCACTCCAGGAAATTGTTTCCCACGATGAGGCAGGTTAACAATTCTGCAACACGCATATAACAGTGTTCCACAGCGAGCTAAAGGCACAGTGGACAGTAGGAGCTGGGCTTCTCATGTCAGGAGAGATTATAGAAAAGAAAGGGAGAAAGGCCCCAAGGAATTGGGTACTTGGCTATTAGATATCAATACATCTACGTGAGCGAATAATTACTTTAGATACATACGATAGCTATGGAAATACTTATGAATATTACTCACAAAAATACTTATGAAAATAACACTTACGAATACTTAAAGGGTTATATATGCCCATATTTTCTTGCTCTATCTGAAAAGGCCTACACACAATACCACTACAGAAACAATGAACACACCTAGAGCCCAGATATTATTTTTTCATAAAATTTGCCAAAAACCTCCTTAACAAAATGATTCCGTCTAGGGCTGCAGTGGGAAATACACAAGATGAGCTTGAAGTGACTTGTGTAGAAAGTGAGGAAGTACTCAGAAAATAAAAATCCAATATTTGGGTTATGTCAGGAAAACAGAGAAGTCACCTGAGAGGGCTCTCAATGGCTAAGTCTGCCACAGCTAAATATTTCATGTAGATACTCTTTCTGCAGGAAGAGGAGCATACTCTTCATCTCTTCAGTGTGAACTGCGTGTGATGATTGCTGTCCAACACCTACAGTATGAAGGGGAGGAATTAAAAGAGAGTTTTTATAATGAAGAAAACAGGTAAACACGAACTCAGATAGATGGTTAAGTTTAATGTAAAAAATGATAGATTAGGGTCAGTGGCATATATCCTTGACAGGATATGATGAGATTGATTTTACCTCTGTAGTCTTCCTCCCCCTAACCCATAATGTCAATCTAATTATGAGAAAATCACTAGCCAGACACAGTTGATCTTGCCTGTAATCCCAGCACTCTGGGAGGCTGACGCAAGTGGATTGCTTGAGCTCACAAGTTTGAGACCAGCCAGAGCATAAGCAAGACCCTTTTTCTACTAAAAATAGAAAAACAGAGACAAGAGGATTGCTTAAGTCCAAGTTGGAGGTTGATGTGAGGTATCACACCAGGACACTCTACTCAGGTCAATAGCTTGAGACTTTGACTTAAAAAAAAAATGCAAATCAAAATCACCCTGAGATATCATCTAACCCCAGTGAGAATGACCTACATCACAAAATATCAGAACTACTGATGCTGGTGTGGATGTGGAGAGAAAGGACCACTTTTACACTGCTGGTGGGACTGAAAATTAATACATCCTTTATGGAAGGAAGTATGGAGATCCCTCAAAGAACTCAACCTAGACCCCCCATTTGATCCTGTAATCCTGTTATTGGGCATCTATGCAGAAGGAAAAAAAAAAAACCTTCTATGATAAGGACACTTGCACTAGAGTGTTTATCCCACCTCAATTTACAATCTCCAAAATGTGAAAACAGACTAAATGCCCCCCAACCCAGGAATGGATTAACAAGCTGTGGTACGTGTATACCATGGAATACTATTCAGCAATTAAGAAAATGGAGACTTTACAGCATTTGTATTAACCTGGATGGAGTGTAACACATTATTCTTAGTAAAACATCACAAGAATGGAGAAGTGTGAATCCTATGTTTTCAATCTTGATTTGAGGACAACTAATGACACAGTGTGGGTAGTGAAAGGGGAAAGAAGAGAGAGAGAGAAGGAGGGAGGAGAGTGGGGAAAAGAAGTGCAGAAAGAGGGAAGGAGGGATGGGGGTGGGGTCTCAGTGTGTGATACATCTTGTACCCTCTATGGATCCTCAACAATAAAGTGTTCAGAAAATAAATAAATAAATAAAAAGAAAGAGATATCAGCCAGCATGGTGTCTCATGCAGAAAAAAAAAAAAAAAAAAAAAAAACTAAGTAAATCCAGTTGAGGACCATTATATAATATATTTTACTGATATTCCTCAAAACTTTCTAGGTCATCAAAACAAGGAAGATCTGAGAAACGAACAGGTACAAGGAGCTCACATGACAAGTAAATGTAATGGGATATCTTGGATGGGATCCTGCAATAGAAAAGTGATATAGTGATATTAGGGAAAACTGAGGTACCATGAAAACAGTAGGAGCTTTTTGTGATATCATATCAATATCGATGTCCTAATAGTGACAATTATACCCATCAATATCAAATGCTAAAGATAGTAGAAACTGGGTATCGAGTATATATCTTTGCAATTTTTCTCTAAATCTAAAGCCATTTAAAAATTAAAAGTTTATTAAAGTATATACGTGTGTATGTTTGTATAGACATAACCATGTAATATCTATCTATATTCACATATGTATGCATAGAGTTCTTTATATTTATAAATTTACTATGTGTCACTATGTTGAGGTTCTTGCTCTAGTCTGAATCTTTTCTTATCAGTGAAGCAATAAAAGTCATTATTCCCATTAATAGTTATTGCGCCTAATATGACAGAACAAATATCACTGCATGAATTCTCCCAGCCTCTTCCATTTCTGCACTGACTAAAAAGAATTGGTTTTTGCCTCCTCTATTTGTGAGCCTTTGATGTGCAAAATCAAGATAACATTCAAGAAGATGAATTGAAGGATTCCAAGGCTCACTTAATGGATTTATTTCAGTAAGCCATATTTACTGGCAAGGAAGCCAATGAAGAGATCCAGGAGTGTTAGTGAAATAGACTGAAAGTTTAAAATCCAGTCCAGGCTGATAGAAATGAAAAAATTTAAAGGACATTGAAAAGGAAAGACAAATTCGGTGATATTTTAGTGTGTCTAGTAATATATAACATGAATAAGGATTTAGAAGTGCCTTCTGTGTTAAAAACACATCGTTGGCATTTTGAATTCCTTCTATAGAGACGTAAAGTCTTTTCTTCAATTACTTTTTGGCCTATTGTACATGTTTTAAATATATCCGTGATAAGAATTGACTCCAAATGGCTTGACATTATATAAGTTACAGCTACTTCAAACTTCCCTAGGCAGGAATGACTATCCTGGGAGCAGAAATTTAGTAAAATTAGCTCATTTGTTTCTAGGCAATGAAGCTTCCATAAAGGTCAGTTGTAAAACTGAATATTTTTCCTCTTTACAAGTAAGAACAGCAATGCATTTATTTCAACTTTGTGACAATGGCATGAGAACCTTCATCCACATTGCACATAGCTACAGATGATGTGTTTTCTTAAATACTATACATGTTTAGAATTTTATATATAGCATCTATGTATGTTGTGCTATATTTATTAAACAACATAATCTTATTGTCTTCATTTCTATTCAGCTTTATTTTATAATTTCTTTTTTAGGTTCAACACCACACTGTTTATTTGAACTGTTTGCTATCTTCAGAAATTAATTTCTAGGTCAATACTTTTGATAGAAATAAAAAGAGCACCAGAGTTGGAGTAACTGAATTACTGTACTACTTTACTACACTTTCTCACTCTCATGGTGGGAAATGATAAGTTCAGGGTGATGGTTCAGCAAATGCACCAAAGAATAACCTTGCAACAGTTAAGAGAAGTCAAAGAAGTAATTAAAAACACTGGGTAAGTGGCATAAAATTGTTATTCTAGGCATTCACTATTCCATTATTTTATATAACTGTTTTATTATATTTCTTGCTAGGAAAAAAAACAGAAACTATTAAATTATAGTGAAAATATTTCTTTTTGAAGGAATATCAACTATTTCACCAAATCAGCCTCGATCTAGACCCAAGGGAAGAAAGTAGAGGTCAGATTCCATAATCACAAAAGTGTTCTCAGGACACTGCTGCTGGGACTTTTGCCATTAGACAATCACTTTTATGCCTTTGAACTTCTATTAAATCCACCTCCAATAAATCTTAAATAGCTCTATACTTTTGACTATACCACTAGTGACCAATATTTGTTGGTAGACATTTAAAGACTAGAATTTGAAGTTAGATTGAACTGATGAGGCTGAGCAGGACAAAAGGATTATTTTACCTGTATTACATGTATATCAAAAATTGTACAAAGATTTATATTTTCTTTTAGACAAGTATTGACAAAGACATGGTAGGGGTATATTGATCCAGAAGACTGACCCCTAGAAAATATACTTAAGAAACTCATAAAAATGTTTTTTTTTTTTTTTTAAAAGATTCAGGTTTATAACCGCAAACAGATAAACATCCAATTTATAATTATACCAATTTAGCAGGATCTTTACAACAACATGCATCTCTTTCTTCTACCACCAAAGGAACCAAAACTTCAGCAAATAACCAGGAAAGAAAAAAGAGGTAGTGTTAGAATTACTATACCTTCCTTCTATGCTGCAGAATTCACAATGTAAGCAAAGTCTGAACTGGTAAAGAGAAGAAGTCTAATCTATACTAAGGTTTGCAATGTTTATATACAGTAAAAAGTACTCTTGATCGTTAGAAGGTGACCCAAATATGTGTTCATCATTTTATCTAATAGTTAGGGAGAAATAAACTCAGACAGCAGACTTAAGAGTCAATGATGAGGAAGTCTACAGATTGCTTTCCAATAAAGCCTTAGAAAATCCAGCTTATACTATATAATAAGCTAGCTAAGTGCCAAAGTTAATTTATTAATTATTTCAAAGCATATATACTAATCAACACTATGTATTATGTGGCGATTCATTACATTAAATGAATGACAAAGGTATCATTCATTTAATTATCTTGATATTTATCTACACTATATTTATGATTTTAAGAAATACATGCCTATATTCTTCAGTGTTCTAAGAAAAGTATGCTGGATTTTATCCAATGCTTTTTTCTGCATGTATTGAGAGGATCATATGGTCTTTATTTTTGCATCTGTTAATACAATGAATTGCTATCTGGAACTGAATAGAAAACCAAGAGATGAAACTTAACATCTTACAGCCACACCTAATCTTTGATAAAGCAAACAAGAACATACTGTGGGGGAAAGAATCCCTACTCAACAGATGGTGCTGGGAGAACTGGTTATCCACATGTAAAAACCTGAAACTGGACCCTCACCTTTCTCCACTCACAAAAATTGATTCATGATGGATAAAAGACTTAAACTTAAGACATGAAATGGTAAAAATCCTCGAAGAAAGCATGATATTTGAAGATATCAGCCTTGGGAAAGACTTTATGAAGACTTCTGTGGCAATTGGAACAACAAAAATAAACAAATGGGACTTAATTAACTGAAAAGCTTCTATACAGCTAAGGAGACAATAACCAAAGCAAACAACCTACACAATGGGAAAGGATTTTTGCGTATTTTGAATCAGAAAAAGCTTGGTAACTAAGATCTACAGAGAACTCAGATTAATAAACATAGAAAGAGCCATCAATCCTTTAAATCAGTGGGCAAGAGAGATGAATAGAACCTCCCTTAAAGAAGACAGCAAATGGCTAACATATGAAAAATGGTCACATCCCTACTTATTAGAGAAATGCAAATAACAACCACCCTGAGATATCATCTGACCCCAGTAAGAGTGGCCCACATCACAAAATCTTAAAACTGCAGATGCTGGCATGGATGTAGAGAAAACTGCAAACTAATTCCTTCCTTTTTGGAAGTTAGTATGGAGAACCCTCAAAGAACTCAAACTAGACCTCTCCTTTGATCCTGCAATCCCATTACTAGGCATATACCATAAGGACACTTGGCGCTAGACTGTTTATTGCAACTTGGCACTAAGGACACTTGGCACTAGACTGTTTACTGCAGCTCAGTTTACAATAATCATAATGTGGAAACAGCCTAAATGCCCCCCAACCCAGGAATGGATTAACAAGCTGTGGTATATATATATACCAAGGAATACTATTCAGCCATCAAAGAGATGGAGACTTTACATCTTTTGTATTAATATGAATGGAAGTGGAACACATTATTCTTGGTAAAGCATCACAAAAATGTAGAAGCAAGAATCCTATGTACTCAATTCTGACATGAGAACAATTAATGACCTAATACATGGTAGGGGGTGTGGGAAGGGGAGAGTAGAAAGAGGAAGTGAGGGTGGGGGTGGGGGGGTCACAGTGTTTAACACACCTTTTGGGGGCAGGACACAATTATAAGAGGGACTTTACCTAACAAATGCAATCAGTGTAATCTGGTTCTCTGTACCCTCAATGAATCCCCAACAATAAAAACAAAAGAAAAAAAATCACTTGAATTAAAGATCCAAACATATATTTCTCAATGGAAGACATAAAACTGGGCAAACATGCATGTGATAAAAATGCTCAACATCACTACAGATCCAAGAAATGCAAATCAAATCTGCAATGGGATATCTGCTCACTCCTGTGAAAAAGCTTTATCCACAAGACAGACAATAATGAACCCTGGCAGTTATGTGGATATAGGAGAATCCTCTTTTTTGGTGTGAATGCAAATTAGAATATCCAATGTGGTGAACACTATGGAGGTTCATCAAAAAACTAAAAATAAAACTACCAGTGTATTACAGAAAAAGTAAGAAAAAGTCATATGATCCTATCAATAGATACAGAAAAAACAACTGACAAAACCCAACACCCATTTAAGTTAAAAACCTCTTATAAACTAGAACTAATGGGTAACTTCTTCAACAAAGAACAACTATAACAAACCTACAACTAGCGACATATTATAATGGGGAGTCTGGTAGTTTCCTCAATATTAGAACCAAGTAAGGATCTTCCTGTTCATTACTCCTGCTTGTCAGCATACTGGAAGGTCTAATTAACATAATAAGAAAAGAATATGTAGCAATAAGATGGCTCATTAATGGGAATGAAAAAATGTTACAGCCACTTTGGAAGAGAGATTGCAAAAATCTGTAGACAAATAGTTATAGAAACTTTATCCATAACTGGCAAAAGTTGGGAGCAATCAAGATATCCTATATTAAAGGAATTAATAGACAAAAGTGTGGTAAATCAGTACAATGAAATGTTATTCTGTGATTAAAATAATCTATCAAACAATTAAGAGAAATGAAGAAAAGTTGAATGCATACAGCTAAGTGAAGACAGTCAAGCTGAATAGGCTATGTACTGTTTTAGTCAAAGAATATGACATTCTGGAAAAGAAAATATTATGGAGACGGTTAAAAGTTTAGTGGGCTCTTAGGGTCACAAGAGCAACTTAGGGGGTGAAAATATTCTGGATGAAACTGGAATAGTGTATGTATAGCATTAAGTATTTGTTGAAACCCACAAACTTTAACAATGAACCATAATCTAGACTCTGGACTTTGATTAATGATGATAAATGAATATTGATTTACTATTACAAATGTGCCACACAAAAAAAGTTGTTAATACATAATAGAGGAAGCCATGAGGGTGGGTAGGAGGGAAGGATATATAGGAAACCTACTTTCTGCTCAATTATTTTCTCTAAACCTAAAACAGTTCTAAACAATAAAATGTAGTAATTAAAAAGTAAATACAATGTAAAAATCAAATGGGATTTCATGAAACAATATTTGTTTTATATGTATGTGAAACAAGTTTAAAATTTGTGATACATAATTCCTAGACATTAATAAGAAAAATCTCAAGAGAAAAATGGACAAAATTTACAAACAATTCGTATGGGAAAGGGGCCCATGGGGTATCTTGTCTTCTTGTTTCTTCCTTGTGCTTTTATCCCAAGCTTACTAGTGGTCGTATAAAGTTCTCAGGAGTTTGTGGGTGTTTAGGGCTGATTCTTTCTCTTCTGGAGCACAATTTTGGCTCCTTTCCAGTTTTCCTCCTTGAAATAATTATCAGTTCATCCACTTATAAAGGATAGGTGACCTTTATATAATGGTCCACCTATTATTTGATGGTCCACCTAATAAGGACCACCTATTATTTCTCTACCATTTGGAGCTGTGATTCCCGACAGCAGTCCACGTACCTCACACGAGTAACATAATCAGGACCCCTGAACAAAGGCGATGTGCTCCAAATTCTGAGTCTGTCTGTCCTCCGCCTTCAACACAGGTGCACTTTTTCAGCATCAGATGCCAGGGTAACTTCCCGATTGTGACTTTTGGGAGTGCCTCTTAGACATAAACAGTTGCCGTTGGCCCCAGAAGTCACAGCTGCCAAAGGTTTTGAGCTTTTCCTGATGCTGATGACTTCTAAGGTTGGCAGATATGCTCTAAAATCAGCTTTTGTGTCATCTTTATTCTCCTTTATGTTAAATAGAAGCTAATTATCCATTATATTCATAAAATTGATTTTTGCTGGTTGGTCTTACCTATATTTAAGGCATATGATCTATAATTTTCCCTTGAACTCAAGTAAAGTCTTTCTCAGTGCAGGGCTCCTGTTCTTCTCTGAAAAGCTCAGCCTGTGTTTGAAGAATTGAAATATAACTCCCAATTCCCTTTGACTGGAAATCCCCTGCATCCTCCAGATTATATGAGTACCTCTGTGTCACTCTCTCCTAGTGAACATCCCCCAAGATCCTGCCCAGGATATAACAGAATTAACCTAAAACTATTAGAGTGACAGACTTACAAAAGAATATTTTTCATTAGAAATATAATGGAGCTATTACTAAGAAACCAGAGCTGCGCGTTTTTAAACTCACTTGGCTTTGTTCTAGTGGATTTGTTCACCCATGAGCTATTCAAAGCCTTAGTAATTGCCATGGTTGTCTTTAAATGTAAACGGATAATGTCAGCAGTTCACACAATTCAAAACATATTTAAAAGTCCTTCCCTAATTAGAGAACAGCATTTTATTATTCTCTTTAGAATCGCAGAAGATGAATGGTGAGGAAAAAAAGCTCACTAGCTGAGAGAAAAAATGAGGCAAACTTGTTATACAAGGAGCTCTGCTTTCACTTTTCTCCTTGTATATCTTATTTATGAAATAACATTAATACACATTGGGGAGGGGCAGCTTTACTCCAGATGATATAAGGGGGGGAGTTATTCCTGGAAGGAAAACCACCCTATTTGTTATCCCGCATTTTATCATTTGCCTTTCAGATACCAAGTCCAATTTTTTAGTGTATATTCTTATACAAAAAGATATTATCTGTTCTTATTCTTCTGAAATGTGATGGAGGTACTTCCTCGATTCAGATTTCTTCTGAGCATGTCAAGTTGCTCCAGTTTATTTTTGATGATTCCAAGAAGTAAATATGCATTGGTTTGGGAAATTGTACTTTAACTTTAAAACCAAAAGTTCAGCAGCAGGTAACGTAACACTGCACACTTTCCAGATTATATCGATGCCAACCCCAAACGCCGCATTGACATGATAATCTATAGAAATTGCTTTAACTTTTCCACGGTTTCTAATACACCATGCAGGATCCAGTATATGCTCAACTATTCATAACTTTTTGTAAAGTTCGTTCAGTCTCACGGAGCCTCGGCTTAACACCATGTCGTCACTGGCCGGGAGTGTCCCTGTTCTCCAATTCACATTTACTCATTTCTGTGACACTCTTTGTCACACTGAAGGACTGGATTCAAAACTCTCAGTATACTCATGCAGGAGACTCAGACTTCTCAGAGGAGCATGGGTAAGCACTTACTCAGTATTTATTGATTTTGTGTTTATCACTTTTTGTTGCATTTATATCTACATGCACTTGATTTTGAGCTGCTCAAGATTGGGTCTGTATATTAGTCTTTATATCATCAGTGTATATTATCTAGCTGTGCTGAGACTCAATGAACTAAAAACAGTGGTAAAAATCACCAATAAATAAGTAAATAAACATAAGATTAACATGATTTTTACCTCCTTTATTTATCCAGCAAATAAATATGAAGCACTATCTACATATCAAGGAGCAGCTGATGGTGCAAGGGTTGAAAACAACACCCACACAGGGGCTGCATGCGCTTTAATTTCTATTTGCCTAAATAATATTGTATCTATTATAATTTAAAGGTCAATCGACATTTTTATTAAAAAGAGTGCTGTTAACTATGTTTGTAGAGTCAACTTTTCACTCTGGTAATCTCAACAGAAAGTGCAAGGACATTTTGTATATAGTCGTGAGATAGTCAATAGCAGAGTTACTGATTTGTACATTTGGAATCTGGATTCCACTATGGGCAACTCATAGGGCTCAGAGAAAATCAGCTACAATTTCTATGTTTTCTTTTCCTCTATAGAAATAGGGAATAATTGCAATACCTATCGGAAGGGTTGCCATAGAACTTTAATAAGTTAACATATGTGAATAAATTGGAACAAAACTTGGTATATGGAAAGGTCTTGATAAATGTAGCCATTATTATTTTATAGGATTATTTGGTACTAAATGAAACCATTCTAACATTACAACATAATTTGAACTTTATGGAGAAAAATACGATTCCTCTACCTACAGAATGTATACCACTTAACTGCATAACCTCAACCATTACTCTTACTTACCACATGCTTTGTTCTCTTCACTTTCTAATTTTTTCTTGAACAAACAACTTCACAGAGATATCAGGAAACGTTTATTGTTACTTATTTTATTTTATTTTTGTGGGGGAGTGTTACCTGA
Source organism: Otolemur garnettii (assembly GCF_000181295.1). NCBI lineage: Eukaryota > Metazoa > Chordata > Mammalia > Primates > Galagidae > Otolemur > Otolemur garnettii. Next base: position 5,748,796 of record NW_003852431.1, read on the forward strand.
CTTTATTTCTGAATCTGTTCTTGTAATTTGGTTTAAGACACTCTCAGGGCTAAAGAAGACATAAGGCTTTCATAAGAATGCGCAGATTTGGGGGAGCGTTATCATCTTTCTATATTTTGTTTCTATTAAATTGTAATTGTAAATGACTGTGAGCTAACAATTATAATGTCTAGATGCCTGAAAAGGTTTCCGCTGGTGTGTCAATAAAATTTAATTACCAAATTATGTTGGGGACCCACTACTGGTCAATGGACTTGTGTGCAAATGGGACACATTATCACCTCATGAGCTTTCTTAATTCTCAGTGATTCTAAATCAAATGTCAGCCTCTGTGGCTCTTCCTTAAAAAATGTAATTGTTCTTTCATTTATAGCTGTCGTTTGAGGCACAGTAAAAAGAAACATCAATAGAAAAGAGATAATTCGAATACAGTATCTCCCTGGGGGTTGTACCCAAAGAGATTCTGCTGTGTATGTTACGAGATTTCTTGTCTCTGAATTCAATTCAAGGGCACAAGGATATTCAGAATTAAATAAACTTAGAGTTATAAAGTGAACTTCCAATAAAATTGGCAAATTAATGATTTTTCCTTCATACTTTCCAAATTACGAATCTTAATTATTCTCTGTTGTCCTAAAATCTCTTGAGTTCAAGATAATCATATTTAATATGTGAGAACTAAAATTTACTGACTGCAGGCAGAAAAATGTCTTTCCTACTCTCTTTATATGAGATAATCTAATTAGTTCTTGAAAAGTGCACATGTGATTGATGATATCTGTTGGGAACGTTTACTGATTTAGTGGTATGTATTTATGCTTTTATTCACAGTAGGGCTTTATAGTATAATATTACAAAGATATTCAGATTTTTTCTCGTAGGTTGTTTCAGGTTCTCAATTTAAGAATCTCTTCTACAAATATAGATGCAATGTATTTGGTACCATCTCTCTTTTGTTATTTCTTATATCCCTTAGATTCTGAGTTGATGCCTGATCTGAGTTTGCCACAAAAAAATGTAATTTTTGTATGTGGACTATTGAGTGAAGATTTATTAAAAGAATGTCAATGAAATGAATTCTCCAGAGAAACTGATACATAATAAAATGCAGGCTACGGGAAGTAACTCCAGCTGGCTCTAATACAAACGTGTGTACTTAGATCTCTGTGTGTAGTTAGGACTCCTCTAGACTGAGGGAGCAGAGAGTGGGATGCTGGATTCAGCTCACACAGCCGCACACAAACCAATTTTATGCCTCTCTTAACTCCACATTCAGCAATGTCACATTTGTTGCCTGAAATTGGCCATGGTTTGAGTATTTGTACCACAGAAATCTGCAAACAGCTTAAAATCAGCTTCAGAGAACAGTTGTTGAACATTTACTAAAACAGCCTTAGTGAGACGACAGGCCAAAACTAACAGCCTTATAGATATAATTTTTGAAGATTAATTTTACAGTTACCCAAACCTAATTTTTGGAAAAAAGAGGCTGGTGATGAAAATATGAAACTATTTGTAGTGATTTCTTACAACTGTGCATAGCCTCGGCATCCACTTTGAGTTCAAGTTTAACTTTCTCCCATCAGATTCAGGGCTGAGTGCTATTGCCATTTGGACGCCCAAATGGCTCAAGCTGGTAGCCAGAGATAAGAACTAAGAGGCATCTCTCCTGCCTAGCTGGCTCGCAATTTCCTTGTATTTCCTTTGAAGAACCATTCAGGCATTTGCCCATGACTGTAAAGTGGCCCACACCCTACTGTGCTGCTGGTTGTCACTGATGGGTCCTCCCATCCTGCCTGACTCTCCTGTCTCTCTTGATCCAGACAGAAAAAGAATGTCTTCCTGACTCATTGCCCTGTCCTTGACTGATCTGTAAATGAAAATCTTTGGCCTTGTCTACTGTGGAGCATATTGAATTTGTGCCTCTCATTTGTAGAGCCAGGGGGTTGCCCCAGGCTGTTCCCATCTCCACCCCCAGGATACTGGGGATTACAAGGAAAGACTCCCAGCTCCCGTGCAATGATCAAGCAGGCATAAACTGGACACATGTAGATGGGAGCCACACGGTATCTGTACAAAAAAGTCTCCGTGTGAGGGAGATCGCCTGGTCATGGATCCAACAACCAGGCATTAGGCTGTCCTCCAGGTAAAAGAAGTGTCCTGTGAAAGGAACTCCATAAACACCACATCTAGCTCCCTGGCATTTCCTACTGGGGGCGGGGGAGGAGTTGCCAGCCATCCTGGTACTAGAACCCCAATTTAACTGGTGATTTCCAAAACACCATTTCGTTCCATGTGTACATTAAAGATAGTGGGTAGATACTATTATCCTATGACTGGAATATAAAATTAAATCAAACTTGAGCTTTTAATTGTTTATGGGAATTTGCAGAAGTCAATTTGGCTCGCATACTTGTCTTGGTTTCATATGCAGCCTTCTGCCGCATATACACATGAAGGTAGCATTTTTGAGCGACTCCTATCTATCAGAAAATATGCAAAGCCACTCATGCTGTTCACACATACATATCTCAAATATTTCAATCCTCAAAATATTGCATAAGGTAGAAATGAAAATTAAGTAATAAGAGTTTTTTGTTAATACTGTTTCTTTAAGTCATTTGGGTAACTGCCTTGTTTATTGTGAACCACGATGTATAAATTCAATCATTAGAAGCATACAATTGTATGCTTCTAAACATGAAACTGTATTTTTTTTAAAAAGGATTTTTTTTTCTTTCTGTATTGGCATACATTTATGGGATCCAAGCACAGAGTTTTGTTACATGCAGAGATGACAAAGTGACAAAAGTCAGGGCATTACGACATCACCCAAAAAGATTATTGTAAATATATGAATATTAGTGTGAGAGTATTTTGTTCACTTTCACATGCCTGTCCTCTAGACTAAAGCAAGGCAGATAAGAAAAAAAAATCAATATTCTTCATTTGGCACATACTCTGAAATAAAACTAAAAATCATACCCTCCATTTGAATGTTCATGGGAAGTTCACAGTGTGCATTTCTATTACTTATCTAAAATAACACTCATGACAGTCCTGTGAATCTTATAGTATAGGGCTCATTTTCATATGTGAAAAGATATTTATTTTCTCCTGGCAAATGTTTGCAATTCCTTTTATCTTACTAATATTTATTTACTTACAACCGCTAACCAGAAGATGAGGTCTCTAAACTCACCCATAATTTGCTTAATCAGGAGAAATAAAAGAGTCCAGAATTTATAATCTCTATGCTAAAAAATGTAACATTTATAATAATTTTCTTTTACCACTAATCAGTCATGTTCACCAGGACAGGACAGATACAGGCTCCTTCATTTTTAGTTGAATTTCATCACTGAGAACTCTCACAATTCCAGACAGTGACAATTGCTCACTAAAATATATTATGGAAGTTTGAATTTTTAAAAAGGAAGATATATTGGTCAGGGTTACCCAGAGTGATGGAGCTAAGAGGATATGCATGTATCTGTATGTATAAAGATTTATTTATTATAAGGAATTGTTGCATGCGATTATGGAGGCTAGTGAATTCAAAATCCCATGTGTAGTGTGGGCTGGTAAGCTATAGACCCAGGATAGTCAATGGTGCATTTCCAATCTGAGCTGACTGTGCAGCTGGATCCAGGAGAGCTGATAGGACTGATGAAGCCAAGAGATATTTTTTTTTTCTTTATGGCTATTTTTTTATATGGGGTTCAAGTATTTATCGTTATATTTATAAATTGTATCATGCTGAAGTCAGAGCTTTCCATGTCGCTGTCCCAAGGACAGTGTATCTGGAGTGTCCAGCTGTAGCCCACAGGCTGCACACTGATTATTTGGGGACTGTTTTGCTTATCTTTGATTTTGATATCACAAAAAGTATGCATGGACTTTTTGTCCAGCATTTGTGTATTTAATGTGTGGCCCAAGGTAACTCTCCATTCTTTCAACTTATGGCAGAGAATTTAAAAAGTTGGACACTGTATACGCTACTTGCTGGGTAGACTTTTATCCTCACCCATCCCCTTGTCAGCGATAGCAGCCACAGTGCTACCTGATACATGAAGAAATAGCTACAATTTCTCAGAATGCCCTATTCATACAGCTGAATTTATTTTAAATGTTCACCATTCTATACATTTTTGTACTTCCTTAATTTTATTTTCTGTGTTCTTATAAGAATTATATTATAGCACAATAAAATATGTCCAGATTTACTTTAGACTCTAAGCCTTCTTCCTCCATTACTCCGTTTCCTTCACTCATTTACTTGTCAGAGGCTAGGCTGATCCCGGTTAGTGTGATTTCCATGGGTCGCCTCTTTATGGCTTCAATGAAGCTCTCTTTTAACCTTTGATTAGTAGCATTTAAAACATGAAGAATACCTCTTGTTGTTTTCATTTTTACTATTAACTATAGGTAATATGCTGGGAACAAAACAAAACATTAGAAATTCTTTAGTTTAAGAATCAGACATACCTACATTTATTTCATTTTATTATTTTAATTTATAACTAAATAAAATGCCCCAGACTAGAGTGCCCTGGCATCAGCCTAGCTCACAGTGACCTCCTACTCCTGGGCTGAAGCAATCCTTCTGCCTCAGCCTCCTGATTAGCTGGGACTATGGGCATCAGCCATAAGGCCTGGCTCATTTCTCTATTTTTAGTAAAGTTGAGGTCTCCTTCTGCTCAGGCTGGTCTTTAGTTCCTGAGCTCAAGGGATTCTTTCTCGTTGGCCTCTAAGAGAGCTAACATTACTGGCATGAGCCACCATGTCTGTCCCTTGCCCGTGCTTAAATGTGGTGTCTCTGTGTATATTAATTTTAAAAAATGTTCTCAGTTGCTCAACCTGATCAATATAATAGCAAAGTAGAGAGAAAAAGGACATGTGGAAATGGAACACATTTTATCCGTGAGTATATACAGCTACCAGCTTCATGGTAAAGCCGTGAAGAATACAGATGTATGTGGAAAACACTGTTATGGGACCTGGCAAAATGAACACTTTGGGAAAGAGTCTTCTGTGGGCCATTTGGAATCCTCCATGTGTTTGGGGGTCTGTGAAGGATGCAAGGTCTGGACCATTCATTCTCTGAGCGTTCTCTCTCGGGGTGTTTTACATTCATCGACTTACCTCCAGTACTAAGAGCCAGCCTGCTAACTGTTAGCTATAAACTGGCAGATTCCTGAAGCTCAGTGCTCTGATCTTGTACAACCAGTGTTGTACAGACATCCAGTGTATTTACAGGCATCCATCTGTGCATAAATTACTACTAGGACTATGGGCATAGGGAGTTGACGCGGCACTGATGTTTCTGCTACCAGGTTCATCAGAAGTAATAAAGCGCTATGTTTCTATTCCAGGAGGCTCATGTCTTCTCCTGGCAACCCTACAATTGAGAGAGGCCAACTGATTAGGTTTACATAGAGTAAAATCAATTTCCTCAATTAATGCTAGGAAAAAAAGATTAAAGTTGAAACATCAACCTTAAATTAAAAATAAAATTTAATATTGATCCAGTCTCTTGACTCTGGTGTTTGACAAATCAAGCATCATGTGAAAGGCGTTCTGTAAGTTGTCGTTACTGGAATTAAGAAAACAAATTTATAAATTTTACCTCCTTGTGCTTTCTTTTTTCTTAAATTTCCAAGCACTTTAAGCAATTTCTGATAGGCTTTAGTACACCCTAAGAATTTGTGTCTGTATTCCTCCATTTTTGTTTATTATTACTGTTTCTCCATCTGCTTCAACTTTATTTCTGTAAACTTGGTCCTTTATTGAATTCATTCATTTCCCCCCCCCCTTGGGGTTAGTATGTATTGAGGTAGTACTGTAGAATACCTATGTTTCATTTAATATTCTAGAACTCTAGGATCCATATCAGATACTGAATTAGTAATTTAAGGCAATAGCTTGAAAATCTGTATTTTAGCACGGAACTGGATGGTTTTTATAATTGGATACTTTAGGGAATATTGTCTTAATATAAGAAATATTGAGTTTAATTTATGTGCCTAACTTTTTAGAGCTCAGTGAAATATAAGCATAAGAAGACAATAAGAAGTTCAGTTTCTCATTCACAGGTCCAAGGATAACTCCAAGACTGGAATACTTAGAAAGTAAGCGTATAAACGTTTATTTAAGAAGTATTTAAGTACGCATTGAATACAGTCTATGCAGTGGATTGTAGGAAATATGCTGAACGCTATTCTGATTTCTTGAGTTAAACATAGTTCTGGTTCAAACAGACTCAGAGCAATCAAGCATTCATGGGGGAATTATATAATTAGATTTGGTGAAGATCTAGGATACTTTTATGAAAAGTCCTCAGAAATGAATACTTGATAATAGTTACTGTGTGTATCATAGCTTACTGACTCGATGTGTTTAAGGATGTGATTTTGCCGCGTCTAACAGCATGTTCTTCGGAGCAGCACGATTCATTTGTAAGCATTGTCTCAGCGGACACACAACGGTAAATACAGAAGACACTGCTCTGGGCCTCAAAACTGTTTTTCCAACCACCCACAGTCACAATAGTCTGACCTTGATTCTCATAGAACTAAATTGCTCCATTATTTATTTTAGCATCAAAACATGTTACTTCAAGGTATGTGTGTGCCTTACCACAATGCTAAACACAGACTATATTCAATAGAAATTGACTAGTTTAATGGAATTGGGCACGAGGTGCATTTTCAATAAAAGACTTACAGTAAAGAGCAGTACTTTCTATTTTCTGCCAAAAAGAATCATGCTACTGGTCAAAGTGGTGCATTTTCAGTCCTTATTATGGAATTAAAAGCTAGCAGCAATAATTCTGTATATGTAGGTATTCCATTTTATTGCTAAGACTCATAAAAATAGGGTGTATTCATCCCAGATCTTCCACAAGATGGGGTACGGTTATTATCTAAAGATGTCTTTGGACCACTTGGTATAACTCCTTAGCTCAAACTATTGCCACAATATTTGCCTTCTTTGCTTTGAATGCACCTTAGTAATTGTTCACAGATTTTAACAAACTGAGGGGTTTTTGCTAAAATTAAAAAAGTATTTAAAAATTATTTGCTAAGGTTAAAAATTATTCATGATTTATACTAGATGATTTGTTTGTCTATTTATTTATTTATTTATATGAGACAGAGCCTCAAGCTGTCCCCCTGGGTAGAGTGCCATGGCATCACAGCTCACAGCAACCTCCAAATCCTGGGCTCAAGTGAGTCTCCTGCCTCCACCTCCCAAGTAGCTGGGACCACAGGTGCCTACCACAATGCCCGGCTATTACTTGGTTGTAGCCATCATTGTTGTTTGGCGGGCCCAGATGGATTGGAACCTGCCACCTTAGGTATATATGGCTGGCACCTTAGCCACTTGAGCCACAGGTGCCGAGCCTATAGTAGATGTTTTAAATGTGTGTGTTTACATGTGTGATATAAAAAGAGAGCACAAATGCTATTTTGAAAAAAGGCAGCATATTAATTAACCTTTGAAAATCTTGAAATAATAACATATCAATTTATTCACTAAAATATTTTAATCTGAAAGTATGCTTTTATAAATTCAAGCTATTTATTTATAAAATACTATGTTGGTTTATTATAAAATTTTTAAATTGAACATTTTAAATAAATGCATTAAAATATAAATTTTCACAAAAATACACTGCATATTTTTAAATAGATATTTTCATATCATAAAAGAATTTTATTTTTATTACATAATACTTAAACAATAAAGCATATAGAAAATTAAAATTACCCATAATTCTTTTTGCCAGCTATAAGCTGTATTACAATTGTCTTATACTAGGCCAGGCACAGTGGCTCACACCTGTAATCCTAGCACTCTGGAGGCCAAGGTGGGTGGATTGCTTGAGCTCAGGCCTTGGAGATCAGAGCCAGATCCTGTCCCTAAAAATAGCTGCGCATTGTGGTGGGTGCCTGTAGTACCAGCTCCTCAAGAGGCTGAGGCAAGAGAATCACTTGAACCTAAGAGTTTGAGGTTACTGTGAGCCTTGATGCCACAGTGTTCTACCCGGGGCGACAAAGTAAGGCCATATCTCAAAATAAGAAAAAAAATTGTCTTATACTTTGTTTCTGTCTCTAACGCTCTCTCTCTTTTTCAAAGTGTGTGTGAATATATATGGACACTTCTGTGTGTATGTAGGTACATGTGTGCATATGTGGATTGTGAAAATATTGCATACATGCTTTAGTATTTTTAAATAAGTCTTTTATTTAACAATTGCCCATAACATTTTTGAGTACATATGAAATGTTAACAAATAAGGCTTTTAATGATTCCATAATATTTCATCTTATAAAGTCACTATGTAACCAAGTCTCAAATGTTGAAAATATAAGTTACCAACTTCAAAATCACTACCTAGATAATGAATATTTGTTTTTCATTTTATTTTCTCTTCTTTTCTTTATCTGTTATATGTAACAATAACAATAGTACATAAATTCATAATCCTGCATTTTAGTAGTGATCGTGCTATTTGCAGATAACAATAAGCCCTACTGTTTCTCAGACCCGGACCCTTCAATTCCTGGACCACAGACCCCAACCTGTAAGTCGGTTGTGCCTTTGAGCATCACTATTTGTAACCAGATGAGATTTGGGCATCCAAGTGGGGAAGCAGTCAGGCCACAGGAAGTGTTTTCTGAAAATTTAGAGATTCACTTTTTGGAAATATTCCATAATCACTGATAAAGGGTCTGAAATAAAGAGATGGTGTTCTCAGGATGAAAGGAACAGAAATCAAAATGTTGCTTTTCACTTGAGAGAAAATGAAAATCAATTTCCCTTTTCCGTGAGAAAGGATAACAAAGTAATGACCACACATGCTTTTGAAAGTTTTATCTTCTTATAAGGGTTAAGGTAAAAAATATTTTTAAGGATAAGAATAAATCTATATGCTATTTTGAAGCACTGAGATCAGTTAACAATGATTAGAATTGGAGAATTATATTTCCCTAAGTATAGATAATTCACACTTTATAAGTGTGGTAAGAGTATTGAAGCTATTCTGTTGAGCCAAAACAATAATCAAATTAAATGTAACTATGAATATCACTGTATATTTCCATATATGAATTAACCAGCATTTAAGCTTTCAGTGAAATTAGATAGGTAGAAATTAGATAGGTAGACGGTTAAATGATCGATCCTCGAAAGGAGGTTTGCTGATTTTATTATAGCTTAATTATAAGTAAATAAAAATTTTTATAGCATTAAGTACATAGATTATTAAAGGTGAGAGAGTTCTTATAAATCAAATAATTTAGCTCCATCATTTTACCAGTTTGAAACCTGAAGTTTATAAAGTGAAAGAGAATTTATTTGAAGTTTAAACAATTATAAAAGAGTGAAAACTGCCAACATTTAAATGAATGAAAATTAAAATAACTTTTGGGAGACTTCACTCATTGAAAATTTAATAAGATTAATGAGAATTATTGGTAATCTAGACATTGTAAAAGTCAGAGGTCAGGAAGAATACTGTGTTTCTTTTAAGTCTGACTAAAAATGTGTCTAGCAAGTGAATGTGTTCAGCACACGAGTATACCTGCATTTCTAAAATGATAAAGGTAGGAGAAATGTGAAGATTTAAGTGGGCAGCCATAAATGTCATCATGAGTAGAGTTAGAATACAGATTAGTAGCAATTTAACTAGTTAGAAAAGCTAATGGAAAGGTCAGGTTACTCACAAACCATGAGGATTTCAATTTTCCTGACATTTTATCTAGAGACATGAAGTTCACAATCTCCAAAGAACATTCAAGATCGGTTTCAAAGAACTAGAAGTCCTTCTTTTTATGCAGTCAATGCCCAACTAATAAGACAAGTGATTAGAAAAGAAAAAGTTCTACAAAACTTAGCCAACAGAGTAAAACTACTTAACACTTATTAATTAGTAAGATCTGCTAATTCCATTTGATGTAGATAATTTGGATGATGCAATATGAATAAAAATGTTAGAGCTTGAAGGAGATATTTGGAATATAGGAATGTTAGATTAAGTGGCTATAATCAGCAATAGGAGGCACAGTAAATCATTACACTGAAGTTATAAGCAGAGAATGGCAGGAATTTCATTTACTTATTGTCTTGAACAGATTATTTGTTTTTCTGAGTCTGAATTTTAATATTAGGTAAAATAAAATGACTAAGCATTCCTTTTGGCATTCTTGGGGGCACTAATGTAATAGCATATGTCAAAGTTCTTGGTACATAATAATACATTAATTGCAACTTTTAAAAGCATACTGCTAAATATAGCCTGCACACTATTGTATGTGATTTAGATAAATAATTAGAAGTGAAATATATAATGGAAATGAAATAACTATGCCACTTTCATGATTATATATGTGAAGTGAAGGTGAGAATAGAAAATTTTTCTTACATGTGATCAATTTCATATGCTAAAATCTTAAATATCTGACTATTTCAAGGAAAAACCTTTGCATCTTATTTAATGCAATCATATCTCCAAGACAAAAGATTAACTCATTTAACTCCAGCATATAACTTAGCTTGGGTCCACAGGCACCCACCACAATGCCTGGCTATTTTTAGAGAGGGAGTCTGGCTCTGAATTCAAGGCCTGGGCTCAAATTATATGAACATCCTGTGTGGAGTTTTAAAATATGTGCTTTCACCTTACATTCAAAAAGACCTATTTAGCCTTTCATAAGCAATAAGAACATTGAAATAAAGATCAGAATAAAGTAGCCTTACAATTCTACCTTCACGTTTCTCTATAAGAGTAAGAATAGTTGGCATCTATGTCAAATTATATTTTCATTAAATTATGTTAATAATATATGGAGAATTTCTTCCCCCAGTATGGGGAATACAAAATTGTAACATGTCAGGCCATAATTATCCCATTTTGGGCAAGAATCTCTTCAATACCTGCTTTCAACCAGTTAACTTGATCGAGGTTTTATAGAAACTCCTGTATATCCTTCTCCCCATAGAGAATTATTGTCATTGTTTTATTTACATTTCCCAACTACTGCACAACTAAAATGATATATTTTACTCAGGAAGAGAAAATATAAAATAATTCCCTCACAGTAAGTTCTGTTGTTATTTTTTGCAGACCTCAAGCATTTATCATGCTATAGAAGCCCTGTCATTATTTTTTTAAGTTTAATATTACTGTTTAGTTCACTAAATATTTTCTTCCTCTTAACTTTCTATTCCTATATTTTTGGCTCTACCTAGGAAACTAGGGACGATATAAATGCCCTGCATAAAAATAAAATCCATATATGATACAGTTGGCAAAATGCAAAAGGTGACTGGAAGCCGTAAATGCCATAAAATTTCTTAAAGCAATCAATCTAGAAATTAAGAGCAAATGCCATCCTCAGTCTCTAAATCTCTAAATTCATAATCACATCCACCCTGTGTATTTGCAGGGGAGACAGAGCGGTAGCAAGCTGCTTTGCTTCAGTTCTTCTGGAGAGCATCTGGAGAAAGGGGATGCTGGACCTTTAGCAGAGTTCACCTGTTTTTTTCCTTCCCCCTTGAAGTGGTATTATACTATGCAAGAGCTCACCTCTGGTGCTCCAGCCTCTTCATCTTAAACCCACTAAGAACTGCTCTTAGACCTACTTTATCCTGAATATTTGGTGGGTAGAAAACTAAACCAAACTAAACTTGCACTAAACTACCTACCACTAAGGAATTCTTAGAGTCTTCTCATCAGGGACTCTGATGCAAGTAATACATGCTCTAAAACAGAATTCCAAGAAATATAGTCCAGTCTAGAATGTAAGATATAGAAGTTTAAAGGCTTGTGGACTGTTTCTGGGTCCTCTGGTAATTGCAAACCTGTCAGATATACCACTACAAGCACTTTCAAGTACATACCATGTAATCCTTTTATTAATGTTTTAAGTATTATATTCTCTCATGCTTTATTCTTTTGTATTTACCCATTTCAAAATAGCCACATAAATATGTTCTGTTTTGTTTTAGCTGTAAGGAGGGGAAAATGTATTTTTCAGCCAAGCTGGCAAATACAGCATATATAGTGCTTACAATGTTTATCACCAAGGATGTCTTTTACATTTAGAATCCTCCTCTGCCATCTAGAGGAAACCTGAGGGCCTAACACTCAGCCGGCAGGGGAGGGAACTAAAAAGAAATTCTTTATGCTTAGGACATAAAAATACGGTAATGTAAATAGTGCAAAAGTGTCACTGACAGTGCGATTTCTCACTAAGTTTATCTATCTAAGTAATAGAAGCAATAGTGATAAAAAGACATTTACAAAAATAAATTAACACACGTGCTAGGCTGCAAAACTGTGAAATGTTTATAAGTTATTCTTTGCTTCTTTTATTATAGATAAAGTGACTAATCTTCATTTAAAATACTTACCAATGTTATTTTTTCTCTTTGTGTTTCATTTATGAAGTTCTTTGGCTTTAAGACCATGTGTTGGAGTATAGCATCTAGTGGTTGATGTTTTTTGCTTTCCAAATGACTTACCTTTTTGTTCAATGGTGTAAATGGATTAAAACCCATGGGCAGTCTCCATTCTCTTTCATTTGAAGCAAGACAAAAGGGTACTGTACATTCACAGGTCACATTTCATAGGAAGTTTGATTCCTTCCAAGTATTTCTAATCCACTGTTGCTTTTTCTTAAGGTAAGTGAAAGGGATATTGCTTAAAGAATTTTTTCTGGGAGTAACAGTATGCAGTTTACTTAATAATAATATGTATATATTGACTATATTATAATACTATGAATTTTAATGTATCATTGACTTTTGTTGTTGTTGTTTACTGACTTATGTTGTTCTGTTCACTGTAGCTTGTGCAAATTGAACAATTGTATACAATCTATAATTTCAGCAAGAATATAAAAAAGATTCATGAAAAAGTCACTTGTCGCTATCAAGTGAATGTCTGTTACAGAACAACAACAACAAAAAAAAAAAACCCCAAACTCAAAAACTTGTACTAAAGCTTTCTTACCTGCTTAATAGTCTCCGTTCAAATTGGCATTTTGCCTTCTGGTTTTAGTGTGAACAGAAGCTAATTCAATGAAGGTCAATTTACCTCAAAGCAGGAGTAAAATGTGCGGTTTGCTTGAATTGATCTACTATTTCATTGAATAGCAGTATAATTCAATTCAAATATAAACATTTAAAATGACAACCATCTATGAATAAAATAAAATACATAATGTTCAAAACAATTAGGTAGCCCAAATCTCCTGAGTCATCAAGTAAATGACATTTGGAAAATAACAGCAAGGAGTATATTAATGTTCTTCAATTCTTCTCACATAAAAAGGTACGCTTAGGAGGCAAGATGGCACTCTGCAGCCAGCTACCACAGAGGTTCCCATCCAGAAGGAGAGTTAAAAGACAGAAGTTCAGCAAGTAAGTGAATGGTTTGGAGCTGAACCAAGAGAGAAGGTTGAAGAACACACATCAACCCTGCTGAGGTGAGCTGCAACCCCAAGGATACAAACAAAAGGTACTAAATCCATCGCCAAGTGGACGGGAATCCCCTCCCCCATGATAAGGGCTCACAGTGAACCCTTCAAATGTCCTCCCATTCTATCCCACAGGAGAGACCCTCTAAAAACTGGACCTCCTACCCATACTAGGGTGCCATGGCACTCTCCTGCCAGGCATAAAACTGTATAAAACTGTATATATTATCTACCTGCAATTCTGAACTCTCAGCACTCCTCTCCACTCTCACCCCGAGGTCTGGAAGCCTGTCCCCCATGGAGACCAGATTCTTGGGCATTTTCTTGAAAGGTGTAGACAGGGGAAGGGCTGTTGCTTGTCTGTGCTGATTCTGCAGCACAGGAGTAAGGAGAGGACAGTCAGCTGAGAGGGAACCATACAGGAGTAGTAGTGGCCCAAGGCACAGAGCAGCAGCCGCAGCAGTGGGAACAATAAGGCTCATACCCCTGGGGCTATTCTGGACAGACATGCCCTGTCTCTCTGGGCAACCAGAGGAAACTGGGCACCTTCTCTGGTCACAGCCATTGGTGGATGAATCTCAGACAGAAGCACAAGCCCTGTGAGTAAAGGGAACTCCTGAGGTGGTAGTAGCCTGGGTGGGACACGAGGAGTAGAATAAGTGTGTGCAGAGCCAGCAGACTCCCAGGGCAGGGCTGAGCCAGAGGACTGCTTTACTGAGCCTAAGACGCACCCGACCCTCAGGGGATCATAGGTGAGACAAAGGTGGGAAGGTAGAGACTGGAACTGACTGTTGAATGTGAGCTCTAACTGCTTGCCACTGCCTGGAACTGAGTCATGGTTTCTGTCACCTCAAGCAGTTTCTGGTCCATAGGAGAATATAGCCAAGACAGAAACAAATTCTGTGAAGATGTTCTGTTCTGCCAGCAACATCAATTAGTTGTAGGGCTGAAACTGAGTTAACCACCCCAGCCTCCATTAAGCATCCGAGGTTGTCAGGCCTCACGTCCCCCTGCTGGATAGTGACAGAGAGCTGCGGCCTGGCTGAGGAGACATACATTTCCCTCTGACTCAGGTAGGCATAAAGCCCTGGAACATCTGCTCATTGTGGAGACTGGGTAAGAGCACTGTGGAGTTACCAGTGACTGGGTGTGACAGAGGTGCAGAGTGGGGAAGAAGGCATCAACCTTCCAGGACTAATTTATTTGCCAGTTTTGTCCTTCTGACCTCATGGAGCACTAGAGCAAGTCATACTTGAGCTCCCAGCAGACCCTGCTATCTAGGTGCCAGAGACCTTTTGAACTCCCCCACTTGAGACCAGTGTTGATTGAAACAATTGATTTGGACTTCTTGAACTGGGGCAATCCCCAGAGGACTATCCAAAGTGGTACCCTGGGTGTGTGGGTGTGAGAAGGTGTGATTTTCCTTTCCCAATTGTTGCCTATGGAGGGTGGTGTGACTTAATTGCTGGTATTTCTCCACAGCTGAGACTTCAACCCAGAGTAACTGATTTACTAGGGTAGAACAGAGACCAGCTGAAAATAACACAGAGCCACTTAGCCCCACCACACCAAGCATTCTCTCAGTTTCTCAGGCTATAGCACTGAATGGGTCCTTGGCAAATCTCTAGGGCAAAAGGTACAGGCACCAGTCCCAGCTTTTGGACAAAGGGTAGTTAATCACTACTCCTGGAGCCCTCAACTCAACTTCTCCTTATCTGCTCATCTAGCCAAACAATGTAAGTAAGCATGGGATGGAATCAGCGGAAAAACTGCAGTAACATGAATAACCAGAGCAGATCAAACCCCCAAGGCAGGATATGGCAGATGAACTGAAGATCCCATTCATAAACAGATGGCCAAGATGTCAGAAATCAAATTCAGAATTTGGATTGCAAATAAGATTAATAGAATAGAGGCAAAGTTGGAATTAGAAATTCAAGGAGCATTTCAAAAGTTCTCTCAAGAATTCAATGAATTCAAAGACAAAATCACCAAAGATTTTGACACATTGACACAAGAATTTGGAGCCCTCAAAGATCTGACAAATACAGTAGAATCTCTCAGTAGCAGAATCAAGCAGGCAGAAGAAAGGATTTCTGACATTTAAGACAAAGCTTTTGAATGCTCCAATGCACTCAAAGAGGAAGAGAAATGGAGAGTAAAAACAGCTCATTCTCCCAGAGAGCTCTGGGATAATTAAAAAAAACTAATATTCATCTTATAGAAATCCCTGAAGGTGATGAAGTTGCTTCACAAAGCACAGAGGCTCTTCTTCATAAAATTATTATAGAGAACTTTCCAGACATGCCAAGAGATTCTGAAATTCAGAGAGCAGACAGTTTCAGAACCCCAGCATGACTCAACCCAAGTAAGACCCCAGGCACATTATAATTAACTTCAGTAAAGTTAATATGAAGGAGAAAATTCTGAAGACAGCCAGATGGAAGAAAACCATTAACCTACAAGGGGAAGAATATTAGAATGACTGCAGGTCTCTCTGCTGAAATGTTTCAGGTTAGAAGAGAGTGGTCATTAACGTTTAATCTCCTAAAACAAAATAACTTTCAACCCAGGATCCTGTATCCAGCTAAACTGAGTTTCATCTATGATGGAGAAATTAAATACTTTAATGACATTCACATGTTGAAGAAATTTGCCATAACTAAACTAGCACTCCAGGATATTCTCAGACCTATCCTCCATAATGACCAGTGCAATCCACCACAAAAGTAAACTCACTCAGAAACTTTTGATCAAATTCCAACTTGCACAGTGGTGAAAGGATTAAAAATGTCCACTGGACTTTTAAAAAACTCAATACCCAAAATTTTACCAGGCTTATCAATATTCTCAATTAATGTGAATGGTTTAAATTGTCCTCTAAAGAGGCACAGGTTGGCTGACTGGATACAAAAACTAGGCCAGATATCTGCTGCATATAAGAATCTCATCTTACCTTAAAAGATAAATATAGACTCAGGGTGAAGGGATGATCAACTATATTCCAGGCAAATGGAAAGCAGAAAAAAGCAGATGTTGCAATTTTATTCACAGATATAATAGTCTTTAAACCAACAAAAGTAAGAAAAAACAAGAATGGTCACTTCATATTTGTTAAGGATAATAATCAATATGGTGAGATTTCAATAATTAATATTTATGAACACAACCAGAATGTACCTCAATTTATAAGAGACACTCTACCAGGCATGAGCAACTTGATTTCTTCCAGGTCCATCACAGTCAGATATTTTAACACTCCTTTAGCAGTGTTGGATAGATCCTCCAGTATGAAGCTGAAGAAAGAAATTTTAGGTTTAAACTTAACCATCCAATATTTGGATTTAACAGACATCTACAGAATATTTCATCCTAACAAAACTGAATAGACTTTTTCTCATCAGCCCACAGAACATACTCCAAAATTGATCACATCTTAGGTCACAAGTCTAACCTCAGCAAATTTAAAAGAATAGAAATTATTCCTGGCATCTTCTCCGACCATTATGGAATAAAAGTTGAACTCACTAACAACAGGAATCTGCAGACTCCTACAAAAACATGAAAGCTAAATAACCTTATGCTGAATGATAGGTGGGTCAGAGATGAGATCAAGAAGGAAATTACCAAATTTTTGAAACAAAATGATAATGAAGACATGAATGATGAGCACTTCTAAGATACTGCAAAGGCAGTCCTAAGAGAAAAATTATAGCACTACAAGTCTTCTTCAAGAGAATGGAAAGAGAGGAAGTTAACAACTTAAAGGGATATCTCAAGCAACTGGAAAAGGAAGAAAATTCCAATTCCAAACACAGCAGAAGAAAAGAAATAACCAAATTAGAGCAGAATTAAATGAAATTAAAAAATAAAGGATTATACAACAGATCAATAAATCCAAAAAAAAATTTTTGAAAGGGTCAATAAGATAGATAAACCTTAGGCCAACCTAACTGGGGAAAAAAGAATAAAATCTCTAGTCTCATCAATCAGAAATGGTAAAGATGAAATAACAACAGACCCCTTACAAATTAAAAAATCCTTAATGAATATTACAAGAAACTTTATTCTCAGAAATATGAAAATCTG